>NC_142067.1:109906219-110506219 GCF_059756535.1 Pantherophis guttatus | reverse complement strand
CCTTAAGGGTACCTCAACATATAGATAGATCTGCAAAAAGTAATTAGTATTATTTCAATAGCTAGAGATTATTATTTATTTATTTATTTATTTATTTATTTATTTATTTATTTATTTATTTATTTATTTATTTATTTTTTATCAAACACGTAAGATAACAGATACAAGTATAAACATGATTATGAATACAGGATAAGAATATGAATAAATGGGGACAGTAAGACAGGGATGGTAGGCACATTGGTGTGCTTATGAATGCCCCTTACAGACCTCTTAGGAATGGAGTGAGGTCAACAGTAGACAATCTAAGATTAAAGTTATGGGGTTTGGGGTAGAAACCACAGAGTCAGGTAGTGCATTCCAGGCATTGACCCCTCTGTTGCTGAAGTCATATTTTCTGAAATCAGGTTTGGAGCGGTTTATCTTAAGTTTGTATCTATTGTGTGCTTGTGTACTGTTGCAGTTGAAGCTAAAGTAGTCATTGACAGGTAGGACGTTTTAGCAGATAATTTTGTGTACTATGTTTAGGTCAGACCGAAGGCGGCATAGTTCTAAGTTGTCTAAGACCAAAATTTCTGTTGCGAGCAGAGGAGTGGAGGACTCTTCTCGTGAAATATCTCTGGACGAGCTCAATTGTATTAATGTCTGATATGCAGTGTGGGTTCCAGACAAATGAGCTGTATTCGAGAATTGGTCTAGCAAAGGTTTTGTATGCCCTAGTTTGCAGAACATTATTACCAGAGAAGAAGCTTCGCAAGATTAGGTTAACAACTCTTAATGCCTTTTTGGCAATGCTGTTACAGTGATTTCTATCAGCAAAGAGTAAAACAAGGCATTTTTAAAAAATAATTTGTCATTTTTCTCTTGAAGGAGACTGTTTATGTTTCCCCACCTTCATCTAGAAATAGAAGCCTGAAATGTTGTACTCAATGGTCAGTTGATTAAGAAATGTTGGGGGAAACTGAAGACTGCAGATGGATGCTTTCTTTAGAAATAAGACATTCATCCTGATCAGTTTATTAGCAGGCCTCATGTTAATAGCAGCATGAAACAAGTGATTTGTTTTCACAGGAATCAACTGATTGTACTGATAAGCTGTACAGAGATCTTCCTTGGACAGGTTTGTTGCTTTAAAACTAATTGTACAACATTTCTTATTCAGGAGTTAATCTGAACATGGCTTGTTAAATAAACTACATGCAAGAGACAAGATTCCCAACTAATATAAACTAATATTATTCATGCAACTCATTGCAAACTGGCTTCTCAGTATATGGATCTTAATGACTCCAATACACCGACATCTCACTAACCTTTAATTTTTTTTCTTTATACACACAGAAGCAGCTTAGAGACTTACTATGCCTCTTTCCCATAGGAGAATTAGCAAAAACGAATTAGTAGACATGCAGTACCCTATAATAATTAGTAACCTGGAGTAAGGCAGATTTTTTAAAAAAAGCTAAAACAATATTTGTTATTGCTGTAAAGTATTAATACATGTTCTCAAAATATTGCAACTATTACATATTCAGAAAAAAAGTGTCAGCAGTTTCTGGGGTAAGAATGGTTTCGGCAGGTATTTGAATCATAGGATGGCAAACTAAAAGCAAAAGTGTCTGTAGATAGGGATCTACAAGGATTATTTCATAACCACCTTCATGTAAGGAATGTACTTTTATCAGGTGAACATAAGATGTGTGAATTATATCATAAATATGGTAAAATCCTGTTTTAATGAACTAAAGTACAATTAGTGTGTGGGGGTGTGTGAATGGAAGAGACCCAGAGGAGGATTTCAGCGGGTTCTGACCAGTTCTGGAGAACCGGTAGCGGAAATTTTGAGTAATTTGGAGAACCGGTAAATACCACCTCTGATTGGCCCCGCACCCATCTCTTCTCTGCCTCCCAAGTCCCAGTTGATCAGAAGGAAATTGGGATTTTGCAGTAACCTTCCCCTGGAGTGGGGTGGGAATGGAGATTTTACAGTATCTTTCCCCTGCCATGCCTACCAAGCCATCCCCACCAAGCCATGCCATATCCACCAAGCCACACCCACGGAACCAGTAGTAAAAGAAATTTCAAACCCACCACTGAAGGAACCCCTTAAGTAGTTAGTGAAGCAAAAGATGAAGGGTGCTTGAGTATAGTGTGTGTTTGTGGGTGAAATGGGGGGAGATGGTTACTAGGTACCCTCATGGGTCTGAGAGCTAGAGGACCTCATGACGCTTCACTTCCGCTCCCTGAGATAGATGAAGCTGAAGTCAGCAGGAAGTCCTTACCCTTAGGAATGGAGGGGGGGGCTTAGACTGAGGGATGGTACTGTCTTTGATGGAATGGGGGTAGACCCAAGTATTATTGTGGTGATAGCCATAGAAAGATACAGTGGAAAACATGGAGAGGCCTACTCTCAAGGAACACAAGGCTGATTTTTTTTTTTGTTTTGTTTTGTTTTGTTTTGTTTTGTTTTGTTTTGTTTTGTTTTGTTTTGTTTTGTTTTGTTTTGTTTTGTTTTGTTTTGTTTTGTTTTGTTTTGTTTTGTTTTGTTTTGTTTTGTTTTGGTTTGTTTTGTTCTGGTTTGGTTTGGTTTTGTTTTGTTTATGAAAATGTATATGGCTGCTCAACTCACTCTCAGTGACTGGTGGTTTATAACGATAAAATCTCATATTAAAAAAAAAGCACACCCTCCCCCCAGCTTCCCTGCTATGTAACAACCTCCCTACCTGAGTTCCTTGATTCAATTTCTGAGTTGACCATGGAGTTCCCCAGTGTTATGGTCTTGGGGGATTTCAACTGCCCTCTGTAACAGTGAGGTCTGAGGTGGTTCAAGAGTATATAGATATAGGCCTATGACAGGGATCAGGTGTTCCTATGGAAGCAGTGGTTAGATGATCTGAAATTGGGGAGCTATTAACCCTTTGTCATGGTCATATCACGTCCTGATTAATATGGCATTCTCTAACATCATTATCTACCTCAGGGAGTCTGGTCCTAATAGATTCAAGAGCATCCATAAGCTTTAATTGGTGCAAAGTGCAGTAACACAGTGATGCATACCTCTAGTACAGCACATCACATACTTCTGCTCTGTGAGCTCCATTGGTGTCCAGACTACCTCTGAGTTAAATTCAAAGTTGGCTTCAATCTTTAAAGCTCTTAATGAGATGAGGCTGAATTATTTGAAGAACTACCACTCCCCAATCATATCTAACGATAACATCACATCAGCAGAAGAGAGAGGGAGAGAGGGGGGGAGGGAGGGAGGAAGGGAGGAAGGGAGGAAGGGAGAGGGAGAGGGAGAGGGAGAGGGAGAGGGAGAGGGAGAGAGAGAGAGAATCATGTGTCTGATAATCTTGTACGCTGCCCAGGGATATTTTTCATGGGATGGATGGCTAGATAAATTTGATGAATGAGAAAATAATAAATATAACGGGGATACCCATTATTCACAAAGCTACAAAAGTATAAAATTACTGTGATTTTACACCATTTCGGAAATTGTATTATTAAATAAATGATGCAAAAGTGATGCATTTATGTTGATGTCAAGTAGCAAAAATAATGCAAATGATTTTGCTGTATTACATGTATAAAACCACCATCGTGTAAATAATGGAAACGATGCATTACATTGAGATCTGGTAAATCACATTTTAACTACAACATTTTTTAAAAAAATCTTTTACATAATATTTTTGGTTGAAATTTAAGAGAACAAACCTGGCAGGGAAAGTTTCCATATTACCCAATCGTATATTATATATACCCTTATACTGTATTGATGCTTATATATCCCTTTTCCTTTTGCATTCAATTCATGAAAAATATTCTATTCACCTACTCCAGGTTTTTCTAGCTTAAAATTTTTAATTTCAATTACCATGGTTTCCCTACACAATTAAGAAGTATAATCAAAATGAAAAGAATGATTGACAGTAAGAATGATTGATTAGTCTTTTGAATACGTGCTTTGACACATCAGCAATGTAAAATCACTGCTATTATAAAGAGATTATAATAAAGTAGCCCTTTATTTCAAATTTCATGAACTGTTCATTTGAAGCTTAAAATAAATCTTAATTATTTCTTTCAATTGAAGGAATTAGGTCCTTTATATAACACAGCAAGAGCAACCTTTACTTCTGGACTGGGATGTGACTACTTCAATTAGTCAATCATTTTATAAATCCATTTTATAAGCAGATGAAATTTATAAACTATCTGTACAATAAGAAAATGATTGTGTTTGTGGAGAGTAAGATCCCTCCACAGCTTTAATGTATAGTTTAATGTATTTTCAAGTGCTTGACTCAGACAATTCCAGCTAGCATAATATCAGTTAACTCTATACATGAAAGTACTTCTGCAGTATTTATATACTAGGTAATAATTTTTTTGTGAATTATGGAATCCAAGACCGCAAAGAACAGCCTTCAGTTATTCAGCTAATAGATACTTCCGAAGACTGAAGATGGTTAAGGTTAAATCTTCCTATTCTAATTCAATCAAACATTATTTTACCAACTTTCTACAGTATAAGTACAGTATAAGATTTCAAAAATTTCATTCTAAACGTACTTGAAGGCTCTTTGTTAAACAATAGATTCCTGGTCTTCTCTAGGCATTCTGCTGTATGTTATTTTTGAATCACCCACACCACAACACAGTGGGGCAGGAATGAGAAGAAAGGGATAAGTTGGATAAACCTTCCTATTATTCCATCTATGGTGGTGTTGACTCAGATAGGCTACCATAGATTTAACAACTTTTTTTTTCCATTGAAAATAAATTTCAACTTCCTATTGAATAGCTATTGAATAATAAGAAGCCAGGTGTTGGGACAAGTCAATTGTCTACGTTAGATCAATAATCCATATAATTCAATAGTTCATCTAGAGCAGGGGTTTCAAATTCAAGGCCCATGGGCTGGATCCAGCCTGTGGGGTGCTTAGATCTGGCCCATGGGGCCACCCTGGAAACAGCAAAAGATTGGCCTGCAGTGCTTCTGCCAGTGAAAACGGAGCTCAAATGGCCCTCCAGGCTCTATTTTCAGTGACGGTCTCCTGCAGCCCTCTGCCAGCAAAAATGGAGCTCCAAGAGACATTTTCATGGTTGAAAATGGGGCTCAGGAACCCATTTTTGCTGGCAGAGCCCTCAGATCACCACAGACACCCCCGACATGAGTGATGTCAAGCTGGCCACGCCCATCCTGCCCACACCCACCCCAGCCCCCCAAAGTCAAAGACAACTCTGATGTGGCTCTCAAAGAAATCAAGTTTAACACCCCTGATCTAGAGCTTTGTAGCCCAGAAATGGAATTCTACTACATGTCAACGTCCGAGACACCGCGCCATTCAAAGTGGCGACAATGCGCCATTTCGGAGTTGCCACACACATGTAGGGCGGTGGGGAATGCATGAGGCCAGAGGTGGGTGTTGGGTGATGGGAGAGGAGCCAGGAAGGCAAACCAGCTGTGGTCAGTTCAGAAGCTATCCAGGTCTGAAGAGTGCTTTCTGGAGCCAGGCCAAAAAGAAGTACTTGCTGGAGCTGGCCAGGGAGCACTCGAGCTGCAGCAAGAGTACAAGAGGGTGGAATGTGCTGATTCTGTATAGCCAGCTGGCTAGCAGAAGCCAGTAATGCTGGCTAAAAAACTCTTTTACTCTATTGTTCACCACGTGCCAAGCTGAGACTCCAGTAAAGAGACCCGTTCTACTCACAGTGTGGCCTCTTCTTTTGCTGCCTTGGTTTGGAACCGTGACACTACAATTATCAGGACTGAATCTATTCCCTTTGCATCCGTCACAGGCACCTGCTTCATTTTAAACTGAAGGCACATTTCTGTAATTACAGCACAGTCTTGGTAATGTCCCATGTCATACTGAAGTAAACTGCTGATCCATCTAGTTTAATTCTAATTTTGATTAGCAATGCTGGTCCAAGATTTCAAGCAATCTTTGGAAATGCCAAGTGACATCTGAGAACCTTTGCATGCAAAGCATGTGCTTTAGTAACAAACTCTAGCCCAACTTGGTAGCTGCCCGCATAATATAGTGGCAGCGATTCAAGTGCCTGAAAGTTTCATTTTGGAGCATCTCATTAAACAAAGCAAAATAGATCAAACCAACAAAACTCTTCTGCACTTGTGTCTGTATTTCTTCAAAAGATCTAAAAATTAATCTTGGAATTTAGTATATCTGTTGCATCTCTGTGCTTATCTGGAAAAGGAAAAAAAAATCCTCTTATCACAGAACCATGTTATCATGTTTCACTTTGGTAAGCTTAAGCTAAATTAGTTCTCTCAGTAACACTGGTCAAAAAAATAAAGGGAACACAAGCAGAAGACATCCGAGATCTGAATGAATGAAATAGCCTTATTAAATACTTTGTTCATTACATACAGTAGTTTTGTGTTCCCTTTAGTTGTTTGAGCAGTGTATAAACTACTGTATGTAAAGAACAAAGTATTTAATAAGGCTATTTCATTCATTCAGATCTCGGATGTCTTCTGCTTGTGTTCCCTTTATTTTTTTGAGCAGTATGTATAAAACCCAAAGGCACAAAATGTGAAACAGGAAGTGTATGTTTAAAGGAAGAAAGAGTTCATTTGCCATTTAAAAATGAAAAGACAAAGTACACATTTCTAAAATCAGCACACACATTTTTTTTTAATTTGATTTATATGCCGCCCTTCTCCAGAGACGCAGGGCGGCTTACAATGCGTTAAGCAATAGCCTTCATACTTTTGTATATTTATACAAAGTCAGCTTATTGCCCCCACAAACTGGGTCTTCAATTTACCTACCTTAGAAAGGATGGAAGGCTGAGTCAACCTTGAGCCTGGTTAACATTAACATTAAACATAGACAAATGTAACATTTTGTAATGATTGTTTTATAAGGGGATGGATTATCATCCATCCTGATAACTGTCCCAATAGTGATTTTCAAAATACACTTTTTCAAAAGGCAACTGGACTTTATTTTTTCTGTGAAGAGGTTTCATTTGCATCCAAGAAGCTTCTTCAATTCTGGCTTTTGGAAGAAATATCCATCTGGTGCAGTTCCAATCTGGGAGAAAGGCACTGGAGACAAAATGGAGGCTGGAAGCTGATTGAAAAGATGATTTAATGATGAAGCAGAACCATATGGGTGGTTCTGGGCAGCTGAACACATGTAGTTGAGAGTGAGGGTTTTTTATACCTTCTCTTGGGCTTTGCATTTGAGCTTCCTGTTCCTGTGCAAGAACTTGTATTGTATTGGCTGTCGTGGTGCCATGTAGGGGTTATGTAGGGGTCAAAGCTGGCTCTATAGGTAAAGTACAAATCCTAGGTGTTTGTCTGAGCTAAGTTTGGTTGAAGTTTGGAGGGTGATGCAATAATTCCTATTATAGCTTAATGGCAGTGTTGGCTCTTGGGTGAGGGCTAATCTGCCTTTGTTCAGACTTTGTTGCAGTGAGTAATGGATTACCAAAGCTGCATTTATAAAAGCTGCCCCAGCTCAGTATCTGCTTGGGGTCAGGGGGTTGGGGCTCTGAGTTTCTGTCTCCCTTAAGATTTTTTATTTCTCTTTTAGGGAAAATATTTTATCCTGCCTTTTTAAAATATTCCTCAAAATATTTCATTCTTCTAGGAGGGGGTTGGCTTTCCACATGGATGAATGGTGGGGAATATTGTGCACTGAATATTCCATATTCCAAATTTTGAATATCAAATCAACCATAACCAGGATGATTAACAATCTCCATAGATATGACAACTATTTTTATACTTTTAATGTTATAACTGTGGTTACCAAAGTTATAACGTTTATTGTCATATATTTGAAGATGTTCAGGGTTGGGGGAGGCTGTAGTGGCTGAAAATATGTATGTAGTCTTAATGTATGAATCATGCTACACGTGATATTATTTGCTTACAAAAAGACACTGCATTGTGAATAGATAAGTATTTTGTATGGTTTTATTCTTTTGCAAGCTTGTAAAAACTCCTAATTTGCTTCTTAAGCAAAATTTGAGATTTAAAATATTTTGGTAGGAGAAATTAACCAAATCCCACTCATCTATAATAACAACAAGTATGTCTCTCTTTGTTTTCCTCATTTTCTTCATATCATGGAGCTGCAGATTTTTTAAATCTGCATTGCTAATGTTTGGTAGCAAAGCTTCAAATTTTGGCAACAATTTTTTTTTTTGTTAGTTTATGATAGGGAAAAATATAGGAAAATAGGTGTGATAAACCTTATAACAGTAGAAATCTCCTTCCAAAACCTCAAAATTTGACATGGTATATAATAAAGAAGAGGGAATTCACCTATTTTCCAAAGCACCAGAAGGCAAGGCAAGAAAGAATGGATGGAAACTAAACAAGGAAAGAATCGGTCTAGAACAGTGGTAAAATCCAAATTTTTTATTACTGGTTCTGTAGGCATGGCTTGGTGGGTGTGGTGTGGTGTGGTGCGGATTGGTGGGCGTGGCAGGGGAAGGATACTGCAAAATCCCCATTCCCTCCCCACTCCTGGGGAAAGGATATTGCAAAATCTCCATTCCCACCCCACTCTGGGGCCAGCCAAAAATGGTATCCGAACTACTCAAAATTTCCGCTACCAGTTCGCCGAACTACTCAAAATTTCCGCTACCAGTTCTCCAGAACCTGTCAGAACCTGCTGGATTTCACCCCTGGTCTAGAATTAATCAGAAATTTCCTAACAGTGAAAACAATGAACCAGTGGAATGGCTTGTTTTCTGAAGTTGTGGGTGCTCCATCATTGGAGGTTTTTAAGAAGAGACCGAACAGCCATTTGTCTAGAACAGTGAGGGTGAACCTTTTTGCTACCAAGTGCCGAAAAGTTTCTTCAGAAACATCGCATGCGTGCCCGCTCATCAAGACCATGCTCCAGAAAAGCTGAACTTCTGGGTTCTAGCACGCATACATGCTCGACAATCAGCCTGCCAGCGCACATGTGTACACCAGTTTTCAGCACTGCCATGCACACGAAGGGATTGTGCTCCGTAAAAGCCGAACTTCTGGGTTCTAATGTGCATGCATGCCTGACAATCAGCTGGCCAGCGCATATGCGCATACCTGTTTTGAGCACTGCCCCACATGCCAAGGACAGCTGATCATCGCACATACATGCACACCAGAAACCCAGATGTTCTGTCCCCCCACCTCACATAGGCAGACACACGAGCAAAAGATGTCTACCAGTAATTTATTTTTACAAGCCGACCTGAATCCCTTTAGCAGATAAAAGTTCTGGTAGCTACTTTCCGAATGCCTGCCAAGTTTCTTATCATCTCTAGAAACAGGAGTCAGCGTATCTGTAGTCCGTTGCTGGGGCAACCAAGAGTTCAAAGAGTACTCAGAAGTCATTCATAAAGTCCAAGCCTTAATTCTGACAAATATCCCATCCGAAGCTCATGATATGCAGTTTTTGTCCATCACAGAGCCTGCAGAGCAACTCCACCCACTTTTATCCCCTGTGGGGCATGGCTCAGTGACTCAGCAATCTCTGGCCCTTCCCCACCTCTTCCTTTGCTGCGCACGCCTCTCCCTCCAATGCTGCCTGGGATCAATCCAAGATTGATTTTCATCACTCCCTATTAGTGGGTGCTCCGACATGCCTTCCTCCTGGCCTTCAGCTGGAACCTGAGGCATTGCCAGAAAGGAGGGTCCTGGAGAGGGAGGCCTTGACAGTTCCTCCCCATCACTTTCAGAGTCATCTTCCTCCATGAGGACAGGCTCTGGAGCCAGTGTCACAACACTGGAAAACAAACAGGCAAGGCTATGCATGCCAGGCGACATGGCTTCATGTGCCACTTTGGGCACACATGCCATAGGTTCACCATCAGAGCCAAGGTGGCACAGTGGTTAGAGTGCAGTACTGCAGCTACTTCAGGTGACTGCTAGTTCAGCAGATCAGCAGATCAAATCTCACCGGCTCAAGGTTGACTCAGCCTTCCATCCTTCTGAGGTGGGTAAAATGAGGACCCAGATTGTTGGGGGCAATATGCTATTTAGTATACTGTCTTTGGTGTAAGCCGCCCAGAGTCCTCGGAGAGTGGGCGGCATAGAAATATGAATAATAAAATAAATAAAATAAATAAATCATGGGTCTAGAAACTATAAGGTCTCCTGATTGAGCAGGGAATTGGACTAGAAGACCTCCAAGGTCTGTTCCAATTCTGTTAATCTGTCATCTGTTATGTATATCAACCTGGCTGTCTCTGATTTTTGCAGGCAGGGACTTTAACAGGCAGAAGCAGTTCACTTTCAGAGAGAAATGGGAGGAACAAGGCTTTCCTGAACTGCTCCAATCCGTAGAGGATGGGCTGTGGAATCAGCCCATATCAGGCTGTGGAATGGTAGATTTGTAAGGGCTAGGGAAAAAATATATCCTTCCTGTGCTTCTGCAATTCAAGCAAAGGAAAGGAAATTTTAATTAAGCACTCGCAAGCATTTGCCAGGCTAATTAGACTCAATAAAATATGGGGCTGCTTTGCACCCCAAGGGGTCGTCTGACAGGAATTAGAAAATCCCTCCAAAGTACTTAGAGGACACTCAGGCTGAGTTAGCAGCACTTAACTAACAGCCTAATTCTTTGAAGTGTTATCACCAACCATCCTTGACTGTGAAGAATAGTAATAAGTTGAACAGCTTGGCATTTAGGCAGACTACAATACTTCTGTCAACTGCAAATTACTGAGAAGAAAAAAGGTCTTGACATGTATATAGAAAGTCAACTTTTGCCAGAGGAAATAGCAATTCTATATTCATATTGCTATAAAAATAACAGCTTGCTAAGTGTTGGAGAGAATGATAAATGATTGGGAAACCTTATAGCCTCAAATTCTTGTTTGCCTGGCCTGGAATCTCAGTAATTTCAGAGCCAAAGTAGATAATATGCAAAACAGGGACTGTGCTACTCATCTTGGATGCTCAGAAGAACATGCAGGGGATGCATAATTATGGCCACTATTCACGACCTCTCTCCTGCCATGTTGCAAAACCGAGACACGCAAATGTGATTGGCAGATTTCATGATATAAATAACTTCATTATCTGCTATTTCGTTACGTACTATAAAAGAATTATTAATTTGGGTCTACAAAAAAAAAAAAAAATAGAACCAACACTAGATGATAGCAAAGAGAGTTTTCTGCATCTTTTTCTTCTTCTAGTGGTCTTCTTTTGAAGAATAACTAATAGGCCTGACCTATGTGGACAGAAAATAGTCATGGCAGGGAGAATACTGAAAGCTGTCACTGCTGGTAATCAGTCAGAAGTTGACTTTCAGTTTCCAACCTTTAACTGGACTACACCAAATTCTCATATGTCATGCCCCTGGGAATTAAATGTTTAACTTCTTTGGTGTGAAGAAATAGACTTTATTTTTAAAATAATAATAAACATGTTTTGATATGGATCTGTTGTAAGAAGTATCCATCTTGTTCAGTTCCAAGCCAAGTAGAAAGGTGCTGGAGACAAAATGGAGGCTGGAAGCTGATTGGAAAGAGGGTTTAATGGTGAAGCAGAACCACCAAGCACATGGTTCTGGGCAGCTGACCACATGGAGTTGAGAGTGGGGGGGGATTATTTATACCTTCTCTTGGGTTTTGCACTTGAACTTCCTGTTCCTGCGCAAAAACATGTATTGTATTGGCTGTTGCCAGACTTCCATGGTGCCATGTACAAATCCTAGGCATTTGTCTGAGCTAAGTTTGGTTGAATTTTGGTCTCCTGATGCAATGAAGGGGCTTGTTGGGCAATTCCTTTTGTGGCTGAGGGCTAATCCCCTCTTTGTTCAGACCTTCCTGCGGGGAATTTTTGCCTATGTCTAGAGCTAGCTATCTCTTTATCTCTTAAGTGCTGACATCTGCTGTTGGCTATTATGGAAGGTGGGGGGATGCTTTCCAAGAGCATGTTTCTCCATTTCTCATCCAGGGAAATAGAATATTCTGCCTTTTTAATATTTTTCAAAGCATTTCATTCTTCTAGGAGAGGGGTGGGTGCTAACTTTCTACAGATCTAAATAATAACAACAAAAAGAGATCAATGAAGCAGTGATGAGCTTTTGGGCTGTCTGGCCATGATCTATACTTCTATCATTCTGACATTTTGCCAGAAGCAAGTAACTGTTTCACTGATGCCAGCCATGAAAGCCTACACCGGTATGTTAAAAAACATAATTTCCCCCTAATGTACTTTCCTTGAAAGTAGCTTCCTCTGTACCTTTTTTTAACACAAAACACAAGAAACAAAAATATTGATCCCAGTGGTATAAAGTAACACGTGTATCAACAATCTATAGCTACAAATCAGACATAATTTATCCTTATACTCTTGTTTAGTAATGTTTATGGCCCTATCCATGTTCCACTCCTCTTGAAGTTTGTACGTAAGTCTTGAAGTCTTAAGTTTTTTAGGTTAAATATCTGATTCAATATTTTCTTTTCATATGTGTCTTACAACACTCTATAGAGGTTGAATTGATTTTTGGAGAAACAAAGTTCCTTGTGTTTGTCACTTAAGAATGTGGAGAAGTATTAGCTGTGTAGGAAGAAGCTAAGTCTAAATTGTTTGAACTAGAAAATTGCAATAAGTTTTAGCTACCAAACCTGAACTGCAAAACTGGAATTTTGCAGTTCAGTTCTGGCAGTCTTAACTGAGTGGTGCAGTGACCTAGGGGTGGAGTTCTCGCCTCACAATCAGGTGGTTGTGAGTTTGATTCTAGGTGGAGGCAGATATTTCTCTCTCTGGGAACAATGAGAATATATCTGCTGCAAACTCCGCATTGGTAAAAGGAAGGGCATCCGGCCAGTAAACACTCAGCTCCATTCAGTTGCCCCGACTCCACCCTGATGCAAGGAATTATGGGGTCATTAAAAGACAAAAAAAAAAAAAGTTCTGGCAGCCTTAACCTAAGTTAAAACAAATACATAATGATAAGCTTGAAAGTATAGAAATTAAATATAACTTTTCTGCCAGTACTTGTAATTTACCCAGGAAAATCTTGAAGAAAACTTCCACTAAAGAAATGTATTTAACATTATATAAATTCACTTGAAATAATGTGAAAAATATGGAAATTGAAAGACTGCTTAGAATATAAATCAGCCTCAGAGCTAAATCCATTTTAATCTCTCTTGTTCTTCCTTGTTTATATTTAAATAAAGGACAAAATCAAAATTGCTAATTAAGAAAGCTTCCTAGGAATCTCTGTATAGATATAAATAAAGAAGGAAAATAAATTCCTTCTTTAAATTCCAAATGAGGAATCCTTGGTGCTCCCCGAGCTTGGTTGTTTTCTTGAAGACATTTCATTACCTAAAAGAGGGAATATCATCCATGCACTCAACATCAATATAATGATGATGTTGCCAGGTTTGGGTCTACAAGGAAACAACCAAGCACAGAAAGCACCAAAGACCCTTCATTTCAACCCTGAGCTAGAAATATTTTCCTCTATCGCTATATTTCAAATCCTCATTAGGCCGAAACTATTTCTGAGAAGTTGCATATCATGTCCAATTTACTTGGCCTTGAAGGATTCCAATGCAGCTTCAGTTTGATCACTCCATCAGAACAAATTGATGAATTGAATCTGGTGGCTTCAAAATGCTTCATAGTCTTTCAAAGTATGTAATAGCCTTTCGGTTACCTTTTGCAATCATTACCTCATGCAACATGCAATGTTGCGACTTCAGATCCATTTGCAAAAAAAGAACAACAATGTTAATTAGATGGGGTGTGGAATGTTACGATCAGTTGTCTAATATTGATTTGAGCACATTATATATGGGTTTCATCACTCATTCAGTTCTCAACCAATCAGAGCATTTTTTGAGAGACAAGTCCCAAACATTATATTCTTTCAGTTTTATTCCTTCTGGGCTGTGATATCACCTTGAGCTTCAAGACCAGCCCTTCTCTCCTGGAGTTACACAAGAAATTGCATTTAAAAATAGACATCGTTTATTGAACTTTACATGATATGGAGTGCTAGCACTGACAGTAGAAGAAATTTTTACTTGTGGTGCAAGAGGCGAAAAACACCGTTAAGTCTTTTGAGATTCTTGTACTACAGTATAGACCTTATCTGTTTCCTGATCATCACTGCCTCAAAGGGCTGACAGGGGATAACAGACTGTGAAGAAGGTTTCTTGAATGAATGGTTTTTGGGTAAACTTAATTTATATGTTCTCTGTGGAAGAGCTGTATTTTAGAAGGGAGAGTTTTAAAAGGCCAGCAGAAATATACTGAAGATGTTTGACAAAGCAAAATACAACATACAGTAGTGGTCAAAATTGTGGAAACCTTTTGGGAAAAGTGTATTTTTGAGGTTTGATGGCTAATAACGCCACTTTTTTTGGGGGGAGTTTCAAGATAATCATATTCCACTGCTGGAATGGCCTGGGAATAGCCCAGACCTTAATCCAATTGAAAATTTATGGAGCCGATTAAAGAAGCTTGTTAGTCAGAAGCGACCCAGCAATAAAACCCGGTTAATATTAGCAATCATTTAATCTTGGTTTCATATTATAATAGCTGCAGAACTAAAAAACTTGGTTCACTCAATGGGAAGACATTGTAAGGCCATAATTCATGCTAAAGGTTATCCAACTATTAACTGGCATGGTGATAATTTTTGTATATCTCGTTTTTTCTACGTGTTTCACATTTCTTCTTTATATGGTAACTGCTATTCTAATAGAAAATCCTTCATATAAGTTATTGCATTACATTCTTGATTAAATTATCTTTCCATTGATATATAATTTTATGGTACTACTCCAAAAAAAAAAAAAAGTGGTGTTATTAGCTGGTTTTAGAAAATACACTTTTCCCAAAAGGTTTCCACAATTTTGGCCACTACTGTAAACATTCAAAATAAAGAAAATCAGAACTGTTACTACTGTTCCAGAAGTACTCACATGATACAGTACCATGTCAATTTCTCTACAGGATATCTGTGCACTGCTAATAACACAACGGGCCAACAATATTTTGGAGGGTAATAATGAATTCTTACATTCTTACCAATCCATTACCAATGCAAAACCAATGTTTAATGTTAATGTTTTTTCTTTAATTTCCTTCCTTACAGTATGTGTGCTCCTGGGGAGGGGGGGAAATAGAAGGGCACAATAGCAGGGAAAACTGCATAAATCCTGCTAGTGAGACGGAAGATCTCATATGTCTCAATCTGAAAAGGATTTTCTTCAACCAGTTTATCAGGCAAGGCTGTATAAGCACAAGGCAAGAACAGCTTAAGGGTTCAACATAGATATATAATCAATATTGAATTATTTGCATTGGATGTCAGCTGTTTTCTGGGCTCAGTATAAGGCATTTAAAGCTCAATAAATTTTAGGACCCATTTATCTAAGGGACTGCCTTTCTAATTATGGAACTGTCTTATTAATATACACCACAGAAATACCTTTGTCTAAAAGTGATGAAAAGGATTTTTTTTTTCTGTGTCAAACTGCAGAATCCATTTTTTTTAAAAAAACTGCAACTATCAAATGAGGTTGGCATTTTACATTATTTTGTGATGAATATGACCGCTCTTCTCTCCTTGATTAGTTTCCATCCATTGCTTCTTGTTCTACCCTCAGATGCTATTTAAGGAGAATAGCTTGACTCCCTCTTCTTTGTGGCAACCCCTGAGATATTGGAACACTGCTATCATGTCTCCCCTAGTCCTTCTCTTCATTAAACTAGACATACCCAGTTCTTGCAACTGTTCTTCATATATTTTATCCTCCAGTCCCCTAATCATCTTGGTTGCTCTTTTCTGCACTCTTTCTAGAGTCTCCACATCTTTTTTACATCGTGGTGATCAAAACTGAATGCAATATTGCAAGCGTGGCCTTACCAAGGCATTATAAAGTGGCATTAACACTTCAAGTGATCTTGATTCTATCCCTCTGTTTATGCAGCCCAGAACTGTGTTGGCTTTTTTGGCAGCTGCTGCACACTGTAGAAACTTTTGAACCCCTATATACAATTTAACTGAATACCTAACTATAGCCCTTCAGTTTCCTACCTAAAAATAACTACTGGCCTTTATATCTACCAAATCTGATTTGCTCTATCCAATATTTGATTTTCATTCCCAACATTCATGGAGGGGAAGGTCAGTATGAGGCAGTTTATCCTACTTCTTCTGGACACACTGAAGAAACACAAAATCTGTATTGTAAATTTATGGACATCAATGTTTCCCTTTAATGGCCTAACCTACAAATTTAAACTTGTACACCAGGATCATATGCATACAGTATATCTGATTTGTGTGCAGGCATGCATGCATATCAAGTCAAGCTAACATATTATCTAAAACAGGGATGTCAAACTTGATTTCATTCAGGGGTGCATCAGGGTTGTGTTTGACCTCAGAGGTTGGAGTGGGCGTGGCCAGGGTAGGCCAGCTCAACATCACTCGTATCAGGGGTGCCTGTAATGGTCTGAATGCTCTGCCAGTGAAAACAGGCTTTCAAGCTCCATTTTTGGCTGCCAGGGCCTCCTATGCCAGCAAAAATGGAGCTCAGGAGGACCGCATTTTCACTGGCAGAAGTACCTTCACTGTTTCCAGGGTGGCTCTGCGGGACAGATCTAAGTACCCCATGGGCCGGATCTGGCCCCCGGCCCTTGAGTTTGACACCCCTGATCTAAATGTTGATTCAAGTTGTATTTTATTTTTCCTTACCTTCAGATTAGAATGCTATGCATTTGCAGTAATTTAAATAAAACATTAAATCAGCAAGTCATAACAAATTGGTTCAGACGACCTAAGCTGGTTTTATCTTGGTGCATTGTACAAATCTAGCCAGCATGATTTGGTTATGGTCGGATGATGTCTAAAGCTACCAGATCCATATAATAAAATCTAGATGACCTCTGGAAATTATAGATTTAGGTTTTCACGTTTTGTGGCTTATAACCAGCGGTGAAATTCTCTGAAGTCTGCTACCGAGTGTGCACTTTGTGCACGCATGCATGCTTTGTGTGCATGCGTGTCTGAGGTGCGCCCACGCAATGCTAAAAAAGGAACATTTTGAAGCCTTCCGACTCTACAAAGGTAAGTAGAACAGCAGGGAGGGAATCCACTGTGCCACGTGATTTATATTAGCTAGAAAGCAGGAAATCCAATGATTCTAGCTCAGGGGTCTGCAACCTTAATCACTCAAAGAGCCATTTGGACCTGTTTCCCAGAGGGGAAAAAGAAAACACCGGGAGCCACAAAACCCTTCCTGTGCCTGACTATTTCTTGAACGGCCACAAAACTAGCATATGTAGTTGAATTAAACGTTCTGTTTTCTTCTGAAACTTTTCTTTTCTTGGATTTATCCGTAGTAGGCCTACTGGGGGTTGAAAAGCTCAATAAATCACGTTCCAGTGGGTGTCACACATATTGTGATGAATATTTTGAGTGCCAGGGAGCCACAGTGGGTGTCACACATATTGTGAAAGAGCCACATGTGGCTCCAGAGCCGCAGATTGCTGACCCTGTTCTAGCTAATATAAATCGCACATCACAGCTGATCATCGCCCAGCTGATCATCGGAAATACTAGTTCACCTGAACCGGTCGCATTTTTTATTACTGATTCACCCAAACCGGTCTGAACCAGTAGCATTTCACCCATGCTTATAAAGGTTAGGACTTCCAGATCTGGACTGAAAAACTCCAGATGAGCTTCACTCTTTTCATACTATTTTGCTGACATTAAGTCATCATTAGAAGCTTTGCAACTCAGATTTGGAATCTCTAGTAAAAGCGATATGGCTGCCCTAATTCAGTCAACCATGTTTAAATTAATACTCAGTTAATGTGTTTAATGTGTTTGTGAAGCCAACTTTTGTATTTTGTAATTTGTAGTTATGCTTTTAGACTCCTGATTCAGTGCTAATAAGCCAGTGTTCTTGGCTTAGTTATAATGGTACTTTTTATTCAGTTTTATCTCATGGTGATATCCCATTGGGAAATTACTAAGCGAGAAGAAAACAACCTTTAACTAAATAAAATCATTTTCTTATTACTGCTTTATGCTTAATAATAGTCGCACTGTAAAAAAAAAAGAAAATCCACCTCATCTTGTGCTTAAGATCCCCCTTTAGTTAATATGCTTAGGACCCACAAGTGTAATTTAAGTTCCTGATTGTGATGCACTGAAGAAAATCACCCAAAATTCTTTGCATCAGAATCACTTGCATTTTCTGAACACTGACTTGACCTCTTGGTTAAAAGGCAACATAGAGGCACAATAACCTTCAGAACAAAAGCAAAAGAAAAGTCTACCACTGTGGGGCTATTATACTTTTGCGTGGTTATTTATAGACTAGAAAACTACTCCAAGTAGAACAATCCAGCTACACATTTGACCATTTATCTCAGATAACACACTGACAGTTGGAGGCACACAAAAAAAGCAACAGCATTGGAAGATGTTCTGAGCAAAGAACTGAAGAATCTAAGATGATAACCAGAGCAACAGACTGAATCACTTTTCCTTGGAGGGGGTCAAGTATAGTTCATCTGATTGACAGCATTATAAGTGAAGTTGCAGAAACTTGGCTCAACTGATCCATCCATGCAGCAGTTTCACTTAAGAAGTTTAAGAACTTTTTGGTATGGCAAACTTCCAAGCTTTAAGTACAAAGAACCCTCTTTTATCTTGGAATTAGTTTTAGCCCAAAGATGCTCAAAGAAAATATTTTTCTTTCCTTCCTTAATTTGCTTTGTACTTATCAAATGAGCATATTGCTGTTAGATCAGGGAGAAGCTCTACGAAACACAACATTTGGTTCCTTCTCAAAACATTAACATTGCCTTATTTTTTTCCCTGACTCTTGTACTTTTTGAAACATTCCCAAGCTACCTAGAATGAAAGGTGAAAGGTAGAACAGAAATGTCTTCCATTTCTTTCTTTAACATAATTGTATTGGGTTTTTCTTTGATGTCCTCATAGAGATGCACCTATGGTTTCATGGTTTTTTTCTTCTTCACAAATACATTGCAAGAGAAGTAGTGTAAGAATTACTGTCTTGTTGGAGGCAATATATTGCAGGGTATGTAAGGCAATGCCTCAGTGGGAATCTAATTCAGAAATCAGACTTCTCCAATTCAAAATCCAATATATTGTCCACAAGTTACAAATGGTTTAAGAGCCTCATTTCCATGGGGTTCCTGGGGCTTTCTGAGCTTGGTTATTTGCTTGCAGTCATTTTATTACCCAACTAAATAACTCTTCAGCAGGGGTGAAATGTATTTACCTTCCCTACCGGTTTGCAAATGTGCGCACACCGTCATCCATGCATGCACAAAGCCTTCTGCACATGCATAGAGGCTGAAAAATGTCGCCAAAAAGGGACATCATGACATCCACGCAAGTGGGCAGAGCTTCACACAGTTGGCCCTACTGTATCACGCAATCCAGTAGGAACCTGCTGAATTTCACCCCTGATCTTCAGTGCAAGAAGGGTAAACAGTAAACAAAAGCCTAATCAAGTAACCATAAACAACAAAAACTAATCAAGAAAACACCCCTCCCACCAATACTGACAGAGTAAGCCACTGGCATATAAACAGAGAGCAAACTTCACTCACTTCTAGCACTGATAAAGTTACCTAGTTGGGTAATCCAATATCTGTAAGAAAAAAGCCAAGGTCAGAGAGCACAAACAACTCTACAATTCAACTGTGATCTACAAATATTCTCTGTTATAGGACCCACATTACTAATTTGATTGAACAAAGAACATTTCAGAGCAAGCAGATAATAATAGTAATAATACATCAATAATAATAGGCACCTTCAGTGCTAAACAACTGAAGCACTGCTTGAACACCATCGGCATTGACAAAATCATCATCTGTCAATTGCAAAAGGCAGCTTTACTTGGAGCATCTTACATCCAGATTAAACATCATTAAACATGAACATCTGCTCATCCCAGGGCCTTGAGAAGAACTCGATAAGTGAAAAGAAAAATGCCAAATCCAGTCTAAACATCTGGCTGACTGCTCAACAAACCTTAATAATAATTAACATAAAATTTGCAAGAAATAATCTTTGCCCACAAGCAGGAACTGGTGGGGCCACAAATTAGAAAAAGGAAGAAAAGGAAGAAGCTAAAATGCACAAAGATGGTACCAATAGTAATAGACAAAGGAGATGGTGCTAGATTTCCAGAAGCACAGAGAGGAACCTGCCCCACTGTATATCGAGGGGGGCTGTGTGGAGAGGGTTACCTCTTTTAAATTATTGGGAATGCTTAACCTGGAAAAACAACACGTCCCTGGTGGTTAGTAAGGCTCAACAGAGACTTCATTTCCTTAGAGTCCTGCAGAAAAATCAGATGGAACAACGGCTGATGACTTCTTTCTATCGGTCTATGATAGAAAGTGTCCTCACATACTGTATAACAGTATGGTATGGTAACAGCTGTGGACTGGAAGGCACTACAGAGAGTGATCAATTTGGCACAAGAAACCATCGTGCCCTCTAACACCACTAGATGACATCACCAGGTCTCGCTCTTTCAGCAGAGTAAGGAAGATACTTAGGGATGATTCACACCCTGGCCAGTGTCTCTTTTCGCTTCTACCATTGGGCAGCTTTACTTGGAACAGTTTGCATCCTATGACAATATCTGTAACACAATCAAACACCCACATTCTGCCTATCCCAGGTCATTGGAAAAACCTCAATAGGTAGACAAAAATGCCAAATCCAGTCTGAACATGTGACATCACGAAGAAGGTCAGAAGTGATATTAAGTATATTAAGAGAATGAAGAAGATCCAAATTCAGTGGAGGAAATTCTATCAAGGCAATTAACAGCTGGACAATTCCTGTTATTAGATACACAGCTAGAATAGTGGACTGGATTCCAGCAGAACTAGATCCCTGGATGGGAAGACCAGAAAAATAATGACAATGAATTATGATTCCCATTGATGTTGACAGACCATATTTACCAAGGAGAATAGATGGGTATAGGATGTTACAAGTGTACCACACAGTTAAAGAAGAGAAAAAGACATTGAAAGAATATCTGAAGGACCAAGAAGAAGATGCAGTAAAGCTAGTATACCATGCAGTCTTACTGAATGCTGGAGTAAGCAAACTAGTCAACAAGAAAGACCAAACGAAGAACAGAAAAGAGACATGGGAAGACAAAGTATTACATTAAAAAAAAAAAACATAGGCAAAGCATATAACAAGATCTGGCAACAGCTAAGAGCAGGAAAGTTAAAGAAAGAGACAGAGGAGTTAATTCTTCCTACAAAAGATCAAACCTTAAGAAAAATACATACAAAGCCGGAATTGAGAAGATAGCAACAGACAGCAAATGCTGTCTCTGCAAAGAAGCTAAAGAAACAATGGACCACCTAATTATTTGTTGTAAGAAGATTGCCCATACTGACTACAAGAAATGGCATGATATAGTAGGAGCAACAGGGCATTGAAAGATCTGTAACACGGGTGGGTTTCAGTTACCTTTACCACCGGTTCACCGCATGCGTGCACACTCACTTTGTGCATGTGCGCTGTCCATGCATGTGCCCTGCCTCAAAAATGTACTTAAATAGAGCTGGGGCGGGCCCACCAGCTATTGTTGCTACCGGTTCGCCCGAATTGGTGCGAACCGGCTGAATACCACCTCTGATCTGTAACAAATACCATGTTCCAGCAAGGAAGAACTGGTGGGACCACAAAACAGAAAAAGGAATAGGCAAACCATAATTTAATACCCTTTATAAACACACAAGGAGGGGAATTCTTAATTTCACATATAAATCAAAAGATATCTCTCTTTAACTAAATTGAAACAAAATTATGTGGGATAGCACCCTTTAAATAACTTTAGATCTGTTGTATAGTGTTATTGGTGGACCAGTATGGAAAAAGACAAACAATCTCTGAACAACTTCTTTCAGGAAAAATGGTTCCATAAGCAGTAGAATTTATTTTTATTGTTTGCTTATACAGTGTGTAAATAATAATAAACCAAGTATGAATAAAAAAGTTCATCACTCCAATTAATAAATAATTATTATAAATAAGTAATACATATAAAGTATTAATTGCTGCATAGAGTCATATTTGCCTGGCTTTAGATTGCAAAAAAAGTTTATTTGTTTCACACAGATGTATTTATTTATGTATTTATTTATTTGCACACATTAGCTATTAAAGAGGCAGAATTCCAGAATTATGCTTAGTTTGTTCTGTAAGAGCAAACAGAAATAGAAAACAAAGACCCAAGAAAGGGAGGAAGTATAAATATTCAGAGTTATTTGATTACAGACAAAGGTGCTGTTACCAAATGTAGGTCCCCCCCCTTTTTTTCCCTTTCTTTTTAAGAAAAAAAAAAACATTCAAGAAAAAACTTCACTAAGGGTGCATTACTATTACTATTAATCTTCTCATCGTTCCTATCACCCATCTCCTCCCACTTATGACTGCATGACTGTAACTTTGTTGCTTGTATCCTTACGATTTATATTGATTGTTTCCTAGTATGATTTGATTGCTTATTTGTACCCTATGGCTATCATTAAGTGTTGTACCTTATGATTTTTGACGAATGTATCTTGTATATTATGTATATTACACTGAGAGCATATGCACCAAAGACAAAATCCTTGTGTGTCACACTTGGCCAATAAAGAATTCTATTCTATTCTATTCTATTCTATTCTATTCTATTCTATTCTATTCTATTCTATTCTATTCTATTCTATTCCATTCCATTCCATTCCATTCCATTCCATTCCATTCCATTCCATTTTATAAAAAACCTGAATTAAGTAGATAATAAAAATAATATTTTATAAGCTCTTGCATGTGTCTGTGTTAAATTCTTATCTTTTCATCTGAAAGAAAGGAAGATGGAATAGGATTTGGGAAAACATATTTTGAAGCATGCAAGTTAGCGAATAAGATGCAGATCCAAGGAAATGTGTGGGTACTTCAAAATATGGTTGGGCCAGGTAGATTTTTTTCACTCTCTTTTCATTTCAATATTACCCAGTGGTTGAATTGTACTGTGGGATGTAATCAGCCCTAAGTACCGTTGGATAGGCTAAATTTTGCAGACAGTGAAATTGCTTCTTTTGTATAAAACAGAAATCTTAGCATCACCTACTGAGGATGTGATTTGGAAGAGAAGACTTACCTAGAGAAAGCAGTTACACTTTTGGCTTGCATATTTTAATGTACTTTGTTCCCAGTGCTTTACAAGTAGTCTTCTCTACCACTCTTCAGAGGCAGGGAACAAACAGAGAAGCAGGTGTTAGGGAAAGATTTTCTTCATTTGATGTTGCTCTCAAATATTATTTCTTTGTTTGCTTCGTTGCAGTTGTGGAATCTGTGGTAAAATAGGAGAGCAGATTGCTTTTGCTAATGAAAGGCTAATTCTGGAGATGTACTCAAAGTTATTAAATATATGCCTCTTCATGTACACCTCTCTCCCCCACACCCACAAAAAAAAAATCCCTGGAATTAAATATTAAGGTAAAACACGTTGAAGTTAAAACACCATTCATACAGGGTTTATAGCAAAGGTGGGTCTCAGCAGGTTCTGACCAATTCTGGAGAACCGGTAGCGGAAATTTTGAGTAGTTCAGAGAGCCAGTAGTAAGAATTCTGACTGGCTCCACCGCCATCTATTCTCTGCCTCCCGAGTCCCAGCTGATCAGGAGGAAATGGGGATTTTGCAGTAAACTTCCCCTGGAGTGGGGAGGGAATGGAGATTTTACAGTATCCTTCCCCTGCCATACCCACCAAGCCATGCCCACAGAACCGGTAGTAAAAAAAATTGAAACCCACCACTGATTTATAGCCAGTGATTCTCAAGATTTTGCAAAAATTAAGCATTTCCAAATCAGACTTCATTTAAAGATGGGCACAGCTTTTCTAGTTGAATACTCTTTATGGTGGATGACATGGTCAGATATTAATTTTTAAAAAAGGGAGACTACTGTAAAATTCAGTCCATGGCAATGATGACATTAACTACAAGAATCCATAGAGCTGAAAAATAAAGTCATGCTTTCTCCCATCCCAGATAAGTAAGTGGAGTAATCCCAATTTGAAGATACTGGGGAAAATATTTGTTGAAAGTCCTGGCCCAAGCAAAGGATATATATCTTAAATCAACTGTTCTATAATGGTTATTTTAAAGATTTTGAAAGCATTTATTTGGAGTGTCACTTTCTTGAATATATGAAATTAAAATGTGCATTAAAACATCATTGTGCCCCTAATGCTTCAGATATTTAAGAATTCTATATTTGAAATGAAACCAACCATAAAATTCCATACATTTAAAAACAGAATGTACCTGAATAATATAAATATTTGGAAAGAGGAACTAGACTATCCAATTTTGGAAATCAGGTGCTTTACATTTTAAGAAATGTAAAGAATTATACATTATAATTAAGGATGAAGTTACTATTGGCACTACCTTTGCTTTCATCACAGTCATTCTATGTCTTTTTGCAAGTCCCTATACTTTGTTATCTTCGCTATTAAGGTTCATCACACAATCAGCTTGATTTTTATTATTTTGATTTTTATGGTTGCCAATCTCATTTAAACAACTCTGGGAATTGTTTATAAAGATGATTTATGTATTCTTTACTGTCTCTAGCAACCTCCAAAGCAGAGGAAAGCTATTGTATCTGCAAAGAATTTTGAAATTTTGATTTCACTGCTTCAAAGAAAATATCTCTTTTTCTTACTGAATTTGCTTTGATGGGGTGACTTGATTGAAGTCGACTATCTCCCCACTCACCCCCGCCCATGTGTGTGTTGGAGTGTGTCTGAATAGTGTACCTTGGAGTTTTACAAAAAGAGGTAATGAGAAGTATTTGTTATCTGGTAATGAGATGTTTTGTGAACTGTAGCACCCACCTTGGCAGCCACAGTAACTCTTGTTATGAGCCATGAGATGATCTCAAAATTCCAAAGTTGTCATACAGCTCAACAAAGCTGCTTACATTTCATTAGAGGCATACATTTAAAAAAAAAAAAAAACCTTTAAAGAAATAGGAAAGTTATTTAATTCATTAGTTTCCAGTACTGTTATATAGGTTTATTGCTCCCTCCCTCCCTCTCTCTCAAGTGTGTGTGTGTTTGTTTGTGTGAATTTTTCTCTAAGTTCCTTTAATTATCCCAACATATGGTGAGAGACAAATTGCTAAGCATTAAATTGTTCCTTGCTAATAACTTTCTCCTCCCCAACAGACCTGTTCCAAGTAAACAAATACTCAGGGAAAAAAGCTAAATTTGTAGATTTCTTAGGATAATGTTATGAGTTGGACATCAGTTGGAAAAAATCCACTGTGGCAAATAAAGTGGCAGTTTTTGTAGTGAAATGCAATTCTCCTAAGATATGCATATATATGTCATCCATGAATATACCATGTTTTCCCGAAAATAAGACCCTGTCTTATTTTTTTTCCACCAAAAAAGGCACCAGGTCTTATTTTCGGGGTGGGGGATGTCATCCACTGACTCACCTAACTTGTGCTCATCACCCCCAGCCTCCTTTGTTGGATTAATCTGGAGCTCTGTTATCGGCTAGAAAGGCCTTCAGGAAAGGCCTCTGCAGCAAATAACAGAGTTCTAGATTGATCTGGAACTCTGTTATTGGCTAGAGAGGCCTTCAGGAAAGCCTTGCCAGCTGCAGAAGAAATGGGCTGAGGTGTGTGAGGCCTGGCTGCAACTATCTGAAGGTAAGTAGTAGGGCAGATCCACCCTCCATCCCACCCTAGTTTAATTTTTACCCTTGCACTCTGGAGTGGGCAGGGTCTTAATTAGGGCTTATTTTTTGGGGGGGGTAGAGCTTATATTTGGCACACATGTAAAAATCAAGCTAGGACTTACTTTCTGTGTAGGTTGTATTTTCGGGAAAACATGGTATGTATTTGTGTGTGTGTGTGTGTGTGTGTGTGTGTAATACACGTGCACATACACACAATATATGTAAAAGATAGTGAAGATTGACATTGTTGGACAGTACAGTTTTATGAGGCAAGAGTGAGAAAACTAGCTATGAAAAAAGGGATTATTGAAATGATATTGCACAGAAGATTCTCATTCTATTAAATCAGAATGTATTATATGAGGAGAAGTAAAAGTCACTGGAAGGTTGACCGCTTACATCTTGGGGGGAGGGAAATATTTTTGTCAGATCTGCCATCTTCAGCTTGGCACTCTGCTGGCATCTTGCCATCAATCATTGGGTGGGGGGAGGAAGTAGGTAATTGGCATGTAGAGGGTAGAGATGACCGGGAGGGAGGGGTAACAGGTTTGACAGAAACCAGAGGTGTGAGAACCAGCTTGTCCAGTCTTCAAGGCCATGGAGCCTGAGAAAGGAATGTGAATTGCACCAACAAGCACCAAATATCCAAGTGGTTCCCACAACACCTAGTCGAAGACGAACCAATTAATGGGTGAAGGCTGGTGAGATAGGGAGAACTTGTAACTTTTGCATGGGAATACTCAGTTCTGGCCTAGCTTTTGCTGCAGCCACTACTCCTTAGTAAAAGAGTCTATCACTTCAAACAAATGGAGTCAAGGATCTTTTTTTCCTAGGGACCTAGCTGGGGCAAACCTGACAATTTTGCCAAATGAAACAAGTGACTGGGGAAGGCTGGTGAGCATCTCTTTACAGATGTGTTCAAGCAGTCAAGAACCCTATTGTATACTGAGCAGAGGAATGGAGTCAGCCAGTGGCCTAAATCTTTCCTTCCTATTCTAGGATTTTCATATGCTGCATAATGTTGTAAATGAATGCTGGGTTATTTTTGTTTCAATGCAATGAAACATTGGTCTAGGCCTGCAAGACTAATCCTTGGAAAGGCCTTTTTTTCAATGCTCAATCTGATTCTTAGATTTTCTCCATTTCACAGGTTTTTGCCCCTTCTAATTAATTATCCAAAGTTTTCAATTAAACCAGGCAGTGATATAGCTCTGCAAAAAGGATTTGTGTATTTGCAGAAAATTGGTACACTGATAACCATCAATTTACTGGAGCTGAAAGCTGACAAGGAAGCATCTTGGATGATCAGGCTGTCAGTGGCAACTAATCTTAATGGCCATTCATTCCTTTCTGAATCACTGCCAATCTATCTTAAATAGCAACTGCTGGGGAATAGTAGCAGAAGGGGACCATACTATCTTTTAGTGTTCATGAGTTTTCTGAATGCATCAGTCTGCCTGTTGTGGGACAAAGATTCTAGACCAGAGAAAACATTAACCCAAAGTCTGTAGAGATTCTCAGTCATCCAGGTCTGAAAATGTTTTGAAGATGTTTCGCTTCTCATTCAAAAGAAAAAACAAGAAAGTCCAGTTGCCTCCTGAAAAAGCACCTTTGGGACAACCATGACCTGGATGGCTGAGAATCTCTACAGACTTTTAGCTATACAATTTGGGATGAACACTCTTTGAATGGTGTGGGAGTAGGAATGGATCTCCAGAGGAAAAATTGCAGACTACAGGAACCAGAAGCACTACTGGTGATCCTGAAGACACGGATAGACCTCCAAGTGCTTCAACAACCCTCTAAAAGGATGCAAATGACCAGCTGTCTGCAAGGAATATAAATCTTTCCATTCCCCACTATCCTGTCAGAGGTGAAGAAACTTCTTGGATGAGAAGCGAAACATCTTCAAAAGAGAAAACAAGAAAGTCCAGTTGCCTCCTGAAAAAGCACCTTTGGGACATAAATGCAAAGTGTTGCACTATTCAGGATCAGCCCCATATCTTCTGGTTTCCTGGTATCTGCTATTCTGGGGAGATTAACTGATTATTTGTGGCTTTCTTGAAAATGAAAGGAAGTAGATCTTCTCCCAGAGAAGACAAGCAGGAACAAATGAAACCTTGAGTGACAATATTATTATGTAAATAGCTTAAATACTTGTGTCAGACGTGGGATCAAGGATATTTGGTCCTAGGAGTATCATCTGTGTCAGGGTATCATCACAAATTTTGTCATGCTGTCATGATTGCAATTTATTGCAGATGCCAGTGAGCATAGGTTTCTTTGGGGCTCAATGGAAAGAAATGATCACGTGTGCATTGTTATGAAAAATCTGTCATTTTTGCATTTGCCTTGCTATCACACAAAGGAACATAAAGGGTTGCATTTTGATGTCCTGGTGTAGGAAGTTAGCACCCACCTCTCTCCTAGAAAAATGAAATGAAATCTTTTAGGAAATAATACGAGGGCAGAATATTTCCCCCTAAAAGGGAGGCAGAAACTCAGCCCCCCCACCTCCTTTGTCAATGGGCCATTAAGGCCTGGGCCAGCTCATCTGCAACACAAAAGACATGGCCTCCAGGACATAATAGGACTCATCTAGCAACAGAAACTCACCACATGGCACCTGGGAAGATTACATCAGCCAGGCTCAACCGAGGCTGGGAGACAGACAGTCTACACAATTAGCTAAGACCCCTGCCCCCTGGGAGTCTGACCACCAATCAGAGTGCAGTTCTTACACAGGAACAGGAAGCTCTAGGATGGGGCCCAGAGAGGGCATAAAACCAAGGCACTCTCAGCATCTCTTCCCTTTTCTGTTCAGGAACTCAAGCTATTGTGATCCTATTCATCAATAAACCTTCTTTCCAAGCAACTTCATGAGTCCAGTGCCTTTTTACCCACTTGGAACTGAACCCAGAAGGATATTTCTTTCCAGCACTGGTGCTTGTTTTCTCATTTTAACAAAATCTTGACTTACTGAGTTATGCCTGTCACCATAAGCTCTCAAAATTTTCAGGATTTCTACCACTCCAAAAAGATTTTCCTTTCTTGAATTTAAATAATTTAAATTTAATTAAATGTAATTGAAAAATTTAATCAAATAAAGGCACAGGTAATATAGACAGATAGCAAGGGAGGTTCTGCAGGTATATTGAGGTCCAGATGAACCAAATTTCTTCCCCTGATCCTAAAACATGCTTACTCTTTCTTTTTTATATAATATGTTATGGTCACAGAGTTTCCTCCTTAGATATGATCCCAAAATAGTCATGTAATTGAGATGATTTTCGAAATTCATGCTAGCAGCATTTTAAACACACACATAGATACATACACACAATGAGCAAGAGCCATTTTCAAACCAAATTAGCAATATTAATATAACCGCTAAGCCACTTGGGGATGAAGAACAGTATACCAACACTGTCACTAATGATTATGATAATAGCAACAGCAGTGATACTGTTTATAGCATAGAGTGCTTGTTTTTGTTCAAAGCAAAACACTACTAGTTTATTGAGTGCTAAATTGGGGTGCATTTATTCAGAATATGCAAATTATTTGAATACTAGTGGTAATAAACTTATATGGAATTAACTTGAAGATATACAAGACAAAAATGTTCAAGGCTAGAAGTATCTATTGTACTTTATGTAATCAAGTTGCTGCTTTCTTTTCTTTGGATGTCTAGCAGAAGTTACCTGTCTCCTGATTTTATAGAACAAATTACATTACCGTGAAGAAACAATTATACTATATCTAATCCTTTCAGGCATTTATAAAACTAATGAAGCCCTATTCCTCTGATCATGTCCAATGGAAATTGAAACATTATGATGAGCTGAACATAGTGTCAGTCTTCACTGATCATGAATATACATCAAGGGTCTAAAAACTTAAAATATCTCAAAATTTCACTAAGAAAGCCAAGAGTGTTGAGTATCACCTTAGAACAATGATGGCTAACCTTTTCCGGACCAAGTGCCCAAAGTGCGTGTGCACGCGCGTGAATCCCCAAAATGCAATGCGTATCCCCACCTGCATGTGTGCGCAGCCCTGCACATGTGCCCCACCCCCTGCATGTGCTCCCCCGCTTGTGTGTGTGGCCCCCCGCATGCTCCTGCCCCTGTGATGGGTGTGTGCTTCTGCATGCATGTGTGGGCTCCCCGTGCATGTGCAGCAGAGACCTGAAGATCAACTGGCTGCTGGGAGGCGCTGAGCTGGGGCGATAGCTTGTGTGCCCAGAGAGAGGGCACTGCATGCCATAGGTTCAGCATCAAGCCCTTAGAATGTGAATCTGTCCTTTTCTTCCTCAATCTCTGTCATCATCTCATCAGCAAAACTAGTCTCATTTTCTGCCATGTATGAATCAATCTCAGATTAAATTTATTGATAATATGATCACGTGTTCCACACTTTCTGTTTCAGAGGAAAGTTTCAACACACTAAAAGATAGGGTCACACAGTTCACCAAAAGAAAAGGGGGGAAGTGCAATAAGGTTAAACTTACCATATCCCATTTCTTTTTCTTGCTGTTATTTTATTAATTTATAATATAAAATAGAAAAATATAAAAGTAAATAGTAGGCAAAATAGGGGAGGGAAAAGGGAAAGGAAGAATGTAGAAAAGAGGGGGCGGGGGAAGAAAAAAAAAGGCATGGATTTCTGCCTCTCTTTGGTGCAGTAGAATAAGATAATAACATCAAACCTCAACTTTTACATAATAGTATAAACTAGCCAATTGTATAACAACAAAGCTAATCGGTAAAACCCAAAATCATAGTTTCATTTTTTTTCCATCCCAAGCACAAAGTCCAGAAGCGGTTTCCAAGTAGAAACAGAAGTACTTATGCAAAGCAGTTAATTTAGCCATCTCTGCTAACTCCATCAACTTTTGCAACCATTCGTTCATTGTGAGGATCACATTATTTCATTAGCTTAATGAAAACAAAGATACAGCTCACACAATTGTTTGACAGTGGACACCATTATAACTGTCGCTCTCTGTGCACATATAAATGGTTGAACACAAGAATGAGATAAAACTGACAAACTAAAATAGAACAAAATAGAAGACAGAAAAAGGCAAAAATGAAAGAAAACGTGAAAGATCCAGAAAAAAAAAGAGTAGCAGAAAAAAAAAGGGGGGGGAGGAAAAGAGAAAAAGAGAAAAGAGAAAAAAGAGAGAGGGAGTGAAGGAGGGAAAGAGAAAGAAAAAGAAAGAAAGAGTTTAATCTTCTCTACAGCTATAAATGTACTTCTTTCTCTAAAGTTACATCATGACTCTCTTCTTTATATAATCTATCCCATCTAATCATCCAAACCACAAATAAAACTTTGTGTATTTTTTTTAGGTTCCTCTGCTCAGAAACATCCACACTAAATGCCACTTATTTAGCAACCCTCTAGTACAAAGCACGAAAAAGAACGTATTAATGCCTGGAGCCCTGGGAAAATAAAATGAAAATCCAACCACATGCAACCAATTCATCTCATACTTCAAGCAAAGTGGGATGGAGAAGGAGTTATCATCTTAAATAACTAATCCAGCTCTGATCCCACATAACACGCACCTGCTGCCAATTTCTCCCAGCTGGCTTCCACACAGGTGCCAGTTGCAAACACTGCTGCTCCAGTGAATTGCTCTATTTTGGAGGGTGTTTAGAATGATGGCATCATGATGTTCAATAAAAATAACAGCTTGCATGATGCTAGTAATTAGGGATGTGTTAGGCCAGTGAAAACTTTGAGTCAGTTTCCCATTTTTCTATTCTCTCTGTATGTGTGCATATAAACAAAAAATTCTTACAAAAGCCACGTTCATTACAATTTGCAATCTTCAAGCTTTTTAAACACAACTGAACACCCCCCAGCTCCCCCAATAGATCTATAATTAATATATACCTGTAGACAAATTTTCAAAAAAAACAAAAAAAAAACCACCCTATGTGAGCATTGGCTATTTTCACAACAGTCATTTTTAATTATCATTATAACGATATAAAATCCTTTTACATGACTTATTCTCCACTTTTCTTTTGGGATTGGTCGGTTGGATTATTTTGACTTAATGATGCCTCGATCACGCTAGAAATTGCTGTAGATCGCTGGTGGGAGAAAATACTTTGTGCAAATGCTTGAATGAAGAATATGCAATATGTTCACTGTTGTAGGTTTATATCACTGTGGCATCCATTTAGCAAATTGTGCAATTTTGTTCTCACTCAAAAACCATTGCAAATTTCCTTTGCGTCCCTAATGCCAATACTGAAACAGCTTAGTGGTTATTTCTCTTTTGAATTCTGGTAAGTTATAATTGGCCATGAGTGAGGCAGATGATGGTAGCACAGTAATTAACATCCTATTAGATGCCAAAAAAAGCCTTTCCAAATCTTTCTGAGGGATAGGTCACTGTGACATGTAATTTCCAATCCTTTTGCCAGGATTTAAGGATGCTTCATGTTTAAAAACTGTCAGAAAATACTTACCAGTGGTCTTTATTTTTAAATACAGTATCTATATAGATTCTCAGTCATCCAGGTCATGTTTGTCCCAAGGTGCTTTTTCAAAAGGCAACTGGATTTTTTGTTTTTGTTTTTGCTTGAAGACATTTTGCTTCTCAGCCAAGAAGTGTTCTGTCCCCATCTCACACACGCACCCCCACAGACAGGCAATAGTTAAAGAACTCAGCCAACAACAGTTTATCTGTTTACTGTCCAGCTGTGGCTGTGTGGACGTGCTTGGCCCCGGGCTTATCTCTTGACTTTCGGAGGACACCGAAGGCATTGCCAGAGAGGAGGGTCCTGGAGAGGGAGGCCTTGCCAACTCCTCTCCTTCACTCTCGGAGTCCTCTCCTGCCGATAACACAGGCTCAGGTAACGGAGCCACAACAAGAAGCTTCTTCAGTTCTGCATATTCTAACAAATTGAAAAAGCTTCTTGGATTAGAAGTGAAACGTCTTCAAGGAAATACAAAGAAAGTCCAGTTGCCTTTTGAAAAAGCACATTTGGGACTTTCATTTTAAGATTTTTTTCCCCACCATATTCCTATCATTGCAAGTTGACATCCCACATCAAGTTAAGTATGTAAAATAGGCCAAAAAAAAAAAATGCCCTGTGTCATATATTTATTTATTAGACTCTGATTTGTTTCTAGGATAATTTTTACTTATTATGTTAATTAAACTTATATACTTCGCATCTTATTCCATAGCATCAAGTTGGTAGAGATGAGATCAAAAGTGCAGTAAGAGTACTTTGACTCTGCACAGAAACAGTAGCACTTTTTGCACTTTGTTGGTATATTTTGTAATTTCTATGCACCTTAAAAATAGATATCATTGATCAATTCTGACCGACCATCTGTTTCTCTCACTGTCTATATACATACCCATGTATTATTTTGATTGCATTCTTTCCCCTTTCTATATGGATTGATTGATTCATTGATTATGTGCTATCACGGTACTGCTAGAGAGATAGAAACAGGCTGATCTGTCCCCATCCAGGGTCTTCAGGTCTTCCAATGATATGATCATGGCCAGTGTAATCCATCTTGCTGCCAGATAATCTTTTTTGTCTCTTTCCATTTTTCCTAGCAATCTAGACCAATATTTCTCAAACTTGACAACTTTAAGATCTATCTTAAATTGAAGACCTATCTAACAAAATTAAACTCAATGTATAAAAAAGTACAGTCCTACACTTAGGTAAGAAAAACCAAAAGTACACATATAAACTGGGTGAAACCAGGCTTAATAGCAGTGACTGTGAGTGGGATCTTGGAGTCTTAATGGACAACCAGCTAAATATGAGCCAGCAGTGTGCAGTGGCAGCCAAAAAAGCCAACGCAATCCTAAATTGCATTAACAGAGGGATACAATCAAGATCAAGTGAGGTACTAATACCACTCTATAAAGCCCTAGTAAGACCACACCTAGAGTACTGTGTCCAGTTTTGGTTACCACCCTATAAAAAAGATGTTTAGACTCTAGAAAAAGTGCATAGGAGAGCAACCAGGTTGATTAGAGGACTGGAGACTAAAACATATGAAGAATGGTTACATGAACTGGGCATGGCTAGTCTAGTGAAGAGAAGGACCAGGAGAGTCATGATAGAAATGTTCCAATATTTGAGGGGCTGCCACAGAGAGGAGGGGGTCAAGCTGTTTTCCAAAGCACCTGAAAGCCAGACAAGAAATAATGGATGGAAACTGACCAAGGAGAGATTCAACCTAGAAATGAGGAGGAACTTTCTGACAGTGAGAACAATAGACCTATGGAACAGATTGCCTTCGGAAGATGTGGAAGCTTCATCACTTGAGACTTTCAAGAAAAGATTGGACTGCCATTTGTCAGAAATGGTGTAGGGTCTCCTGCTTGAGTGGGAGGTTGGACTAGATGACCTATAAGGTCTCTTCCAAACTCTGTTAATCTGAGAAAAGATGCATGGATTGCAACTCCCAGAATTTTCCAGCCAGCTATGCTGGAGAATTACAATCCATACATTTTAAAGTTGTCAAGATTGAGAAACACTGGTCTAGACATCTCAAGAGAACTGGGTCTTCACATTTCCCACTTCTTCCAAACATTTATAGAGTGCTACAGGAAAAATCATTGTTATAGATATAGCACTACCAAACTACAGTATCTGAACACTCTGACTGCTGATACCTGTACTGCAGTGGTGAGTTGCCCCCGGTTTGCACTGGTTCTATAGAACCGGTAGTAAAACTGGTGGGAGGCTCTGCCCACCGACCCTGACATCATCAGAATGCTTCTGCACATGCGCAGAAGAGCATGCATGCGCACGAGCAAAGCAAGCGTGCACGCGTGGCCCCGTTGCAAACCGGTAGTAAAGGTGAGTAACCCCTGCTGTTGTGTTAAGAGTTGATTCTAAAAAGCAGCCGTTACCCACAATTTTAATGTCTTCACTGTTAATCAAAATACTGTTGCTGTAGCTACTGTCATTATTTTGAACTTCTTTATATTTAATTTAGTCCTATTTTTTTTTCACTGTGTTCTATGATTTTCATTCCTAGAGCTTCCAGTTAATTTGCATTTTCAGGTGCAAAAATAATGTCATCAGGTTGTTGATGGTTTGTCCTCCAATTTCAAAACCAGGCTCATTTTCTTCCAACCCAGCTTCCTTCAATTTTATACGTATCATATGTATCACAGCCTTTTCAATAAAGATATTTCATTACAATTGCCCATATATACTGTCATCTACACCTGTAAGCAAATTGTTCATAAATTGCACGTAACTTTAGGTCTTTAATCCACTGAATATTGAGGCCAGACATTTACATTTCCAGTATTGAAGAACTAGTCTCTAAGCAAAAATAAAAGAGCAGAAAAACCTTTTCTGTTGCCAGCTGTCATTTTTATGTAATAGGCATATAATTCAAAATAAAAATACCTAAAATATTAAACCTTGCCTCAAAGAAAATTAATATTTGCAATTAAAACTACTCAAAATAAAGATAAGGCTATTACATAAAGAAGTGTTGTGATGAAGCATTATTATTACATCTCAAGTGATATAATAATGTACTCATTCTTTTTTCATCCAAATGCGATGGGCATTAATAAATCATGTATGAGTGTGCATGATACATGCATTGAAAGTTTTGACACAGATAGAATATAGCTTCCCATTGTTGAGAGAAATGTGATCTCCATTTTTTGTTTCATTAAGTCTTAATTTCAAATTGATGTGCTCTTAATAATTAATTATTATTTAGAAAAAAATAATTCTGGACTTTTGAGTTTAATTTTTAGATTTAATCTAAATTTAAATGTCAGATTTAATCATTTCCAATGATTTTGGTGCGTCTGAAGTTGAAAGTGCTGCTAGTCCAAATTAAATTATCAGTCATTTTTTTAGTTATAAATACTGCCCTGGGTAGCCTAAGACAAATGACATTTATCCTTTTCCATAGAAAATAATGGAAACCCATATTTATCATTCAATAAGTGATCTAAGGTAAAAATTCCAACATCTACTACGTCTTTTTATGTAATCATTTCTTTAAAATCAAATGTAAGGTCTGGATTCTATCTTACGCTTTAACTGTTCTTTAGTTTTGAGCAATTATCAAAACATAAGCATTTTGATATTAAACACTTTATAATGTTCAGGTTGTTTATAGACGTCCATACCTGCAATTCATCTGTATTTCAATGTTTGATCAAATGGTCTGGTCCATCAGAGTTCTTAATATATTCTTAAAATAGCTGGATTATCTTCTAAAACAGTGATGGCTAACGTTTCCCGGACCGAGTGCCCAAAGCATGCACCCGAACTCCCAAAATGCAATACGCGCAAGACCCCCACATGCATCCTGCCACTCCGTGTATGCCCCACTCCCGCACATGTGTGCCCCCTGCATGTTCCCCACCACCCCATGCATGTGCACGTGACCCCCCCAACATGCGCCCCACCTCCCACACATGCACGTGCGACCCCCTGCATGTGACCCTTCCCCCGCACATGCACAACAGAGACCCAAAGACCAGCTGGCTGGAGGAAGGCATGCGCACATGCATGCAAAACTGAGCTGGGGCGATGGCTCTCATGCCCAAAGAGAGGGTGTTGTGTGCCACCTCTGGCATGCATGCCATAGGTTCTCCATCACGGTTCTAAGACATTACCATACACCATCATTTCCACTCTCCAATCCTGCACAAAATGCTTTCAGTCATTTTATGATTATCTTCAATTTTCTCCTGAGTTCAAAACAGAAAGAACATGCAAGGCATTCTATGAACCAAACAGCCCTTATTTCAGCTGATCCATAGGTAAAATGTAAAAATGTAATCCAGTCCACCTCCTGTTTCTGCAGATGCTGCAGGTCCTTCAACACCAGAATTCCTTTCATATGAAACAAACAATTTCTGCAGCCTCCCCATCCATGTTTTCAGCAGAGATACGATATTCATTTGTTTGGTGGTTGGCAAAAACAAAGCCAAACCTGTGTGGTTTGCAATGAATTGAAACTTCCTGGCTGCAAGCATTCTTCAGGTGCATTTAAAATTTCCTGTGAACTGTGAAGATGAAATTTTGCATGACTATGATTTTACAACCTGGCAAGAATAAATGTTACATTTGATCTTAGCCAAAAGAGTGGAATGCAGAAACACTCGCTTTGAGCTCAGGTGCCAATATGCGAGGTAAAACAAGATTTTTTGCCAATACAAAAAAATGCTAAAGAACTACAGATATAGAGATTGGAACAGTTGGGAGCATTTTCATAAAACAGTTGCAATATTGGGCACGGCCAGGAGAAAAACATCCAGCAAGGGAGAAGAGGAAGAAAAGAGAACAGAAAAAAGAAAAGAAACAAATGTTAATAAAATAATAAAATAAATCCAGGATGATTCGGTCTCCTGTCTGTATCTTGCTTATTATATACATATGGGATTGATTCATTTTGTAAATGGGTTACATTATTTTAGACACAATTCATTTTAATCTAGGTCGTTCAATTTCTATAGTTTCTAGTACATATTCTGGTCATATTTGGGCTGCAGTACTCTAGACCAGTGGTCTCCAACCTTGTCAACTTTAAGACTTGTGGACTTCAACTCCCAGAATTCCTTAGCCAACATTGCTGGCTGAGGAATTCTGGGAGTTGAAGTCCACAAGTCTTAAAGTTGACAAGGTTGGAGACCTCTGCTCTAGACTATCAACACCTGAAAATAAAGTGTTTGAATGTTCTATATCAAGGGTCTCTAACCATGGGCCATCACTTTGAAATGGGCCTTGAACCCTTCAAAAATGGGCTGCAGAAGTGGCAGGCGAGCTATACCAACCCTAACCGTAGCCCTAGCCCTAGCCCTAGCCCTAGCCCTAGCCCTAGCCCTAGCCTACCCTAACCCTAATCTTAATCCTAACCCTCACGCACATCCCCATGTGCATGACTAGCAAGCAAACATGTGCACATGTTCTCCATTTGTGCAAACGATCAGCCATTGTGCCCACTGCTCACACAAGTGGAGCTGCAAGTGCATGCTTGCTCGCTGCTCATGCAACCCCCCCCCCTCCCCGGCCTGTCTGCTAAGCCAGAAAGGTTGGGAAACTCTGTTCTACATCTTTATGGTGCCATGTAGTGTTTGCCCAGATTTTCTTTTTTAGCCTAGATATGGTAGTCTTACAATTTATACACATGTATTTATTTCCATATTCAAGTATGACACATACATCATATGAGAGAAATTTCCAAGGCTGAGTCAGTGGAAGTTGACAAAGTCATATGGGCAAGGTATAGAAACTAGACATTGCCTTGATTTTTATTTGTAGTACTATTTTCTTTCTTTCTTTCTTTCTTTCTTTCTTTCTTTCTTTCTTTCTTTCTTTCTTTCTTTCTTTCTTTCTTTCTTTCTTTCCGTTTGCGGGAGGAATTCAGGCCGAACTTCCTTTAGAACCTGATGTTTTGCTTTGATGATAAAAGTGGCACTGAAAACCTTGAGATACATCGATGGCCATGAGCACCATGCTGCCTCCTCAGATTTATTTTTTTTAAAAGTGAACTAGGAAACTGGTAAGCAGCAAGCAAAATATGAAATTTTGGCTCATAGGCCTTCATAGAAAATAACAGTGTGAGTGACTGCAGCCCAGAGCATTGTGTGAGAAGGAAAAAAAAATAAAAGCTGAAGATGAGAGAAAATACCAATTACTTCTCACAGTTTGTGAACTGGCTAGAAGGCTGAGTGCTGTGCTGTGGGGAGTAGAGTTCTTAGGATTTATGGGGGGAACCAAAGAACTCTTCCTTACTCTAAAGAGAGAGAAGGCTCAAGTTGAAACACGACAACCCAAAATTCAAATCTATAGTTCCTTTAAAATAGCCTCTCTTGCAGGATGGTTTTCAAAGAACTCTCAGTTTTCTCCCATGCATCTGAACTTGGATCTGAGTTAAGCATGCTATGCTTCTATGACTTCAGTCTTCTTCTATCTAAATTATGCCTGACTATACAGACTAATAGTCAGACTATCAATCTAATACAGTGGTTTGCAAATTTAGAAACTTTAAGACGTTTCAACTCCAGCCAGCATGGGAATTCAGGGAGTTAACATTCACAAATCTTAAATTGTGAAGCTTGAAAAAACATTGATCAAAGTCTACAGTTCAGTTATAACCCAAAACAGATATTGGCAATAAATGTTATCTATGTAGCGATGACTCTTTTTTTACTTTATTAAATATAGTAAAAATGAAAAAGAGAGAGATCAATAGCATGTCTGATATCATCAACAAGCAAATGCTGCATTCATTTCAACTTCTATCAAAAATATCTAAAAAAGCTATTAGTATGAGCAACAATAAAAAAAGATCTAAACCATAGTTTGTGTTTGTGTGTGTATAAGAGAGAGAGAGACAGAGACAGAGAGAGAGACAGAGAGAGAGACAGAGAGAGAGACAGAGAGAGAAAGATGCTCGCTATTTAAAGAGAATTTTATTGAAATATTCACAAGCATCCTGTGGATTTTTTCATTTCTGTCATGTCTCAAAATTTGAATTTAACAAGGAAATGTGTTGGATTCCAGAAATGCTTAGGGATTTCACAAACAATAAATGCCCAATTGTTAAGGGTATGTGTTTTTCTTTATTTTTGCATTTCTGAAATACCGTCAACACAAGTTTGTATTCAATAACATGGCAGGTCATAAACTATAGCACCATTAAAATAGGAAAGTTTTAAAAAGAACACTTTTGCTTTAGCAAGCTCAGGCAAAAGGATTCTGGGATTTATTGCAGTCTTGAAAAGTTTATGACACATAGAGCTCTAAATACTGCAATCTTGTTTTCATGAATACTAAATTACAAAAACGTTGTTTGCCAACTTTCATGCCCTGCTGTAATGAAAGTTATCCTGGCATAAATTGCATTTTATCAGTGTTAATCAAGGATCATCATATTTGATTACAAGTGAGTTTTTCTTCTCTCTCTTTTTCTCTCTCTATCCCTGGGTTGTTGTTGTTTTCTTGTTTTATTCAGTGCAGATGTTTTCCTTTTGCTCGACTGCAGACCTTTAGAAATCTCCTTAAGTTTCACAAAAATGTATGAAAAGTATATCTGTACTTAATATCAACCAAAATGAGAATGGGATTATGACAAATTTGCACAAGCCAACAGCTTGAAAGGTAAATTCTGATGCTTGACTGCTAGACATGTTTTCCCAATGATGTTTGGGAATATCTTCAACTATAAAAGGTAAAGGTAAAGGTTCCCCTTGCACATACGTGCTAGTCGTTCCTGACTCTAGGGGGTAGTGCTCCTCTCCGTTTCTAAGCCAAAGAGCCAGGGCTGTCTGATGATGATTCCGTGGTAATGTGGCCAGCATGACTAAATACCAAAGGCACATGGAGAGCTGTTACCTTCCCACTGAAGTGGTCCCTATTTTTCTACTCGCATTTTTTACTTGCTTTCGAAGGGCTAGGTTGGCAGAAGCTGAGGCAAGTAACGGGAGCTCACTCCATTATGCGGCGCTAGGGATTCGAACCGCCAAACTGCCGACCTTTCTGATTGACAATCTCAGCATCTTAGCCACTGAGCTACCGCATCCCCTCTACAACTATATCAAGTTGTTAAAACTGGGTATGAGCTGGCTTATTGAAATATACATGATGCACAAATTGTGAAAATAAAGATGTAGGACAGGCTTTTAGAGAAGAAATGACAAAGTTATAACCACTCTTCTCGAAGCAGAACCAATTACATGGCAAGATAAAGTACTGACAAGTAGACTGGTTCTTTGTTAAATCCTCTCCTGACAAAGAAAGGATCTGAGATCATTCACAAGTGCTCCAGACAGTTGCTGTTTTTAAAGGAAATGCAAGACAGCAGTTTGAGTGGGTTTAGAAGTCCAGAAGATGCAGTCGGCCATTTTGACTCTTCAAAAATCCCTTCTAACATTACAGTGTGGTCTTCCTATCCCCTAACTGTATCTTCAGCATTCATTGGCATCCTTCAGTCTCAAGAGACTATGGTATCACGCTCTGGAAAGAGGTCCTAAAACAGCATCTAGTGTGACTAAAAAGGCCAATTCGAGAGTGGCAATCCCTTCCACACTGAGGGCAGATACATTCTGTCCCCTGCCCAGTCCCCAGATTTCGCTAGTTCCGGGACTGCCTCTTTGCCTCAGCCTGCTGAACAAGTGTCTCTTTGAATTGGAGAAGGCCATGCTGCGTCTTTAGCCTCCAAGCTGAACGATTGGAGGTCAAAGTTTCCCAGTTGTTAATGTCCATTCCCAGGGCCTTTAGGTCCCTCTTGCAAATATCCTTATATCGCAGCTGTGGTCTCCCTCTGAGGCCCTTTCCCTGCACTAATTCTCCATACAGGAGATCTTTCGGAATCCGACCATCAGCCATTCTCATGACATGCCCCAACCAGTCATCTTCAGCAAGTGGTTGACTAAACTCTACAATATAAACCTATGTGTCAAAGCCACATTGGGTTAATGGGACTTTTGGGGGGAACGGGATATATATAGAAGGTTGTACATGGCTACAAGACAGGTTAGATCAGGGGTGTCAAACTCATGGCATCATGGCGGCATCATGTGACATATTGGGATTTTTTTTCCCCTTCACTAAACCAGGCATGGGAATGGCCAGTGTATGATGCATCTGACCTGCGGGTCACAAATTTGACAGCCCTGGGTTAGATGAATGAAACCAGACATACCAGGAAGTTACCATCAACACCCACTATGAATAACATTTATTCCCAGTGTTGCAATTAGCTAGAAACTATTCTTAATTCCCCTAGTCACTAAACCAAAAAACCAAGCTCAATTATCCAAGTGGACTTGGTATAGCTCAGTATCAGTGGTGGGTTGCCCCCGGTTCACACTGGTTTTATAGAACCGATAGTAAAACTGGCAGGAAGCTCTGCCCACCGACCCCGACATCATCAGAACGCTTCTGAGCATGTGCAGAAGAGTGTGTGCATGTGTGAGCAAAGTGAGTGTGCATGCACAGCCCCATTGCAAACCGGTAGTAAAGGTAAGTAGCACCCACCCCTGGTCAATATGATTTTCAAGACAATTCTAAGATAATTTTAAAATCATACTAAGGTGAAAGTTAGAAAGCACACAAATTGTGAGTAGACAAATAAGTACCACTTCAGAGGGAAGAACAGCATTCCATGTAACTTGGTGTATAGTAAGCTGCCACATGACCATGGAAATTATCTTTGGATAATACTGGGTCCCTCAGCTCAGAAATGGATATGAGCACAGCCCTCTACAGTTGGAAATGACTGGACAGGGGTAACCTTTACCTTTATTAAGAGTGATTTTAAAGAGGATGAGAAAGGAAAAAAGGAAGAAAGAAAGCACATGTGTTAAAGTAAACGAAATGAAGAAATGCATCATTCAATAAATACAAATGAACTGTTCCTATTGGGTATCTTACCAGAGAAATTAGTAAAGAAAATATATACCTGATTGTACATGTAATAACAGCTGCAAGGATTGTCTATGCACAAAACTGGAAAGCAGAGAATATCCCATCGGAGGGAGAACTAATTAAAAAAATTTTAGATTGTGCAGAAATGAATAGATTAACTATGATGATAAAAGAAAGAGAAGACTCAGAATATTTTAAGATATAGAATCAATTTTATTACTGGTTGGAAAAGAGGTATAAATAAGTTTTAAAAGAGTTGGGGGGAAAAAAGAAAATGTTGTAACTAGAATATTATATTAGCTAAAATTTCTGTAATGGATTTGGTGAGTACGAAGATAGAGGAGATAAGAGTAGAGGAGAAGCTTTTTTGAGATGACACCGAAATGTCACATGGAAGAAATGAATGATGTGTTAAATGTTTGTTTGTCTTAAAAATTAAAAAAAAAAAACCTTTTTTAAAAAAATAAATACAAATGAAAGTGGCATTTTTTATTTTTGTCATTATGAGTCTGAATAGGAACAATGTGGTAAAAAAGGGGTCACTTCATAGCAAATTATGAAGAAAAGGGACTACTTCAGCCAGAGCTGCTTCATATCACTGGATTCGCTAAAGTGGCTCCAGCTACGGCTTCTAAACTTTCATTTTATTAATTTGCTTGTGCACATAAAGATTCTGCCATCAAAAGAGCTGCCAAAGCAGAACTCTAGGCCTCTTCTGCTGGCAGCATGATCATCACTAAAATGGTAGCTCCAAACTACCTGGAATGCAATATGCTATCCGAGAAGAAGAAACAAGAATGCCAGACTTGCCACAGAATCGATAAGACCCTCTGGCATAGTAAAGCATTCACTTTGGCGCTTTTGAACAAAAGGAAGCCAGAGGGGAAAAAAAAAAACAGGTTGGCTTTTGAATATTCTGTCTTTCCCTTTCACGGAGCAAAAGACATTCATACGGTTGACACATGCCAGATTTCTCACTGGTTGCCAATTAAGACAGGAATATGAGAGCAATTAGAAAGCAGGCATCTGGTTTAATTTGCCCTATTGGCAAGCAACAATCTGTCTCGCCATTCCCAGGCAAGGTGTATAAACTCACACATCCTTAAGGGGACTGGAGTTTCTTTAATCTCTGTGCAGATTGCCTAAACATTTTATGACATTTATATGGAAGATACAATTCACTGGACAATGCACGGGGTATATGCCTGATTCCTTTGTAATTTTTGTTAATAAGTAATCATCCAAATATTGTGAGTTAATATTTAAAAACATCTCCTGATGTCATCCGTTTTGGACATCCTTGTATCCAGGTGAATGTACCAACTGGCAGAATTCAGAAAACATTCAGCAATCCACACACAATAATCTGGTTAGTTCAGTCTTCTTGAACAGAACTGATTAGCTGCTATGAAGCAATGAAAACCTAAATGAGTGAATTTCTGGCTACTTAGCAAAAATTCTTGGCCGCAGCTGGTTGTTGCATACAGTATGACTAATGAGGAAAGAAGAGGGGGAAAGGCTAGGATAGATATCTAGCTCCTGAAGTGGTCCTCAGAAGAATAACCTCCCTTTCTTTCTCTGCTCATCACAATACAGCCTTCAAAAATAAATGAGAAAAATACAAATCATCATAGCAATTCAGAATTCTCATACTTGGGTAAATTCTATTTGAATTAACAAGATTCACTTCCAGATTTGCATTACAGATCTTGGCCATTGGAAAGATGAGCCACAGTGGCACAGTGGTTAGAGTGCAGCACTGCAGGCTGTATCTGTTGCCTGTTGGCTGCCTGCAAGTTGGCAGTTCAAATCTCACCAGGCTCAAGGTTGACTCAGCCTTCCATCCTTCTGAGGTGGGTAAATGAGGACCCAGATTGTTGGGGGCAATATGCTGACTCTGTAAACTGCTTAGAGAGGGCTATAAAGCACTGTGATATAAGTGTATATAAGTCTGTGTATATAAGTGTGTAAATAAGTCTAAGTGCTTTTGCTATTTTTTAAAAAAATGAAAGAATTTTTAAAAACCTTTTTAGTGACTCCATGCTTCTTGATCCACACTTTATTGTTTATTACCTCATAAGGATAATGCTTCTGGGATTATCTTTATTTTTCACAAAGAAAAAAAATCCAGTTGTACAGTACATAGAAAACATATCTGAAAGTTTGGCATAGTTTTAAAGGTGATGGCTAGAATGATACAGAGATAGACCTTGTTTACACACAAAAATCTTCCAAACTGCTATCTGGATTTATATAAACTGCTTTAGGCCATTTCCCATTCCCCTCCATCACATTGTCGATTTCATTTGCAATCAAGTACTTTTTCATCTTTAAACTACAAAGTTACCATGGAGATTTTAATCAACATTGTGTTTTTCGGAAACTATATCAATTTAGTACATTGCAACATATACCAATTTATCTAACCAAAAATCTCCATGACAACTTTGTATTTTAAAGATGAGTAAGTACTAGTTGTGATATACTGAATTGGTATAGTTAGTTTCTGGGGGAAAAAATTGACTAGAATGTCTTAGAGGGATTATTGGTAGTCCTTGCGTTTAAAAATCTAGGAACCATGATGGACACCTTATTTAACAAACAGCAACACTCTAATTATGAAAAACAGACTTATCCCAAAGAAAGAGGAGATGGATGGAAGTTTTACCAATGTCCAAGCTGACTCACGAAATTTCCGAGAGCACCTTAGAGGAAAGATAAGAAAAATGTTGTCCAGATACAGCAGAAAAAAAGAGAAATAAATGGATATACACAGTTGAGATGTATGGCTGAAGATAGCTAAATCAAACTAGTAATTAAAGAATGTTAAATGTAGCAGAAACTGCTAATAATTTACAGTTGTTAGAAATAAAATTAAATCATTAATAAAATTAATCATTCAGATATCACCCCAAATTTCTGAGTTCATTTCCTTATTACTAAAATGCTAGTTTTGAAATGGGTTAAAAAAATGTTCTGAGAACATGTTTTTATAGAGATCTAAGAGAAAGTACTGAATTATATGTCAATCACCTATATTTTTTTAAAAAGAAAGAGGCAGCATCTCTTTTGACCATTATTGTGAGCTGCATATTGGTGTTAATTTTTTATCTTCTTCCCCCAAAATTCCCCTTGTATACCATCAATATCCACTAACTACAATCCACTTGTTTCAGTGTTTCACGGTTATTATAACTGTGAAGGAATGTAGTAGTGAGGAAACAGCATGAATATAACTTGAAGGTTTTTGTTTTGATATCCTTAAAAAAACACAACAGTAGAGAAACACCACATCATTGTTTAAACATCATGCTATTTCTTTGCAGCGAAGAAATTGCTTGCCATCACGTTACCCATAAAAATTGGAATGCATGAAAAGAAAAATCACACCATGCTGAGTTTATTGAGTTGGGGGAGGGGAATTATTAACCAAAACACACGACTAGTCATTATTTCTTGATAAAAGTACTATTCAAGCTTTTTTGAGTTTCCATCTATGTATCCCCTTGGGAGAGAAAAAGACTATCGGAAAGTATAAAGGAAAATGAATAGCAATTTTGTTGAAGGGAATAAGACGTCATTCACTGCAAAATCTACTACAATTAAAGTAGAGTGAATATACAAAACAAGAGAAAGAGACAGGCAGACAAATGGGGAGGGGGAAATCCGAGATAGAAAACTAGCACATCAAATACTAAACTGGGACAGAATGTTCAATATTTTTTTAAAAAAAACTAATCATAATATTTCTATAGAAAAATAAACGAGGCAATTCCTAAAAATAAGTAGAAAATGTGCAAGGGAAGTAGTGGAAGGGGTTGATTGACAAGAATATCTATAATAAATGAAATGTAAAGGTATCGGAAGAATACCTGGCCCAAATGAAGTTCAGAAGACAAGTTTGAACCAAGGCATTTTTGGGAAGCTGTTTCCTAGTGAGCAATAACATTTATTTAGAGCAAATTGTTTACTATTTCTGTTTTTCTTATTTTTTGGTTATGAAGTGTTTTAATTCTTTGTAAGCTGTTTTGATTAGCTAATAATGATTAGACAATTAACTAAATTAAATTAACTAACTAATTAAAATCTATCAACCAAGCAAGATATCTCCTGCAGAAGAAGACTGGAAGACAGGGTCATCGCAGCAAAATAAAGATTTTGTCAAAATGAGGAAATGTCCATCATGACTCACAATGCAAACTCTACCCTTTAAATACTTGCACTGTGATGGCACAGCACACATATTTTATTATTTTTCTCTCCACCCGCTAAACTCCTACGGATGACATATTGGCTCATAAAAGGTCCAATAAAATTACAAATTTTGCAGAAGTACAATAAAACTAAATCTTCGTTGAACCTGAACAGATGAGTCTCGACGGCATCTTGCTTTTTGTGCCTATTTGCTTGCAATTTTATGTATCCTTTACCCTGTGCTTGGAAAATTCATGAATTCTTCTTATTAACAGTACAACGTTTCAAAGATTAGATGTGGGTGAACTGTGGTGAAAGTCGAATAATGGTAATTAATGAATAGTAGCTCAAAAATACAAAATTTTAGGAACAACATATAAGCAATTCGAATTTGGACACTTTGAGGAGGAAAGACAGTTTAAAAAGACCAAGATAGAAAGGAAGGGAGAAAAGGAAGATCAGTAATACAGAGCCAAATACCAAGGTAATCAATGTGATGACAGTAAAAAAAGAGCCTAGTTTAGTTTTAAGAGCAATAGAAAGTTTGCATTTCCATTATCACATTTTATGTATGCACCCAACAATAATGTCTAATTTAGAAACACATACATATGCTTGAAGATACTAAGCAGCCCATTAGGATTTTCCTTTTTTTGTCCCCCAGGAACAATTTGTTGCCACAAAAGAAGTAGAAGATTCCTTATACTATGGAATCCTTAGTGCTCTCTGAGTTTGGTTGTTTCCTTGAAGATGTTTCATTACCCAACTAGGTAACATCTTCAGTTCTAAAAGGGTGACTTGCCCTATCAGTGTGAGGTGGGAGTATCATTTTCTTCTTGATACAATAGTTCCTTGATTAGGAGTTTATTGTTTGAGTTTAGGAGTTTACCTGACTTGGCAGTTCCTTAACTGGAGTGTTGTTTACTGCTTGATTGTTGGTGTAGTATTAATCCCTGATTATCTGGATGTTGATTGCTAGCTGTAAGAAACTATCATGTGGTGGTGCAGTGGTTAGAATGCAGTACTGCAGGCTACTTCTGCTGATTGCTGGCTGCCAGCAGTTCAGCAGTTCGATTCTCACCGGCTATATAAGTCTAAGTACTATTGCTATCTGCAAGAAAACAACCAAGTTCAGACAGCACCAAGGACTACACAATTCAATGCTGAATCTTCTATTGAGAATCCTTATGGAACTGTATTCACCTACTGTATAAGACGCACCGGAGTTTAAAATGCACCTTAGTTTTTGGGGAGGAAAATGGGAGGGGGGATTCTGCCTACCAGGTATTCATCTGGCTAGTCCCAGCACATTAGTTCGCTGGCTGGTTTTGAGGTTGGGGCTGATTGGGGCTGTGCTTCTAAAGTATAGCTGATTGTCAGAGGGAGCAGCAATTAGAAAAGCAGGCAAAGCACAGAAGATCACTTCACTTGCGTTGGGGCTGAAAAACAGCTTCAAAAGCACAGGTGATCCTCAGAGGGAGCTCCAGTGACTAAAGCAGGCAAAGCACGGAAGGGGTAAGAGAAGGCAGCAGCTGTTCCAGATAGCCATTTTGGACACTACACACGTGGGGTTACATTTGGAGTATAAGACGCATCCAAATTTTCAGTCTCTTTTACGAGGGAAAAAAGTGTGTCTTATACTCCAAAAAATATGGTACTTTCCCTTGCCTTGCCTTCTTAAAATTCTGATTGGATTTCCAGCTCCATCCTGAAACTGGTTTTTTTTTTTCTTTGATATGAACATGATAAATTGAAAGTGACTCACCATTAATTAATATTGCTTACAAATGAACAAACCAAGAAACAAACAAAAACCATCTTAGCCTAGATTTCTTTGCTGATTTTTCAACAATATCATATGGAAGAAACCTGAAGAATTAAAATTGCAACCCTGCTTGAGATAAGAAAACAAATTTTCAAATCAAAGCATAACCAAAAAAAAAAAAAAACCTTTACGATGTTAATGCATTTTAAAAACAGTGGTACTGCAACTGATAATCTCTTTTCATCTGTATGCCCAAATGCAACCTAAAATCCTAACAAGAAGACAATTGTTGTCATCGCTACTGGTATCTAAATACAGTTCTTTTCTTCCAATACCTACACTTCTACTCTATCTTGACACTTGCAATTCTGGAACACAGTCACAGTCCACTAACCTGATAAGGGACATTGGATTCAGTTGTATCAATTCTTCTGAAATCTATTTCCCAGTTTACAAAAACTAAACTACCTTTGGTAACTTATTTAAAGAAAGCAATCTGTGTGCTTCACTGCCTTTCCTCCAATACAGCTTTCCATTTATTCTTTCAAGGATTGTTTTTAACCCCAGTACATTTATTACACAGAAGAAAGGCTGAGGTCCTCCCAAAATTACCCCACTTAATCAAGTGATACTTTTTGGATGACGATACAATATAATAAAGACTTCATAGACAGCATCATACACAACCTGCACACATCTAATGTAAATGAATCGTTACACATAAGCGAGGAAGGCTAAAGACCACCTTTAATAAACTCCTTTTTCCATCTTGACTATTTTAGGATTGGGGCTCAAAAACCCAAAATCAGCTCAGTTTATATACGACCTGTCAAACTTGAGTGGTGATCCCAGAACTCCTTTTTATATTGAACTATATCAATCCAATCACCTGGATAATGCAGCAATGCAGGAAGGAGGGCCTCAGGAGCAATGGCATTGTGACACTGAATCCTACCTTCCCAATTTTTCTTTTGTTTCTCTTGCATTCCAGAGGCTAAATAATCCCCATAGGAAGCATGTGGTTTCCAAATTGGAGGCTTCTTCAGATGTTCAGGCTTGAAAGTCCCTATTTCAAACTTTAAACAAAGTACCAAAAGATTTTGGGTAATTGCACTGAGGAGTGTTTCTTTTCTTTTTTCTTTTTTGGTAGTGTTGACTAAATTGACCAATTTGTGCTACCAAGTTGTTGCTGTTGTTGTTGTTGTTGTTGTTGTTGTTGTTGTTGTTCTTCTTCTTCTTCTTCTTCTTCTTCTTCTTCTTCTTCTTCTTCTTCTTCTTCTTCTTCTTCTTCTTCTTCTTCTTCTTCTTCTTCTTCTTCTTCTTCTTCTTCCTCCTCCTCCTCTTCTTCTTCTTCTTCTTCCTCTTCTTCTTCTTCTTCTTCTTCTCCTCCTCCTCCTCCTCCTCCTCCTCCTCCTCCTCCTCCTCCTCCTCCTTCTTCTCCCTCTCCCTCTTCCCCTTCCCCTTCCCCTTCCCCCCCTCCTCCTCCTCCTCCTGCTCCTCCTCCTCCTCCTTCTCCTTCTTCGGCCATATCCATCATCAGACGTTTGCGATCATGTTGGAAATCCTATTTTTGTCAACAGCCAGTATCCAGACCAGTCAATATCCAGACCAATCACTTAGGTTTTGAAGCCATGATGTTCTTCTTCTGCCTGGACCTCATTTGCCTTCAATCTTTCCCTGGAGGATTAAGTGAAGGATGCCATATTTTTCTGGGTGTCGCATCACGTGTCCAAAATATTCTAACTTTCACTTTTAATGGCTTTGATGATTTCCCTTTGCTTTTCCAGGCAGCTTATCACCTCCTCAAATTTTACCTAGGCATTTTAAAATGTTACCTCTTTATTTTGGCAACATGACTGCAGAAATGTCTTTGGACAATGCTGGCTCACAGCCTTGAAACAAAAGTATGTATGTATGTATGTATGTATGTATGTATGTATGTATGTATGTACAGTCAGGTCCAGAAATATTGGGACATTGACACAATTCTGACATCTTTGGCTCTATACACCACCACAATGGAGTTGGAATGAAACAAACACAATGTGCGTTAGCTGCAGACTGTCAGCTTTAATTTGAGGGTATGTACATCCAACTCAGGTGAACGGTGTAGGATTTACAGCAGTTTGTATATGTGCCTCCCACTTGTTAAAGGACCAAAAGTAATGGGACAATTAGCTTCTCAGCTGTTCCATGGCCAGGTGTGTGATATTCCCTCATTACCCCAATTACAATGTGCAGGTAAAAGGCCCAGAGTTCATTTCAAGTGTGCTATTTGCATTTGGAATCTGTTGCTGTCAACTCTCAAGATGAGATCCAAAGAGCTGTCACTATCAGTGAAGCAAGCCATCATTAGGCTGAAGAAACAAAACAAACCCATCAGAGAGATAGCAAGAACATTAGGCATGGCCAAAACAACTGTTTGAAACATTCTCAAAAAGAAGGAATGCACCAGTGAGCTCAGCAACACCAAAAGACACAGGAGACCACGGAAAACAAGTGTGGTGGATGACCGAAGAATTCTTTCCCTGGTGAAGAAAACACCCTTCACAACAGTTGGCCAGATCAAGAACACTCTCCAGGAGGTAGGTGTATGTGTGTCAAAGTCAACAATGAAGAGAAGACTTCACCAGAGTGAATACAGAGGATTCACCACAAGATGTAAACCATTGGTGAGCCTCAAAAACAGGAAGGCCAGATTAGAGTTTGCCAAACAACATCTAACAAAGCCTTCACAGTTCTGGAACAAGATCCTATGGACAGATGAGACCAAAATCAACTTGTACCAGAGTGATGGGAAGGGAAGAGTATGGAGAAGGAAAGGAACTGCTCATGATCCTAAGCATACCACCTCATCAGTGAAGCATGGTGGTGGTAGTGTCATGGCGTGGGCATGTATGGCTGCCAATGGAACTGGTTCTCTTGTATTTATTGATGATGTGACTGCTGACAAAAGCAGCAGGATGAATTCTGAAGTGTTTCGGGCAATATTATCTGCTCACATTCAGCCAAATGCTGCAGAACTCATTGGATAGCGCTTCACAGTGCAGATGGACAATGACCCAAAGAATACTGCAAAAGCAACCAAAGAGTTTTTGAACGGACAAAAGTGGAATGTTATGCAATGGCCAAGTCAATCACCTGACCTGAATCCCATTGAGCATGCATTTCACTTGCTGAAGACAAAACTGAAGGGAAAATGCCCCAAGAACAAGCAGGAACTGAAGACAGTTGCAGTAGAGGCCTGGCAGAGCATCACCAGGGATGAAACCCAGCATCTGGTGATGTCTATGCATTCCAGACTTCAGGCTGTGATTGACTGCAAAGGATTTGCAACCAAGTATTAAGAAGGGAAAGTTTGATTTATGATTATTATTCTGTCCCATTACTTTTGGTCCCTTAAAAAGTGGGAGGCACATATGCAAACTGCTGTAAATCCTACACCGTTCTCCTGAGTTGGATGTACATACCCTCAAATTAAAGCTGACAGTCTGCAGCTAACACACATTGTGTTTGTTTCATTCCAACTCCATTGTGGTGGTATATAGAGCCAAAGATGTTAGAATTGTGTCGATGTCCCAATATTTCTGGACCTGACTGTGTGTATGTGTGTGTGTGTGTGTGTGTGTATATATATATATATATATATATATATATATGCGATATTTTTGCAATCAGGGTTTTTTCCTATGTTGAAAGATGTTAAAACGGCCATGGTGGGATGAAATCTCTATTCATCGCTTTCAGGCTTGTCAGACATTTTATGTTGTTTCTTCTTTCAACATAGGAAAAAACCCTGATTGCAAAAATATCGCACATTTATACCTATGAATCAAAATAAATAAATATATATATATATATATATATATATATATATATATATATATATATATCACACACACACACACACATATATATATATATATTCTGAGGTTTTTGCGGGTGTTTGTATGTAGGTCTTTGGTTATTTGGGTTTTCTCCCGCGTAAAATTGGAGGTGTCTTGGCGACGTTTCGACGAAGTCTCATTCGTCATCTTCAGGCTGGTATTTTTGGCTTCGTGCTTCTAAGCCGAAAACACCAGCCTGAAGATGATGAATGAGACTTTGTCGAAATGTCACCAAGACACCTCCAATTTTATGCGAGAGAAAACCCGAATAACCAAAGACACACACACACACACACACACACACACAATTGTCTTTTACTCTGTCTGCAGATTTCAATAACACCTGAGATGTAGAATACTTGTATGATATTTATTTTGATATCTTTGAAAAAAAAAATTAGCTGGAAATAGGGATGCTGTTAAATTCCTTTTTTCCCTAGAAATTCCAACTTTTCTTCCAAAAGATATAAACAATTGTTACCATTGACTGCTTTTCATTCCGAATTTTAGCCTTTTCAGCAAAATTTGTTCAATTTACCTTTTAGCTGCATACCTGGGGAATTTGTACAATAAACTACTTTCATTTGAATATATAATCGATGGGTAAATATTCAAAATGGTAAAGTGGATACATGGTTTTTTTGGGGAAATGCAATTTATCATATAAACTTCATAATTAGCTTGCCAAGTAGATACTTAATTTTCAGTGTGCTCTTGTAGCAGATTAAAGTGAAGGCCAGAATAATCAGAAGCAGACTTTAGGGGATTCTTTGATCAAAGTAATTGCTACCAATCTAAAATGCAGAGTAGCAAGACAATTCTCTACAAATAATCTGAACTACATTTCACAAATCTTGTTATGCTTCCATTTTGCTGAGGCTGCAGTGGTAGAATATTTTAGCCATTAAGAAGTCCACAAAACATAACTTTTAGAAAGTGAGGAAACAAGGGCACAAACAGCTATCAATTAATTTATTTATTAGTCAAGAAGCAATCTGTAGGAGCAAGTCTGCTAGCATTATGAAAGATCTTATGAAACACGTCTTTCTAATACAATTATAAGAATATTGAACCCACTGAGAGAAATATGATTATGGATCTTACAGTATATGTTGGTTTTCTTAATCCATGGTATTGTTCAGAATTTCATAGTAGTCCAAACTTTTCAGCATTAAAATGATATTCATTGAAGGGGAACATGCAAAGAAAAAGGTAAACTAGAAAAATGTTTTGCTTAAGAAGCAGCTGCACCACTTGAAGAAGATCTGTGTCCACTATTAGAAGAGTGCCAATATCTACAAAGGAAAAAGACAGGACACAACTTAGTTAGCCTGAAGGAGAATGGTATGACTGTCATGCTGTGATGCCTAAAAATGTCCAATAATTGCATAAACTCAAGGCTATAACATCTGGCCTATGAGAACTAAAGCCAGACAATGACTAGAAAGCAGCAAAAAGACACAGAAAACACTTAGTCCTATTTGCAGTTGGTAGTCATCCAGATTCTTACAACTCAGATCTTGTCTCAAGCAAACAGTACAGTGGTATATCGATTGCTTTGAAACTCATCAGAATTTGGTCCTCGGCGCATTTTGATGTGAAGATTTTGTCCTGGTACTTGTCATTTGTTTGGAACTTAATGCACAAACTAGAACTTGTTGTTTTCAGTTGCTTTGTGACTAACACCTTATTCCTTATGGGAAAAAAAATTGTTCGGTACCTGACATTTTTGATACTCATCCCATTTCCTGGAACCAATTAACAATGAATACCCAGGGAGGGCAAGATCATAAGTAAATTATATTGTTATTTATTGGAACAAGACATGACTGAGGAACAAGTCAAAGAAACGATGATAATTTGGAGTAAATATTTTGGGCATAGTATTGATTTGGACAATTGGCAGACTCTCTGGGGAAAAAATTAAAAATTACATTAGTGACTTCATATAAGGAAAATTTATATAAGATGTTTATAGGTGGCACCTCCCTCCCACAAGATTAGCACGAATCAATAAGGGAAATTCTTCAGCATGTTGGAAGTGCGAGGTGGCTCCGGGGAACTTCTATCATATGTGGTGGAATGCCCAAAGGCAAAAAAATATTGGAATCTGATAAAGAGTTGGTTGGAAGAAATTTTGTTAATAAACATAGAAGTCAAACTGGAATTTTTTCTTTTGGGAATGACAGAGGGCAAATACAAGAAAGACATAAATTATCTACTACTGCATATACTTACAGCATCATGGATAGCCTTTGCGCAGAAGTGGAAAGAGAAAGATACCCCAAATGAAGAGGAAATACTACTAAAAATCTTCAACTGTGCAGAAATGGATAGATTCACTTTGGAACTCAATGATAAAAGCAAAACATTGTACTATAAAATCTGGGCAAAATTCTATGAATGGTTAGATAAAAGGGGGATAGCTGAGACAAATGTGTAGTATTAGACTAGAATTATATATGTTATTATAGATAAATATGTATGTGAATTGTATAGATAGGTATATGTAGGTGTAGGTATATGTATAATTGTATAGGAATAAGGTATAAATGACTATTATTATACTATGTTTAAATAACATATAAGGTGTAAAGAATATATTATTATATTATCATTAGTATATTATGTATTAACTAAAAGTGTTGGAAGATGCTTGGGACCAGTGATGTCATATCTATGTCCAATGTTTTTAATTTTGAATTACCAATAAAAAACTTTTTTAAAAAAACAATGAGTACCAAGATACCTCTGTACTTAATAAACCCTATTAATAAAATGATTCCTACCATTTTTACCTCGATGGCTCTAATTATTTTTTAATCTTATAAACTTGTTCTTAATTTTCCATATCTTTGGTCCTTGCAAGTCTTCAGGTTTGCAGAGATAAATGGAGAAAATAATAACAATCAACAAAACAAAAACCCTTCACTTTTTCCTCCCCCAAATTCCACCATCCTGCCCACTTACTGGAGAGACAATCACAATGTTTAGAAACCTCAATTAGTCAATAGGCTACCCAAAATTATGATTAATCCATCCTAACAGAAATTAAGCACAGATATATCTTTGACCTCTCCATTATATGTACAGTATGTTTATAATTCATAAAGCAAATGGTCTTTCATTGCATTTGTTAAGAACTAGTAGGAAAAGTACAGAAGAATTGGTCTGGGCTGAGTGTGGGTGTGAAATAACTTAAGTAAAGGAAATTTAAACAGTTGAAAGGGGGAGAATTTTTTAAAACCACAAAAATGGGAGGATTCGTGGAATGTTGTGTTAGTAACATACATTACAAGCAGGGGTGAAATCCAGCAGGTTCTGACAGGTTCTGGAGAACCGGTAGCGGAAATTTTGAGTAGTTCGGAGAACCAGCAAATACCACCTCTGGCTGGCCCCAGAGTGGGATGGGAATGGAGATTTTGCAATATCCTTCCCCCAGGAGTGGGGAGGGAATGGGGATTTTGCAATATCCTTCCCCTAGAGTGGGATGGAAATGGAGATTTTGCAGTATCCTTCTCCTGCCATGGTCACCAAGCCATGTCCACCAAGCCAGACCACACCCACCAAGCCACGCCCACAGAACTGGTAGTAAAAAAAATTGGATTTCACCACTGCTTACAAGTAGTTGTTAGATTTTGAGCAGAGTGGCACAGCATGAGTGAGATATATTGTAGTTATTGTGTCCAAGATCTAAAGTGATTTTGTGTGTGTCTGTGTGTGTCTTTGCTGTTTAATATTTTATCTTTTTGGGACTCATGCTCCAATTCTGGATTAGAATTAGGAGCTTCTAACTTTTACTGGCCCAAAAATTGCTCGAAAGCAGAACTTTCTACAAGTGTGTTACAACTTGTTTTTGCTAAAAGATAACTAGATATGTTATCAGTGCACACATAAATGCGCCTCACAGACAACATAACTGCTTCCATCCAAAAAGAACCCCCAGTATTTTTGGTTTTCTTAAGAAGTGGTTATTTATTGAATGTTTCTTGGCTGAGTTTATCTTTTAATTAATGCAAATTTTATTGATTTTTTGTTTGGTGAACATGGGAATTCATTGCTTCTTCTAATGAACTTGTCCACTTTGATTGGTGTAGCTTTCCTGATATCTTTACTGGATTTCTGTCCTCTGTATTGAACTTTGCAAACACCAAGTCTGATTTTATTCTTAAGATGCTTTGATGATGCCGGTGGGCAAATCTCTAAACAAACATTGGCAGATTGGAAAATCAGGAAAAGAGAGATAACCAAAACTAATTAACACTTTTCTTAATTTCTCAGATCTACTTCTCAAGATAACATAGATGAAGAATTACATTAGTGTTCCTGCTGTATATTGTAACATACCACTAGAATATATAATTTTTGACCTCAATATCTGTTAGAATTCACACGTTGTGTAGCATTCAGTGACTAATAGCAGCCCCTAAAATAGCAACGGAGGAGAGGTGGTGATTTTAAAAAATTAGAATTCAGTAGTTCAGTTGGAGGACATTGTTGATTGCACCTTTTCAGGATGAAAGCTTGCCAGGTATGCCTTCATTTACTATATTATTACCTGTTAGAAAAAGCAGTAAGGTATTCTGCACTGTAATATCCATGGATTTATAGATTTGCTTAGAACTTGCATTTCAGATTTCAAGCATTTTATTAGCTTTCTATTTCTTCAGTACATTTTGGATTATACGTTTTAGATTAGACAATTATGAATGTTGTTATTAAAATGTTAATCTCTGCATGCAAGCCACTTCAAAAATGAACAAAAGAGAAATAGAAATGATAAGATATTTGATCCTGAAGCTTTAATGTGACCGATGTGAATTTCTATTTTGTACTCCTTATGTGATCACATGCCTAGAAATCCATGAATGTCTATCAAACATAGAAAATAGATAGAAGATAGATAGATAGATAGATAGATAGAGAGAGAGAGAGAGAGAGAGAGAGAGAGAGAGAGAGAGAGAGAGAGAGAGATGATAGAGAGATGATAGAGAGACAGACAGACAGACAGATATTATTTTCTATGCCACTTAAGAAGATTGAAAATGTGAGTATGAGCTTGAGTCTCATCTATCTGTGTCAACACCATGTAATAGTCATTCCTAATTAGACAGACTCATCTTTTTTAAAAAATTTGTCAAATACATATAAGATAATAGATACAAGTATAAACATGATTATGAATACAGGATAAGGATATCTTTTGCTTGATTAAGAAGTTGTCATAAGTAAAAGGGGAATCTCCATTTTCAATGTTACGAATAAAGTATGACTCGATACACAGGGTTTCAAATCCAAGCACTTAAGAAGGTAGATTTCAAAGTCCTTTGTCTAGCTGAATAATTTGTCACTTTCAGATTTTTCCTCACATTTCAATGCTTAATTTCCACCTTCTTTCTGTACCAATTATGAAAGCACTTATACATTTTAGAACTTTCTCATAATGAAAGATGAAGCAAACAAAAATCTATTCATCCCTAAAATCACTTCTGCAGTCTAGCAAAGCTTCCATTAGAATGATGGTTCCTTCAATTCTAGAAATTTAACTAGCTTTTGTTCAAGAGGCAATACGTTTGATTGCTCATCAGAGTTTATGGAAATTTCATAACTTCTTTAGCAATTTTATTTGTAGAAGCCAGATTTTTCCTCACTAGTGTCACACTGGTGGAATAAGGGGGAAAAGCTATCATTGAAATCAGGAAGATTTCTGGTCTAATCACTAGATAACACCAAAGAGAACATTATAATCTGCACCAGGCCAGAAATAGTAACATCACACCAAGAAACACTTCTAAGTCCCATTTAATTTAAAAGGAGGATAAAGTATGTGTTTAAATGGTTCCCACTGAGATCAATGGAACATGAAAGCACTTAACTTTGTCTAAATTGTGCCCAGTGTATGCAAATTGTTGCAAATTACAATTGAAATGGTATAAGTGACCTTTTCTTTGCAGAGCCAATCTTAAACCCACTAGAGGAAAGTATATACTCAAATGCTGTTCATTTTATTTGTTAACATCTATGTGCTTTATTTTTTAGCCACAAGCCCTTTTCTATGAGCAACATAATCTATGGACAATAATGGGCTGGTATCTAGCACTGCAAACAATGCTTATCTTTATTTTTATAGTTTGGGCTCTGTTTGCTTTCAAAAAAGCAAAAGAGCTTGGTAAAGAATGATAAATATAAATAAAGCACTGTTTCTCAATTATTTGCAAGGGGAAATAGATTTATCTAATACAAAAGTTAGATTTATATTATTTTTATATTTTATATTATTTTACTATGGCTTCTGAAGGATTTTGTGGTCTCATGTGAGTAATAAGATGAGGTACGCTCTTTACCTAGATCCAATTAGGATGGTTAACAATTAATTATCCTTAGGTCCAAATGCAGTTCCTTCAGAGTCACATGTCAGGGCACATGGCATATACTTCAGCTTTTTAACCAGAGTCATCTCTCTGGAGGAGTGAAAAGAGTCAAAGTGATGGCCATAACTATAAGACTTAAGTTTGTTCCCTTTTTGTATGCATCATAGGGTTATCACAGGCAGAATTTTAATCACCTAATCACTAGCTGCCATCTTGATTTTCTTCCACACTCACCCTGCAGATGCCCCCATTTCCAACAGCCATTTGCTTCATTTGATTTCTGCTATATGAGGTGGCTCTGTCACTCTGCCAATAAACTAACCCTGAAACCAGCTAGCCATAAGCAATCTCTAAGTCATCCCAAGACTATACTTGAATTTAAAATCTCCAATCTCTTGTGGGTTATATCACAAAGTTTAGTGATGGTTTCACAATGTCAGGTTGTATACGTCCTGCAAAGGAGCTTAAATTACAAACAGGAATCCCAATGGAAATAAATGATGTAATGTATAAATTGATTGAAAGTAATGCCATTGAATTATGTCTACTTCACCCATTGGATGCCATGAGGTAAAAGGAACAAATTAGATACCTCTTTACTCTATACCACATTCCTAATTCAAAGCATATAAGGCTGTAACTCCTTTTATAAATTTAAAATGATTTTGGCAACACCTAATAAATGTCAGATTTATCATCAGGATAAGAAATTTCTATATTTAGGACATTTTCTTCTTCTCATAATTGTAATTAAGTAGATGTTTCTTTCAGTAAAAAAAAATCCTCACACAAAAAAGGTCACCCATCCATATATTTTAATATAAGAAATGTTTCCTAAATATATATTTAATTTTCAACACAATCAAATCTATTTATACTTTAATAAAACTATTGTTATATGAGCTACTTTGTGAGGCAAAAATTACAATTTAAAACTTGTGGGCCTCATGCAGAAGTGCCAGTCAAACCAGAAAATCAGATTAATTAAAATGGTTGTCTCTTCATCCAATTTCCTCAGCCGAGCTTCCTCTCCAATATCCATGAGACACTGTTTCTCATTGCTCTCTGAACATGATATAGAGATATTGCTGAACGGATATTACACCTAAATTCATATGGGAACAGAAGCAGCTTGAATATTTGAGAGATGAAGAGCAAGGGAGGGAGGCACAGAAAACAGACATACATAGAAAGGGATTAGAACTGTGTTATTTGGCAAATCTACTGTTTGCTGGGATGAGGGCATTTTCCTTAGAGCTTTCAAATTAGAACAGAACAGAACAGAACAGAACAGAACAGAACACTTTATTTGGCCAAGTCAAATAAACATAGACACAGAAGGAATTTGTTTCTGGTGCAGAAGCTCTCAATGTGCATGTAAATATACCTTTCAAAGCATATACTTGAAAGGCTTAAGAAAAGTTTAAATGGGCAAAATTTTTGAACAGCCACAATCAAAAAGCTTGGGGCCAAATTGAAGGGCCAATTGGATTTTTTTTTCTCTTTTGAATTTGAAATGGTCATTACCATTTCATCTTTACCATCATTCATTTGTTATAAATTCATTTGCTACCTATCTTGTCATGGGCCCACTCTAGGCATGATACAGTAATAAAAAGGAAGAAAATGAAAGGAGTGTAAACAGAACAGAAGCAAAATAGTAAATAGTAAAATCCATAAAATAAACAATGAAAAAAAGAACACAACGACATCAGTATGATAACCAAACAGATGGATGGGTGGAGAGCAGAGAGCAAAGGGGAGAGAGGTGGAGTCTGCCTTCAATCCATCAGCCACCTCCAATGTGGAACTCCCCATTTTGTCCCAAATTACAAAATGTTAGAGATCACAATGTTAGTTTTCAAGTGCTGCTTGAACATGTCTCAACGTGACAGTTTTTAATATGTATGGACAGAGATGGTTCTGAGAGCTATAAAACCAGGTTTCAGGGACATACGTCACTCTTGGGCTTAAAGATGTGCCCTCTACCACCCCACCTGGGTCTAAATAATTACTTAGTCTTCATATCGATATAGTTTTTGATTTGCCATTCTTGGACTGTTGATTGTACCACTGTCTTAATTCTGTCTGTAGCTATATGTGTGTTCGTATATCTTCTTTTGTTTAAAAGGTAAAGGTAAAGGCTCCCCTCGCACATATGTGCTAGTCATTCCCGACACTAGGGGGCAGTGCTCATCTCTGTTTCAAAGCCGAAGAGCCAGCGCTGTCTGAAGACTTCTCCATAGTCATGTGGCCGGCATGACTAAACATCAAAGGCACATGGAATGCTGTTACCTTCCCACCAAAGGTGGTCCCTATTTTTCTACTTGCATTTTTTATGTGCTTTTGAACTGCTAGGTTGGCAGAAGCTGGGGCAAGTAACGGGAGCTCACCCCGTTACACGGCACTAGGGATTCGAACTGCTGAACTGCAGATCTTTCTATCGACAACTCAGCATGTTAGCCACTGAGCTGCCGTGTCCCTTTTTCTTTTGTTTAAGAGGGCATAAATAACTCTGGCAAACTTTGCATGCACAAGCTTTCACTCTAGGTAAGAAATTCATTTGGGGTACTTTCTATTACGCCTGTATAATCAATTCCTCTAGATGGCCGGGAAGTCATTTCTCTTTTAAAGTTAATTCAATGCAAATCTGGGGAAGATTTAGATGCAGTGAATGCTGTTTATTTTTCTGACTTTATCTCTTTCGCAGCAGGGGTTCAATTTTCCTCTCTTACCAGAAAACACAATACTGCCAAGAATAAGGATGTGTTTATTGGAAACTTTTTGAAAGACAACCTGTGACCAGTAGTAATGAATGATTTTAGTTTTTTTTAAAAAAAAGAAACAGGAAAAAAAATAAAAGGAGCAGAATGGTAATTTTCTTTTCCCTTCGCACAATCGAAGTTTCTGTTTATTGTTAATTTTTATATCGTAAATCAGTATTTTTCAAACTTGGCAACTTTAAGGAGGGTGGACTTCAACTCCTTGATGGCTGGGAAATTCTGAGAGTTGAAGTTCGCACATGTTAAAGTTGCCAAGTTTGAAAAACACTTCGTTGATCTTATAAATACTAGTTATTATAGAGGGGGTAGTGATAAAAAGAATTTTCAAATAACAACAACAATTAAAAAAAATCATTCCATCTATTTTGCTAGGGCTCCAGTTTGTAAACTAGAAAAATAATGCATAAAAGCGAGGACAATGCACTAAAACTCTCCCTCAGAATTTAGTAATAGTTGGAAAATTGAATAAAAGCTTTTGAAAATGTGTGACCTGCTTTTAAATGAGAATGAAAGTCTCTTAGTAAGGGGGAAATAATAAAGACAGAAAAAAAATGCTTAATATTTATCTAAGGAGCTTATTCCCTTCCATATTCAACGAGCACCGCATGGAACTTTCATATAGTTTGTGAAGCTGGCTGATTCAACCTCAACTGAACAAACATTCTGGAGGTAACGTTCCAAGAGTGATTGGATTCATACCGGCAGAAACTCTTTATCTCCTTCTGCCCCCCAATGCGTAGAGTCCTGAACTCTAAATTTTTGAAGTGTTTGTAACTGGGCAGGATTTGAAATCCAGATTTTTCAATTAGTGATATATCAGTTAAAAAAGCCAGTGAGTTAGTCTCAACTGCAACAGTTAGATTATATAATGGTAAAATGTTGTTTTTGTTGTGTGTCAATCTTTTATATGCCCATAAACCAACAAATAGCAAAGTAAAAGAATTGGAAGGAACCTTGGAGGTCTTCTAATCCAACCTCCTTCTCAGACAGGAAACCCTATACCAGGGGTGTCAAACTCAAGGCCTGGATCCGGCCTCTGGGGTGCTTAGATCTGGCCTGTGAAAAAGCAAAGGACCAGCTCGCAGTGCCTCTGCCAGGAGCTCAGGAAGGGCTGTGTGCGGCCCTCTTGAGCTCTTTTTTCTCTGACAGAGGGCTGCAGGAGGCCATCACAGCCAAAAATGGAGCTTGCAAGGGCCGTGGGCAGAGGGTTGCAGGAGGCTGTCGCAGCCAAAATGGAGCTTGGGAGCCCATTTTTGCTGGCAGAGCACTTGGGTCACCACAGGCACCCCGACACAAGTGGCCATGCCCACCCCAGCCCCCCAAGTTCAAACACAACCCAGATGCATCCCTCAATGAAATTGAGTTTGACACCCCTGCCCTATAGCATTTCAAATAAATGATTGTCCGATCCCTTCTTAAAAATCTCCAGTGTTGGAACACCCACAACTTCTGGAGGCAAGTCATTCCACTGATTAATTGTTCACCCCAGGTTTATCTCCTCCTGCCTTAAGTCAGGGTAGCATGCCTAGCCTTGTTCTTCCACCACCATCTTCAGGGGTGCTCATCTTCAGGGATGGTTCATTTATTTGTGCCTCAGGGAACAGCTATGAGAACCTTTGCATGTGGGTACAAAAGTACAGCAAAAATTAAGAAAGGTGAGGCCAGTGGTTGGGTGGAAATGTCCTAAATCTCTTAAAACCTATTTATGTTGTTGTTAGTTGCGAAGTCGTGTCCGACCCATTGCGACCCCATGGACAACCTATTTATATATGAGGCTTAAAAACAACAGAAAGTGAGTCCATGGTGACTAGTTCCACCTTTAATAGTACATATGCTGAATAACTTCAGCATATGCGTTTATATCATAGATAAGTATAAGGAAATATTTTTCATACACATTTGGTTCTGCAATCCAACAAGCCAGACACAGACTTCAGAGGATAATTAGAACTGAAAAAAAAAAAAAAAAACAATTACTACCAACCTGCCTTCCATTGAGGACCTGCATACTGCACGAGTCAAAAAGAGAGCTGTGAAAATATTTACAGACCCCTCGCATCCTGAACATAAATTGTTTCAACTCCTACTCTCAAAACAACTCTATAGAGCACTGCACACCAGAACAACTAGACACAAGAACAGTTTTTTCTCAAACGCCATCACTCTGCTAAACAAATAATTCCCTCAACAGTGTCAAACTATTCACTCAGTCTGCATTACTATTACTATTAGTCTTCTCATCATTCCTATCACCCATCTCCTCCCACTTACAACTGCATGACCGTAACTTTGTTGCTTGTATCCTTACGATTTATATTGTTTCCTAGTATGATTTGATTGCTTATTTGTACCCTATGACTATCATTAAGTGTTGTACCTTATGATTCTTGACGAATGTATCTTGTCTTTTTATGTACTGTACACTGAGAGCATATGCACCAAAGACAATTTCCTTGTGAGTCCAATCACACTTGGCCAATAAAGAATTCCATTCTATTCTATTTTAGTTTTTGTCAGTATCACAAGGTTCATGTAGTTGAAAGCTAAGCAATGCCACTTAGCTTAGCTATACACCCTACTCTTATGTTCTTCCAAAATCCTAGAACAGGGTTTTAGAATAGGGCTAAAAATAATAGACCTGTTGATGATAGATAAAGCCTATTTAAAGTTTCCAGCAGACATCTTATTCAACATAACATTGTGTCTCTTAATTTTTTTATTTGAAAGCTGCTATCAAATGCAGATAGCACAAAGCAGCAACCATGATTGATGAATACGGGGGCTGACAACTTTTCAGCTTTGACGGAAACAATGTCTCGTGTTCCTGTTTTGCATTTTGAATTTTTTTACATGATTATCATTAAGTCACAGCTAAAAAAATATTCTCATGTGTGCTCAGAGGTCCAGTATGATTCCCCCCCCCCCCCCGTTCAATCATGTCCAATGGAGATTTTTTTTTTTTTGACACATCCCTGCTATTTTGTTAAGAATGTTTTTCAGAAGCTGCTTGCTATTGACTTTTTTCTAGGGCTGATAGAGAGGGACTGGCCCAAGGACACACAGCTGGCTTTGTGCCTAAGATGGGACTGGAATTCAGTCTCAAGGTTTCTAGCCTGATGCTTTAACCACTACACTAAACTGTCTCTCTCATTATGATTTAAGCAACTGTAAATAGAGGGATAGAATCAAGATCACTTGAAGTGTTAATACCACTTTATAATGCCTTGGTAAGGCCACACTTGGAATACTGCATCCAGTTTTGGTCGCCACAATGTAAAAAAGATGTTGAGACTCTAGAAAGAGTGCAGAGAAGAGCAACAAAGATGATTAGGGGACTGCAAGATAAAAACATATGAAGAACGGTTGCAGGAACTGGGTATGTCTAGTTTAATGAAGAGAAGGACTAGGGGAGACATGATAGCAGTGTTCCAATATCTCAGGGGTTGCTACAAAGAAGAGGGAGTCAAGCTATTCTCCAAAGCATCTGAGGGTAGGACAAGAAGCGATGGGTGGAAACTAATCAAGGAGAGAAGCAACTTTAGAACCAAGGAGAAATTTCCTGACAGAACAATTAATAAGTGGAACAACTTGCCTGCAGAATTTGTGAATGCTCCAACACTGGAAATTTTTAAGAAGATATTGGATAACTATTTGTCTGAAGTGGTGTAGGGTTTTCTGCCTGGGCAGGGGTTTGGACTAGAAGACCTCCAAGGTCCCTTCCAACTCTGCTATTCTTTTCTATTCTATTCTAAATATTGAGCTGGAAAAGAAGTGTGTCTGCCAAGATAAACAGTACCCAAACAGCACTTTTAAATATCACTTTCTAGAAGATAATTTGAATATCAAAAGGTAAATGAAGAATAAGTGAGGTACAATGTGCAAAGATTATTTCTGAAGAGCATAATGTTACACATCACTGACAGATTTTTATTCATTCAACAATGTGCATATTTTAACTCTAGTAGATTAAGGTTTACACCACAAGTGAGGTACCTGGTTCTGTCATCAGAAATTGTAGGAGCCATTGCAATAAATATCTTGCCTGTCCTCTTGTATTTCTTCCAGACTTTCTTCCTCACAGGCAATTATTTTCACATGTTAAGAGAGAGAAATTAAAGATAAAGCGACACACTTATAGCCATTTGTACTCTCACAGGTTCTGTGATTATGTTTTATATGTCAGACACAATCAGAATTAATATACAAGTCCCTGAATGAATTCCAGTGAATGCAGGGGAAATCTCAAGGACTTAATGTCACAAAGAGGGACCAACACAAGCACAGCTAGTTTTATGCTTAAATCTTCAACAAATATATATATATATATATATATATTCAAAAAAGACCATATTGCATGAATAAACGGGATGACACTTCACGTCTGCCTACTATTTGGAAACCTGCTCTCATAGATAGACGAATCTTGACACCATATGTGGAACATGGACCAAACATTGCACAAAAAAATCCCAACCAAATCATATTCAAACCAGCCACAAAGATAAAGCCCTGCCACCTAGTGGAGAAAAACCGACCATACACCCGAAGCCAAGCCAATAAACACATACTGGGACTCCCAACCAATCAGAATGAAAAGGTGGAGCCATCCCAGAATACCAGCACCAGATTTGAAATTCCAACGTCAGTTAGTGCAAAATGACTACTGGCATAAGCCTGATGATGGCAGATGGGATTCTGCCGAAACGTCGCTTCTACCCTTTTAGGGATATATCCACAATTACACGGGAAGAAACCCGAAATATTAACTACACACACACACACACACACACACACACACACACACACACACACACACACACATATATATATATATATATATATATATATATATATATATATATATATATATATATATATATATATATATATATATATATATTTTGCAACAGCAGCAGCTGCCAAAAAAGCCAACACAGTTCTAGGCTGCATAAACAGAGGGATAGAATCAAGATCACGTGAAGTGTTAATACCAGTGATGGGATTCAAATAATTTAACAACCGGTTCTCTGCCCTAATGATTTCTTCCAACAACCAGTTCACCAAATTGCTCAGAAAGTTAACAACCGGTTCTCCCGAAGTGGTGCGAAGTGGCTGAATCCCACCACTGGTTAATACCACTTTATAATGCCTTGGTAAGGCCACACTTGGAATACAGCATCCAGTTTTGGTCGCCACGATGTAAAAAAGATGTGGAGACTCTAGAAAAAGTGCAGAGAAGAGCAACAAAGATGATTAGGGGACTGGAGGCTCAAACACATGAAGAAGGGTTGCAGGAACTGGGTATGTCTAGTTTAATGAAAAGAAGGACTAGGGGAGACATGATATCAGTGTTCCAATATCTCAGGGGCTACCACAAAGAAGAAAGACTCAGGCTATTCTCCAAAGCATCTGAGGACAGGACAAGAAGCAATGGGTGGAAACTAATCAAGGAGAGAAGCAACCTAGAACTAAGAAGAAAGTTCCTGACAGTTAGAACAATTAATGAGTGGAACAACTTGCCTGCAGAAGTTGTGAATGCTCCAACACTGGAAGTTTTTAAAAAGATGTTGGATAACCATTTGTCTGAAGTGGTGTAGGGTTTCCTGCCTGGGCAGGGGGTTGGACTAGAAGACCTCCAAGGTCCCTTCCAACTCTGTTATTCTATTCTATTCTAAATATGTAGTGGAGCTGCATGGTGTTGGTGACAGGGCTAGAGGGCTACGGTTTTATTCTTCCACAGTCCAAGGGAACACATGGAATTTAATGTCTGCAAAAGTTAATAGCTGCTGAAGCATCATTGATGACACCTATACTGAGATGCTGCTAACTGACCTTGGTAATTTAATTGGTCAATTAATTATAAATATTTACTTTCCATAATTTCATAGGGCATAGAGAGACCATTTGTACATACTGTGCTGTATATAAACATCTCACCAAAATGCCTACATTGCTAGAGCAGCCTAACCAACCTTCAGCAGAATTTGTTCCACAGATATGTCAGAGTCAGCTATTGATCTGTAAGTAACTGGCAGTTATCCACTTTCTGTTCCCTGCTTTTTTTTTTTTTTTGCTTTTTTTTTAATTATTATTTTAAAGTACAGATTTTCTGCCTACCTCGCTCAAAAGGAAACTTGTTCCTAATTATAGAAGGCTTTTGTTTTTGTGTAATGTAGTCAGCTGAGCCAGAATTTAAATTGTATTCCCTTGTATAATATTGGATCATAAAATAAGCAAATGCCAGTGTGCTAAGCTATTGATTTTCTATCTTTTTCCTTCTGGTTCTCACAAGTTTTGCTCTTCAGCAATTGTATATTCAGAAAGTGTTTTCCACTAGTATTCAGTAAGTATAAGAACCTCTCTCTCTCTCTCTCTCTCTCTCTCTCTCTCTCTCTCTCTCTCTCTCTCTCTCTCTCTCTTTCATTACAGCCAGCTAGCTAGGTTTCATTGCACTGGCTAATGAAAACGTTTAATATTTGAACAGGAATATTTCTTAAAATGGTGATTATAGAATATTTAGCAGAATGGAACTGTAGATATGCTTTTCTACAGAAAAAAAATGGTTTAAATTAATACACAGAACCACGACAGACTCTAATGATGCGGATTAGTTCAGGATTAAGTACAACCAATAATGAATATTTTTGTAGCAAAATTCATTGTATTAGGTGACACTAATTAAGTGAAATTGCAACTTCATAAATGCTTCAACCTATCTTAGAAAAAAAAAGAGAGAGAGAATGCCTTAGTTAATAATGAATAATTTATTAGGCAAATGAAAGAACAAAACTCAAAATAAGGATTAGGCCTCTTTCAGGATGTGCATTTTAATTAGCCTATTTCCCCTTATATTTTAGGTTATTTATTATCATTTGATGTGACTGAGTACATATTATGTGGGTGTCTGTGAATACTCTCCAAAATTGAGATTCTTCTCCATGCAATATCCAGAAAATAAATCAATCTTTTCTTTCTTATGTGTGTTTGTCTGTCTGTGGATGCCTCTCTCTGTGTGTGAATATATATTAAGGATACAATAGGTTATCTTACAACAATGACCTGAAGTGAGAAAAAGCTCCTAATAGTGCCAATAGGACATTTTTTTTCTGAACAAAGTATCTTAATGATGTTGCTCCCAGAGGAAAACTTTTATTTGTTCTTTTATGAGAATTGCTAAAAAAAAAAAAAAAAAAAAAAAGGCAGTACAACTTTAGTCTATTCAGTCCTAATTTAATATTACTGTTTCAATTTCCCTGGAAATACATGGCACAAACGGACTTGTTGTCTTAGAGGCCATCTGAGGTTAATGTAATGCAAATAATGGATTGGTCCTTTATTCTTCTTTTGAGAATGCCTCTGCTTATTAAAAGTTAAAAGAAATCATTTTCTCCCCTCCTCCTTCTTTCTTTCTTTCTTTCTTTCTTTCTTTCTTTCTTTCTTTCTTTCTTTCTTTCTTTCTTTCTTTCTTTCTTTCTTTCTTTCTTTCTCTCTCTCTCTTTCTTTCTCTCTTTCTCTTTCTCTTTTTTCTTTTTCTTTCTTTTCTTCTTTCTTTCTCTCTTTCTTTTTCTTTTTTTCTTTCTCTTTCTTTCTCTCTCTTTTCTTTCTTTTTTTCTTTCTTTCGGTTCAAAGGCAGTGGAGGTATGGGTGGATTTTATCACTGTTGACATTAGTGGTTCTCAATGTGGGAAAAATGGTGAATACAAGTGATAAGATTCCCACCCCACTCTATTAAATGATTATATGAGTCAAATAATATGTGGGATTCTTCTCTTCTAATGCTCTTTTACTTCTAATGCTACATACAATATCAGCAGAGCTCAGAATTGCTTTCTGTGGGAGACATTTCCTCAGCCAAATTCTTTCCATGTATGCTGGACTGTCTTCTCTCAATTCAGGCAATGTTGCAATATGTATTCCCAGGGGTAGGCTCCTGGGGGTTCGCAGGGGTTCGGGAGAACCTCTAGCTAAGATTTTGTGCAGTTCCAAGAACCCCCAATTCCCACTCCTGGCTGGCCCCACCCACCCCACCCTGCCCCTCCCAGGAGTCCCCATGCAGCCCATTTTGGATGCAGGTAAGTGCATGGCATGGGCAGAGGCTCGGGGAGGGCAAAAAGCAGACCTACCCTAAACTCTAGAGGGCCTCTGTAGCCTGGGGAGGCCGTTTCTCCTTTCTGGAGGCTTGAGGAAAGCCTCCAGAGCCCGGGGAGGGCAAAAAACTCTCCCCCCCCCGCTGCCATGGTGCAGGAGGCCAAGTAGACCATGCCCACCCAACAACCGAGCAGAGAACCCCTTTCTAAAGTTTTTGAAGCCCGCCCCTGTGTATTCCCATATTCTTTACAAAATGGTTCTAACGTTTTATTTATTTTTTGGTTCGTTTGTTTTTATCTACCTTTATTATTTTGATAAATAACACAAGGCAGCAAACATCTTGCACCAGTACCTTTAACACCAACAAATATGTGCAACAAACCATAACACAAACAAAATACAAACCAATAAAGTCTTGGGACATAATACATCAGATTAAATGTGGTTGAAAGAAGAAAATGTAAATAATTGATGTGGCAACACTAGGGGATAGTAAAGAAATACAAAGAATTAGAGGAAATCACAAGATATCAATATCTAAAAATTGAAATGGAAACATTGTGGGATGAACCGTAATGATAGTCCTAGTAGTTATCTGCTCACTGAGGGTCATACAAAGGAGAATTAGGTGACATTAGAAAATCTGCACATTGATTACATTTCTATTTAATTTATTGATTGCAAAAGGCCACACATTTTTGGGTCGACACAAAGATTGTATGTTATGACATTGTTGGGTCTGAGCTTTGTTGTTTCTTGCAGACATTTCATTACCCAACTAAGTATTATCATCAGTGTTCATTGGGCAAATAAATGTGTGCAAGAAAACAACCAAGCTCAGAGAGAAACAGGGACCCACAGTTCAACCATGAGCTACAAATATTCTCTTCTGTTGATACCATTATGACATCCTAGGTACTTAGGAAGAAGTCAGTGCCAGGAAGGCCAACACCAGCTTAAGAAACGGCAGCTGTGATTTCATATTGTACATTGTCATTGCCGCCATCATCATCACCAATCATCAATTATCATCATCATCTTTTCCTGAAGAAGGAAAAGGCGACCAGTTATCCTTTCTGACTTCTTATGAATTATTGTGAATGGTAGGGAATAAAAATCAGGATCATCAAATTATGTATATGAAAGGAAAGGAACATTTCTATAATTACTTACTTAATAAATTTTATTGAAAGGAAGTTATAGAAAATTGGAGCTATTATATCAGTAGCAGACAGTACCCTCCATCCGTAATTACCTTTTACTACTCCTTAGAGAACTCATGCTGAGATGACTATACCAAGACGTGTTCTAGATATTTCCAGTATTATTGAGTTCCATCAATAGCATAGACAAAATCTATTCTTTAGTTTTCTTTTTCTGAGTCTTTGCTCCAGCTGTGACTTGTGCTACTGTTACTTTTAGCACAAAAGAACTCCAACAGGATTTTTTTTTTTTAAAAAAAAAAAGAAAGCATTAAAACTGAAAGTACAGTTGGTCAGAATTCTGTCTTTCTTTTCCTTAAGTCATACTTAAATTGGCAGTGCCTTCTGTTTCACTGTACCTGACATTCAGATAATCATGGTACATTTCTGGATCTAAGATCTCTTTGATAATTTCAATGTTAGTTCATAGGTAACTTGTTTCTTGATTATTATTTTTTTTAAAAAAAAGCTACACAAATTTTGTTGCTCAAAAGATTCAAACATGGTTTTTTGCTATGAAACTACCACAATAAACATAGTCGCCCTGTTCATTAACTAAAAACCAGTGTAGTTGTTGGAAGGAACTCAAAAATTCAAGATGGCGGTCACCATCATTCAACTGAAGCCCTGTCCTTTTAAATGTGTATCATAATAAATGCAAAAAGGTGGTAGGGCCTTGATCACATAGTAATGGGATGGTGGCCAACTTTTTTTTTTCTCTGCAGACCCCTAACACACACAAAAAAAGAATGTCATGTACATCATTGCATACATAGCAAAAGCCTTTTTTCCCTAAATAAATTTTAAAAGTTAAAATAACAAGTTAACTTTTCTTAATTTAGTAGCAAACACAACCTGTTTTTATATAAATGTTATTGTTTTAAAAGATAAAAACGAACACAAATTAATATCAAATAAAGAAAAAGAAGATAGGAAAAAAGAAGACAAAAATGCAAAAAGAGAAAAAGGAACGTCTGATTTTCTTTGCAACAAATACAAAATTATCTCTTATTCTATATTTACAGAAAGAAGAGCTCTCTTTTTTCTGTTCTCTATCTTTTTTTCTTAATGAATGAAGGTTAATTTTTTTAATCATCAAATTCACAAATCATCAGTTCCTTTTTTGCCCCCTGTTTCATGCAAAAAGTATTTAAGGGATCTCCAATCAGCAATACACATAGATCAGGGGTGCCAAACTGACGTCATGGCAGCGTCACATGATGTTTCAGGACTTTTCCCCCCCTTCGCTAAACCAGGTGGGGGCGGGGTTAACACATGACTCATCCAGCCAGTGGGCTACAACTTTGACACCCCTGATGTAGATAGTAATGTTGAAGTAATGCTGAACTTTCCACTTTTGAATATATAATATGTTGCAGTTGTCATATATAAAAACAAAGTTGCATGACTTTTTTCCAGTTACAAAATGCATCAAGATATCCTTGGGACATTTCTTATTCTGGCAAATCAAGAATTTATTCTATAAACTTTATCAATTTCTGTCTCCATATTTTCCTTTTCCCAATCAAGAAATTTGCCACAATAGTAATAATTCTTTCTCTAATATCTTTAGCAGAAACCTCTGTAATAATTCTAAATCTCACCCAAAATTCTTTTTTCTCTCAATCACAATAAAATCTACTGATTTGCTTTACCTGTCCAGATACTTGCTGTATATATAGTTTTGACCTCTTCTTTTATCTCCTTTTTCATCTTTATAAATTGTTTATCCACTTTTTTTATCCAAAAACCCTCAAGTATTGAAATAATTTTTGAAGCAAATCTGGTATAACTTTTCTATCTGATTGCTGCTCTAATAAGCCATTCTTGCTATCCTTTGCCATTTTTCTAGTAGTTGCCAATTGTATATTGTAATCCAAAAGTAAAAGTACTTCAAAGAGGCATAGGTAAAAAGGAAGCTTTCTTTCTTTCTCCTTTTCTCCTTCTTTAATACTTTGACTCTCTGTAACTTCAAATTATTCACAAGCCATATCACTGTAATAACAAAACATCATAATCTAGGTCATTACCTTATCTTTTGATATGTAAAATCCTCTAATTAGATACAATCTTTAGCAATAGAGAAAAAGCTTTCCCAGGAAAATCTGGTCTCTTTAACTAACAGCTTTATGTAAAAGCACTTTTGCCATGTTTTTTAAAGACAGAAAGGTATCTGTCCCCGTTTCTCCATTTTAAAACTTTCTTAAATCTTGTCTCTGTTAGGCTTTTTGCACCCCCTAAAAATTATTGAATCTTTAAACATTTAAAGTTTGAAAAAAAGGTTTAACTCACCTAAAGGATTCTTATCTTTGCTGCAAAGGAAATCCCTTTTTTATCTGTAGATTATTTTTTTTAATGATTTCAAAATACAGATGATGGGGCTTCTTGTCCATGCAGTTGGGATCATAAATGGAATTCTAGGATTACTAGCAATGCAGCTCCTGAGTCAAACTGCAAAAACTTATGCAGTATATTCATGAGGAGTTGCCATCCACAATGCAAGTTTGTTATCTCACAATCTCCCTTGGATCCAGAAGATTTCTCCAGGTGATATCTGCCTATCCAGCCTTAGTCATGGAGTCTCTCAGCTTCTTTGGAGATATCAGTCTTGCATAATTCCTAACCAGGAACTCTGTTCTGCTGTGTTTTATGAAACAGCTCTATCATATTGAACAACCCCAAAGTTAAAACAACTGAATCGTTTTTGTAAAGTGCAACAACACTGAATGAATGGCTCCAAAGGCCTGTAATTCTCAGTCCTCTCATAAAAACACTACACAACTAGTCAAACATGCTGCTGAATAAAAGCAGCACATTCTACACTGCAGATTTTTTTTTTTAAAAAAAGTAGAATACCTTGCCTTCATCTTGTTGCTAGGCAATATATATAGAAAGCAGCTAATTACATCTGCCTCTTTAATGAGCCCTTTTAATATATATTTAGGGCAATAAGAATGAATTAACCCTTACTATGATAGCCTCTCATTCATCAAGCCTTTTCCCAAAAGCAATGTTTTAAGAAATGCATTGTACATAGTAGTTTTTGAATAGTATATAAGCTAGATGTAATAGACATAAGAAGCAACTGAGTGTTTTTAAATTTTGTTTTTCACAAATGTTATTAAATTGCAACCAATTAAATAGTTGTATGTCCCTTAGTGACTTCCTTGGCCTGCATTCAACCAATGAGATAATAAAGGTAAAGGTAAAGGTTCCCCTCACACATATGTGCTAGTCGTTCCTGACTCTAGGTGCATTGCTCATCTTTGTTTCAAAGCCGAAGAGCCAGCGCTCTCCAAAGATGTCTCCATGGTCATGTGGTCGGCATGACTAAATGCCAAAGGCACACGGAATGCTGTTACCTTCCCACCAAAGGTGGTCCCTGTTTTTCTACTTGCATTTTCTTTACATGCTTTAGAACTGCTAGGTTGGCAGAAGCTGAGACAAGTAACGGGAGCTCACCCTGTTACGCGGCACTAGGGATTCGAACCACTGAACTGCTGACCTTTCTATCAACAAGATCAGCATCTTAGCCACTAAGCCACCACATCCCTGATATCATGTATCAGATAATACATTTTATATATTTTTCTGTTGAAGCACCTGGTCTACCCCAATATGGGAGGGAGCATAATGCTTCCCTTTTGCCTTTCATCTCCAATCCAGGAGCCCTCAAACAGCTTGGATTTCCAATGACGGCTCTCCAACAATGGATTGAATTTGAATTTTTGTGCAAATCCTTTCCCAGCTTTTTTAGATTTCCAACTTCTTATATTTCTTTCTTAAATGCATTTAACACATTGATCTACTACCATTTACAGGTTTTTTAATAAGATTAGAAATAAATAAATAAGTAAATAAGTAAATAAATAAGTATCACATCAAAATGTAACAATGGCGCTCCATGACTTAGGACCTGGGTACTTATGGGATCGCCTTCTGCCACCAACAGCCTCCCACTAGCCAGTACACTCCCACAGGGCGGGGCTCCTCAGGGTGCCATCGGTCAGACAATGTCGATTGGCGACCCCCCAGGGGAGAGCCTTCTCAGTGGGGGCTCCTGCCCTCTGGAACGAGCTGCCTCTGGAGGTACGGAGGATCCCGGACTTGCGCACCTTCCGCCGTGCCCTGAAGACTTTGTTATTCCAGCAAGTCGGGCTAGCCTAATTTAAACGGTTTTAAATTTTAAATTGGATTTTAATGGGATGTTCTTAATTGTGGGCCAAAGTATTTAATCTGGTTTTAAATTGTTTTTTAACTTTTATATTTATGTATTTGATCGTGGTTGTTCACCGCCCTGAGTCCTTCGGGAGAAGGGCGGTATATAAATATAATAAATAAATAAATAAATGATTAAAATAATTAATTATTTTAATAATTAAAATATGCCTGGTAGAAAATATTTTTTTTAAAAAAAATCAAAGCGCTTTAAAACCTTGTTTTATGAATTGGCAAAAATAATTATCCATCAACAGCAGTGAAATTGCAAAGAAGCTTCTACTTGATCTTTAATGGTCTAAGGCAGGGGTGTCAAACTCGTGTCACCATGGTAGCATCATGTGACATATCAGGACTTTCCCCCCCTTCACTAAACTGGGCATGGGCGTGGCCAGCACGTGATGCATCCAGGCTGCGGGCCGCGAGTTTGACAGCCCTGGTCTAAGGATATTTATTTATTTTGTGTTATTTTAAACATTTATATAAAACATTTATAAAAAATTAGGGCTTTAATAGCAACAAAATATTTCAACATTAGTGAAATGTTATCTAAACATTTCAAAAATATTTTTTAAATGTTTAAAAATAATATCTACATCTTTGTAGAGGAGGTCAGTTCTTGTCATTAGAGTGCTGAACAGATGACATGAAAGGAACATATTATCACCTGAAGTTATCTAGGTGACTTGCAGTTTGGACCTGCCCTAAGATTGCTGATCTCGTTCTCCCCATCTTACTTTCTATTCTTTTTGATGTGAACCTGATTAAACATCTGCACTTCATTTAATTATTTTGCCACTTCTGGCAAACAACATGTGCAAGATTTCCTTCAATTCCAGAATCTGAATGTGGTTTTTCAGTATTCAAAATTGCTTACTATTTTTTCAAACATATCCAGCGCATCTAGTTTGTCACAAGGCAAAATCCCTAGTTGGCGATAATAGGTTTTCCCACTATATTTAAATAACTCAATTTAAAAGGTACCATGAGTTTTATTTAATATTACCTTGTAAAATTGCTGGAGAATGACTACCATTACAGTTTCATTTCAGCACAAATTCCCTCCATATTTCCTTTGTGTTAAGGGATGCTGCTGGACGTCATGTCATCTGTCAAATTCCTCACGTTAAATATGGAAGTTGGTGTCATATTAAAGTTTGTGTGATGGCCAAATATTTCTTGCCCTATATTGTCAGTAACTGTGCTGCATTTACAGAAGAATTGCTTTCCCGTTTGACATTTGTATTTTCAGAAGCCAGAAGAGCATGAAAGTTCATATTACCACACATTTTGCTGAAGATAAAAATCTTGAGTCTTATTTTGGGTTAAACATTAGATATCTTAATAAAAAAAAAATATCCCAGGAATACAGTGAATAACATAACTATCCAGATATACAGTAGTTGCCTTGAATTGTTAGATATAGATTCAAGGGGCAATAAAATATATTGAGGTGTTTGGAAGAAATGGGTCTACTTGAGAAAAATTAAAAGCAACCTGCATGCTGTTATAGCTACCATGTATGAGAAGAAGATTCCTTTATGTCCTTAGAATTCTTCCAAAAAACCCTTCCTTCCTTCCTTCTTTCCTTCCTTCCTTCCTTCCTTCCTTCCTTCCTTCCTTCCTTCCTTCTTTTTTTCTTTCTTTCTTTCTTTCTTTCTCAACTATCATAAAATTGTCATAAAAAAGAGGGAGTGTACTTATTCTTCAAAACACTTGAAGGCAGAACAAAAAGTAATGGGTTAAACATATGTATTTATTTATTTTGTTTGTTTGTTTGTAAAATTTATTGGCCATCCATTTTATCTCAGGGAATTTAAGAAAAGAGCCAACCAAGAACTAAGGAGAAATTTCCTGAGAGTAAGAACAATTAATCAGTGGAATGGCTTGCCTCAAAAATGAGGGTGCTTCATCACTGGAGGTTTTCAAGAAGAGACAGGGGGTTGGACTAGAATCTCCTGCCATGGGCAAGGGGTTGGACGAGAAGACTTCCAAGATCACTTCCAACCCTATTATTCTATGTTCTAAGCTTAGTATAACTGTAGGACTGAGATCTTGTGTTTTAGGGATGCACAATTCTTGAAAACTTCCTTGTACTTTATGAAATATAGGCTAACAATATTGTGACAGCAATTATGCAGTGAAAAATGAGAAGATATATGAAAATTACCCTAGATCAAGAAGCAAAAACTAATGTGGCAGATGGCAAAAATGAAAGGGGGGAAATCTTGCCTGGCTGAAGACACACACAAATATCTTTCTAATTCATTTTTAATCATACACAGAGAACTTGAAAATACCAGAACCAGATGAGCGATGACCAACAATTTTAATAAGACAGCTGTGAATTTTGATGTCATTATGGCTTCTAATTTTGGCTTTGTCCATGCTGCCAAATTGCCTTGTAGTAAGCATGACTTACCAAGCTTCTAATGGCATAAATGAACAACATCATATCCTATGAATATTGTCATATCTTGTTCACTTTTCTTTCTTTCTCTCTTTCTTCATTTGAATCATGTTCTTTCTCGGAGACTATCTGGACAAAACTCCCTGAAGTTTCCTTGGCAAGGTTTTTTTTTAGAAGTGTTTTGCCATTGTTTCATTCCTAGGGTTGGGAGAAAGTGTCTGGCCTAAGGTCATCAGCTGGCTTCATGCCTAAGATGGGTTTAGAACTCACTGTTCCCTGCTTCTACTCTGGTGCCTAAATCACTATACCATACCAAACTGGCCTCATTCACTTCTAGGTCAGTACAAATGGAATTTCCATGCATGATTTTCCATTCAGGTTGGAAGTTAAGTTTCTATTTGGCTTGCCTGGTGTGATCTGTTTTGTCCTAGGTAAATCCTTGATATCTGGATAGTAATGGAAACAGATTGTCCTAGATGGTGTTTGGTTTAATACAGTTGAGCTCCAATCTTTTTGTTCCCAGCATCTCATATTTTGCAATATTGTTATCTTATTTTACTATTTGGTGACAATATTATTGTTACCTCATGTGGCTGAATCAAAGGGATAATGATATCAAGTTATATAATAAGTTCTCAAGGCCACTTGATAAGGTCATAGCTGATCTGAGGATTCAGCTCCTATATTAAATTGACATTTGACTTTTAAATATTACTGTGTTCTGGCATAACAGCATTTCCTTTCCCACATAAATTTATCTTGTTCTTACATTAATCATACAACTAATCTTCTTAGAAGAATATATCCTATACTGATGCTTCTTTGTATATCTTAAGAAATCTTTTGTGTGATTTTGTGTGATTTATCAAGTTTGATGTGACTAGAAAACAGGTGCATGTATAAGAATAATTATTGTGGGAATAATAAATAATTGCTTTTGATGGTGACTGCCCATAAATTGATCTGACAGCATTGCCACATTTTAAATGAAAAAAGAAATTATATAAGTTGCTTAGATCATTCTGTAGAGATATGTGGCCTTTGAAAATGTACTGCAATTTTTTAAAAAAACAAAAACTCATTTATTTAAGTCATTTAGCCCTGATTGGCTTATAGGAACTCCATTCTCTCTATGCTTTAGGAAAGTGTTAGAGAAAAAAAAAACTTTACAGTTCTGCATTAAATTTTTCTTTTGTTTTGCAACTCAGTGATTTCAGATTTAAGTTGTAATGGGACTGTCTTCAACGTATCTGATGACTTATAATGAATATGTGTATGTATATAAAGATAGTTGACTGCAATAATAGAAAGTCCTAAGGTTAGTCTGATGCAAGTTCCTTCATACTCCATAATTCTGTGGGAGGCATGGTATAGAATACAGAATAACAGAGTTGGAAAGGACCTTGGAGATCTTCTAGTAGAACCCCCTGCTTAGGCAGGAAACCCTACTCTTCAGACAAATGGTTATCCAATATCTTCTTAAAAACTTCCAGTGTTGGAGCATTCACAATTTCTGGAGGCAAATTGTCCCACTGACTAATTGTTCTAACTGTCAGGAAATTTCTCCTTAGTTCTAGGTTGCTTCTCTCTGGTTGATTAGTTTTCCCCCATTGCTTCTTGTCCATCCCTGAGATACATTGGAGAATAGTTTGACTCAGTGGTGGGTTCCTCCCGGTTCGGTCCGGTTCAGCCAAACCGGTAGCGGTGACGATATGACCCCCACCCGCCCTCACACCCCCGTTATTCTTACCTTTTATTTGGTCCCATCCCCAATCTATTGCTGCCTCCTGAGTCCCAGCTGATGATTAGAGGGAAAAAAATTGTTTAAACTCTTGCCGGGGGGCTTCAAAGGGCCGTCCTACAGCTGATCAGTGTTAAAAGCAAACAAATGAGTCGGGTCATAAGTGTGAGGACTTGGTCGTAAGTGCGAGGACCTTCCAGAAATGACTCTGACCAGCTAGCCATGCCCATCTAGTCACATGACCCCCCCAAGCCACACCCACAAAATAAGCCACGCCCACAGAACCGGTAGTAAAAAAATTTAGAACCCATCCCTGGTTTGACTCCCTCTTCTTTGTGGCAGCTCCTGAGATATGGGAACTATCATGTCATCTCTAGTCTTTCTTTTCATAAGACTAGACACACCCAGTTCCTGCAACTGTTCTTCATATGTTTTAGTCTCCAGTCCCTGAATCATCTTTGTTGCTCTTCTCTGCAGAAGATCTTCAGTTGGTGATCTGAAGATGTCTCCACCAATGAAATCATAGCAAAGATCAAAGAACCGGTCTGCTCACCAGTTCTTTGATTTTGCTATGATTTTGTTTACACCTTATACCCCTTTGGATAAGGATGGAAAATTGTCCACATTTACTTTGAGTGGAGTCTCCTTGTGAGAAGACCATATGATAGCAGGTTTCTGTGGGATGAGTGCCAGGATATAGACTAGCACTAGCACTTAGACTTATATACTGCTTTACAGTGCTTTACAGTCCTCTCTAAGCAGTTTACAGAATCAGCATATTGCCCCCAACAATCTGGGTCCTCATTTTACCAACTTTTGAAGGATGGAAAACTGTATCAACCTTGAGCCTGGTAAGATTTGAACTGCCAACAATCAGCAGAAGAAGCCTGCAATGCTGCACTCTAACCACTGCACCACCGTGGCTCAATATGAAGAGTTTAGCATCTAAAGTTAAAAGTTCACAAGGTTTCCTTTCTAATTCAATATAAAGTTGGTCTACCTGAGCAAGTTTAAAATAATACTTTTGTTTGCAAAGTTCTGGTGATATTTTATGGAGTTTTTGAACACACCAGGATTGAAAAGTTGATTTTTAAAAAAGGATTTGCTTAGGGATAAAGAATAGAGACATCACCCTGTCAACAAAAGTGTTTATAGTCAAGGCTATGGTTTTCCCAGTTGCAATGTAGGGCTGTGAAAGTTGGACCATAAGAAAGGCTGAGCGTCAAAGAATTGAGGCCTTTGAACTATGGTGCTGGAGAAGACTCCTGCAAGTCCCTTGGACTGCAAGGCAATCAAACCGGTCAGTCCTAGGGGACTGCTCTTTAGAAGGCCAGATCCTGAAGATGAAACTGAAATACTTTGGCCATTTAATGAGAAGGAAGGACTCACTGGAGAAGAGCCTAATGCTGGGAATGATTGAGGGCAAAAGAAGAAGTGGACGGCAGAGAATGAGGTGGCTGGATGGAGTCACTGAAGCAGTTGGTGTGAATTTAAATGGTTTCTGGGGGATGGTAGAGGACAGGAAGGCCTGGAGGAACGTTGTCCATGGGGTCGCGATGGGTCAGACCCGACTTCATGACTAACAACAACAATAAAGGATAGATATGGGATGCAGAAATATTTGTTTGTAATCTTATAAGGAGGGAAGACTTACTAAATTTGTCTATACTTGCAATAAAAATTGGAAGTCCCTTCTTAGATATATATTTTATTTTTCTTCATTTTATTTTCTTCTTTTCTTTTTCTTTTTCCATGTACTTTTTATTTTTTCTTACCAATCTTCTTTTCTTTCTTTAAGTTTAGTTTGTAGAAGCTACAGAGTAATCTTTTCTACCAAACTGTGTCTGCAACCAAAGCAAAATTGAGTGTGTGCTTGGCAGAAACTCCCAGTACTCTGTAAGCATTTTCTAACAGACATTATCAGAAATGTGTAGCTTTAACTCAAACTAAAGTCAGAAGCGAAGAGACCTTTAACATCAAATATAACATCAATATACAGCAAAGGGTTATAAATAAGCACACTAATAGAGACAGAAGAAAGATAAAAGAATAGGGCAGTGGTCTAGCTAGCTCTTACTTCAAACAAGTTCCACTCCTTCTCTAGAATGGAATGAAATCTGTGCTTTTCTTTTATTGCCTGCTGCATTTCCATAGTCGTTCCTGCTCCCTTGTTCTTTTTGCTCCCAACAAATCAAGGATGTCTGTAGCACATGACCCCAAAGTCACGATGCCAGCCCCAATAGCGCAGTTTAAGCTCTGCCTGTTTTTATGTGTGACATATTATTGCAAATAAACATCTAAATCCCACTGGATGTGTTATTAGAAGGTATTTCAAGTGGAGGAGTGTCAAGCACCATTTCTCTGCTTTTTATGTCCCTTGCTTTTTATTAAGATTAGATAGTAAACTGAGTTCATGAAGTCTGTGCAATTGCACAACTTTGCTTGGGCAAACACTGGAACTGCGCCAATTCCACAATATAGGTTCAATGACCCATATATTGTTTTCATTTATTTCTGCTTGGTTTTTAAAACTAAAGATTTAAAACAAAAACAAAAACATGCATTTTAGAAAGTGAGTGGTGCGGTGGCCCAGAGGTGGAGCTTTCGTTTCACAATCAGGAGGCTGTGAGTTCAATCCTAGGTAGAAACAGGTATTTCTCTCTTTGGGCACAATGAGAATATATCTGCTGGAAAAAAAACTCCACATTGGTGACAGGGAGGGCATCTGGCCAGTAAACACTCAGCTTTATCCAGTTGCCCAGACTCCACCCCGCAAGGGATTATGGGGTCATTAAAAATGGGTGATGATATGGGGACAATTTTATCATTGGTAAGAAAATAAATATGGATAAATAATTTAATAGTTAAATAAGAGAATGATATAATAAAAATATTGTATTGTAAAAGGGATGTTGTTTAAAAAAAGGAAGAAAAGAGGAGTAACAAGAGGAAGAAGTTACTGAAGAAGCATCAAGATGACACACGGAATGACTGATGTATTATGTGTTTGCTTGTTTATAAAACAATAAAGAACTTTTTACAAAAAAAAAAGAAAGAAAAGAAATTATTACATTATTTTAATAAGTTAGGAGAAATAGGAAGGAAGATGCCAAGAGAAAAAAATAACATAAAGCCAGAAGTGGGATATTGGCTAAGACTTCTTGAAAGGAAAATTAAGGATACCAGAAATACAATCTAGACATGTCATTGTGGTTTATTGAGTAAGCTGGGAGAAATCTAAAGACAGTTACTGGAAATGGATGGGAGGGCCATCTGCAAAGCTTCAGTTCACAAGTGAAGGAATGAAGTCAGGATTGTCGCGATGGTGCAGTGGTTAGAATACAGTACTGCTGGCTAGTTCTGCTCACTGCCGGCTGCCTGCAATTTGGCAGTTCGAATCTTACCAGGCTCAAGGTTGACTCAGTCTTCCATCCTTCTGAGGTGGGTAAAGGACCCAGATTGTTGGGGGCAATATGCTGACTCTATAAACTGCTTAGAGAGGGTTGTAAAACACTGTGAAGCGGTATATAAGTCTTATTGCTATTGCAAAGGAAGAAAATAAGTCAGAGCTAGGAATAGAGAGAAAATCCAACAATAAAGCTATCTTCAAATATGTAATCTACAAGAAAACATAAGATACAGTGGGCGTACTACTTACTCCAAATGAAGAAATGGTAACAGGAGACCACAAATAAATAACTTTATTGTCATTGTACATGTATACTCAGTATACCCATACAACGAAATTCACTTAACACCCAAAGACCAGGTCCAACACACATAACAATCCCCAAACACACTTCCACCCACCACAATTCTCCACCCCTAAACCACCCAAACATTCACACAACAGACCAAGTAATACTGTCCAACAGCTCACTGATGGTGGCCCTTTAGTTCATTGTTGAGTGCAATTATAGCTCTGGGATAAAAACTATTCAGAAAATGTGTGGTCTGAGTTTTAATTGTTCTGTATCTTCTGCCAGAAGGCAACAGTCCAAAAAGATTGTAAGCAGGATGGGGAGAGTCTCTGAGAATGTAATGAAACTTTCTCAAACAGCAAGATTCAAAGATGTCATCCAGGGCTGGTAGCTCGAGTCCGATGATATTCTGGGCAGTTTTAATGATTCTCTGTAGAGCTTTTTTGTCCACTACAGAGCTGCTCCCATATCATGCAAGAATGCCATATGTCAGGACACTCTCAATGGTGCTGTGATAGTAGGATTGAAGTAGATGCTGTCTCAGACATATTTTTGTCTATATCTTTGCATCCAAAGGAAATAAGGGATGAAAGAGCTCAGATCAGTAAGATTGTAGCAGAAATATTTTTGTTAATGTTGAATGCTTTCAAGTCTTTGACAACATACTACAACACTGAAAAAAAGTAGCTGAATAGGTATTAGGACTTCTACAAATTATACTTGAGGAGTCTTGGAGAATTGGGAAAGTACCATAATTTTGGAGACTGTGCTCAGGAAAACGAATGATCTCAGTTATCCTTGATTGAAATCTATTAAGAGCAAACAATAAAGCCATTTGAAAGCCTCTTGAAGATAACCACAGACTAAGCATCAACATGCCTTTGCCAGAAATAGATCATGAGAGGAAAGTTTTGTCTGTTTTCTTGATAAGATGACTACTTTAGCAGATGAGAAAAATGCTGTGGATATCATCTCCCTTACATTCTTAGCAAAGTTTTATATGACTTTCTCATTGAAATATAACTAAAACGGTGCTTCAGTTCCACAATTGGATAGCTAACTACATTCAGAGCAGGGGTGGGATTCTACTGGTTCAGACCGGTTCAGGCGAACCGGTACCTCTGATGATCAGCTGGGAACGAACCGGTTCATCTTGATGATCAGATGGCCCACCCACCCACCTGCACTGTTTTCCTACCTTTATCTTCCCAGCTGATTCATGTGGCAGAGCAGATTGCTGTGACTCAGCTGTGTTTCTCCTCCTAAGAAACATGGAAGTGAAGATTTCTTTAAACTGCACACCTGAAGCGCGCAATCACAGAACCGGTTGTTAAACCGGGAGGATCCCACCACTGATTCAAAGAGTCAATGCTAATAAAACTAGATTGAGTTGATAAAAATAATCCATGGGGCCTCACAGGGATTTGTCTTGAGACCAATATTGTTCAACATTTTTATTCATGTTGTATAATATTATGCCACTTCTATTAATCTTGGATAATAGGACAAATATGCTTAACAGATCTGCAGATGACACAAAGTTAAGAATTTTAGTTACATTGTGGATGATAAAACAAGATTACAATCTTGTTGAGTGGAAGAAGAGATCCTTTAAACACCCTTTCACTGTGTCATGAGAAGGAAAAGACTTAGAAGAGTCTATTACTATAGTCTATTTCACTGAAGTACGCTTCTAGTCTTTACATGGAGTAGATTTTCTGGTCTAGTCTAGTGGGGCTGACATTATGATTGATGTAAAATTCCCAATTAGTAAGGTTTGTAAGTAGAGAGCCAGTTTGGTGTAATATTGACAATGATTGACTTGAAGGTACACACATACAAACAAAGTCCAAAAAAGACAGCCAGACAAATTATTGATAGACAGACAGACAGACAGACAAGGTACATAGAATGAACCCATAGGACACTCAAGACAGACAGAAACAGGTTTATAAGCAATCCTTTTTGACTATTTCTTGGAGAGGTCAATATATGAAAAACATTTATAAAAAAAAAAAACCTAATCTCACCTTACTCTTTAGAATGGCATTACCAGTATAAATATTCTACCTCTTTATTAAAACAAAACTTGAAGAAAACCTACTTCTTAGTAATAAATACCGTGTTTCCCCAAAAATAAGACCCTGTCTTATATTTTTAGTGCCTGGCCTTATTTTGGGGGAGAATTTATTATTTTGGGGTGCATGGAGCAAGATGGGGCTCCTCTTGCCATCTTACCTGATTTCCAGCTCTGTCTCCCTAACCCTAACCAGAGGAAATGGCAGGGAACGGCTGCACATGCATTTAAATATTTTTGGGGAGGGCTTATTTTTGGGGGAGGGCTTATTTTCGGGAAAACACGGTATTATTTCTTTATCAAATTTTAATCTCAAGAGCATCCTTAAGAGCACAATTTTAAGGCAATCTAAATTCCTACTACATTAACAAAGGTGTTTTAAAACCCAACAAGAAATTGATCTAAAACTAATATTCTACCAGTTTCAGTGTTCAAAACCAACTAACCAACCAACCAACCATTCTGCATGTTTTTTTAATATTATTTCTGAATGTACATTTGTTGCATGAATAAGGAATGAACAAATCAACTTCTTTCCCAACATTTTCTATATATGCCATGCAGTTCTGAATGCCAGAAATACTATATATTTATATTCAGAAGTTAACAGGAGTCCCTGCCATTTTATCAATGTGAACACATACCCTGTTTCCCCCAAAGTAAGACATCCCCTGATAATAAGCCCAATTGGATTTTTGAGCACATGGCAATAAGGCCAAGCACTTCAAGCTGCATTTACTCTAGTGCATTTTGAGAAAAACCAGACTTTCTAATTTAATTTAATAACTAGGGGGTTACACTATTCTAGGGTACAAAATTATTTCTACTATTAATTCCATGACAACATTCAACCCACCAAATGGAGAAAAGTTATGTTTATTTTGCTGGATTTGGACTTTTTTTTAAATTACTCTGGGCATTTTTCTTTTTTACTTATTTCAACGATCCTGTTAGTCTGTTAATCATCCTAAAGACTGTTAATGAAAAGTATTTCCAGCATGTTTTGAAATTACATCAGCCACTTTCATTAGAATATGATTATAAATAAAGTCTTGAGTCCAGGTTAACAACACTGAAGTGAAAGCCAAGGCAGGGAAATTATGTTGCATATGGCTTCTGGGTTTCCATAACAGGTGGAACATAGCTACCTAGATGGCCATTTTCAGTCATTTCAGACTCCTAGATACTAATTCATCTTATAAACATGTAAACTATGCTGGAAGTAAAGTTACACCTGAGACCTAACTTCAAGAATTAGGTTATGGCAGGGGAAAAATATTATTTAGCTTCTGCAGTACTTTGTTTTGACTGAGCTTACCAAATGTGCTCTTCTAGGGTGAAATGTACTAATGAAATGCAATTATTCTTCTTTATTCACTTGTCTCAAAAATGTAATAATGCAATTCTACAAACACAAAAATAGGAGAAAAGTATGGTTCATAAGTCTTTCAAAAATGTACAGACTAATGCACAAATAATCTAAATATTAGTGAAATTTGTAAAGGGTGGAAAATATAAAATAAAAATTGGCAAGTCATTAATCTATTACTTGGAGTAGAGATTAAATCAATGATGAGAATGTTTAAAAGCCTGGAAAATGTGTATAAGCATTAGGAAGCTTTTATGTCTGCAAGTAAAGTGGCTAAATTATTGACTCAAAGCTCTATTCATTGCAAATGTAGCTTGCTACTTGGTTTACAAAGTGTTTACAAATCACCCCAAAGACTTGTAATTGTATTAAAATCTGTTTGTGTATCTCTTTATTGTCTGTCTTCTGTTTATCTATATATCATCTATCTATCTATCTATCTATCTATCTATCTATCTATCTATCTATCTATCTATCTCAAGGGTGTCAAACTCGCGGCCCATGGGCCAGATGTGCTATGCACTGGCCACGCCCCACATTTTAGGGAAGGGGGAAAAAGTCATAATACGTCCAGTGACGACAATGTGACACTGTGAGTTTGACACCCCTGATCTATCATCTATCATCTATCCATTTCTATTTTCATGCAACATTCTTTTCCTGCATTCCAAAAAATAAAAAACAAAACAAAACAGGATGAATACAGTGTTAGGTGAAAGAAGGGGGCACCTACACTAGGAAAGAAAGGAAGAAGAAAAAAGAAACAAATTAATGGAGATTAATCAGAATAGAGAATGGAAGGAACCTTGGAGGTCATCCAGTCCAGTCCCCTGCTCGAGCAGGAGATCGTATACCATTTCAGAAAGGTGACTGTCCAGTCTCTTCTCAAAAAGAGATGAGGCAAAAGAAGAGATAATTGAAACCCAAAGAAAACATAGTCATGTTTGCACTTTTTTACTTGCTACTTAACAGGTATGTATCAATTTATTAATAGAGTTCTAAGAAATATAACAGTAAACAGCTTACAGATAACTAGTTATTAGTACATAGGCTAGTTCTCTTGAATGAAGGAATATTATATGCTATTATTATCTAGTAGAATAGTATATATCCGTGATAGCGAGTATGGCACATATGCCAGAGGTGGCACGCAGAGCCCTCTCTGTGGGCACATGCACCATTGGCAGCTGCTCTTCTGAGTTCCGTTGCGGCGTTGCATGCTGGACAGGTGGTCCGTCGCGCATGTGCACAAGACCAGGTGGCTGGCGTGCATGTGTGTGATGGAACCCAGTGCATGCTCACCAGCCAGCTGCTCTCTTCCAGGTTCCGGAGCTCCGGCACACTGGTGCTCCAGTTTTGGCACAGGGCCAAAAAGGTTAGCCATCACTGGATATACTAGTGTATTACTATTCAAGTATTAAAAGTCTCATAATACTAGTCACAGAACCTCAATTAAGTATTCCTATCAGCCAGCAAAGAGGGGTGGGTATTCTTTTCTTAGGTCAACTCAAAGTCACAATAAAGTCTGCCAGTTTTCGAAGTCCAAACTCCTATTCTTCCCATCTGTAGTACTCTAATATTCTTATTACATTTTTGTGGACCATACAATCTCTGTATAGCATTCTATTCTCATTGCAGTTCTAAGCTCTATCTGTTCTGGTACCAGTCCCAAAAGCTAAAAAACAACTGACTGTCCTTATTGCTAATGTGGCTTTCATGGTTCTTGGAACTGCTGCTGGCGTCGTTTGAGATTGGCATCAAGGCCACCTCTTCTAGTGCTGGCTTTTGCTATTTCTGGCTCTGGATCTTTTGGGGTTGGCTCTGTGCCGGTAGTCATTGGTGTTAGCTTTTCTAGCTTTGCTTCGCTAAGTTAGCTGATGTACTTGTGATTGGACTTGACCCTTTGTCTGGTTTACTCTAATTTGGATTTATCTGTTGGTGTCATATCAGTCAGTACTGGTTGCTATTTCCATTATGTTTCCTAGTTCCTTTAAGTTGATTTCCACTTCTGCTGCCCAACTTTTCTTGGCTCTTCTGCTTCTTTATCCATGGTGAGTCGCGGTAGCGCAGTGGTTAGAGTGCAGTACTGCAGGCTACTTCTGCTGATCACTGGATGCTAGCAGTTTGGCAGATTGAATCTCACCAGGCTCAAGGTTGACTCAACTTTTCATCCTTCCGAGGTGGGTAAAATGAGGACCCAGATTGTTAGGGGCAATATGCTGACTCTGTAAACTGCTTAGAGAGGGCTGTAAAGCACTGTGAAGCGGTATGTAAGTCTAAGTGTTATTGGTATTGTTATCTCACCCCTCTCTCTTTCTTCCGCAGTGACCTCTGTTGCCTCCCTCTCCCTCTCCTCTCTCCCTCTCCCCTTCTTGGACACTGGTACGGCTAACTGATATGAATTGCCACGGATGCTTGGCTTACGACAATTGCACTACAATTAGTTTAGCTTCCCAGATACCACCTGAGATTCTACTTAGGCTACTTAGGCAGAGAAGACTAACTTATTTCTCCACCCTTGCCTCTCCTATTGGCATGCTTCCCCCCCCCGACACACAAACTCTATTGTCAGTAGAAGAGTTTCTATTGTCCTGAAATTTCTAGGGAACCCACAAAACTTAGGTTCATCCTGACTACCTGCTGGGTCTATTGCCTCTTTGCATGACTGGATGAGTTTAGTAAATCTGTGAGGCATCTGCATGTCTCTTGAAAAGAAGGTCTCCATTATTTATGGCCGAGGTTCTACTTAAGCCATAATGGGACAGGAAAGAGAACATGAGAGGAAACAGCTGGAGCATTCTTGAACATAACAACTGTCCTTTCACAACAGCCAATATAAAAACTGGGTTACATCTAAAAGCTGAAATGGTGTTGGAGTATATTAATATTTCTCAAAAACTGTTTGTAAAGGAATAGAATAGAATAGGATAGGATAGGATAGGATAGGATAGGATAGGATAGGATAGGATAGGATAGGATAGGATAGGATAGGATAGAATAGAATAGAATAGAATAGAATAGAATAGAATAGAATAGAATAGAATAGAATTCTTTATTGGCCAAGTGTGATTGGACATACAAGGAATTTGTCTTGGTGCATACACTCTCGGAGTACATGAAAGAAAAGATACATTTGTCAAGAATCATAAGGTACAACACTTAATGACAGTCATAGGGAAACAGTCAATATAAATCTTAAGGATACTAGCAATAAGGTTATAGTCATACAGTCATACAGTCATAAGTGGGAGGAGATGGGTGATAGGAATGATGAGAAGATTAATAGTAATGAAGACTAAATAACTAGTTTGACACTGTTGCAGGAATTATTTGTTTAGCAGAGTGATGGCATTCAGGAAAAAACTGTTCTTGTGTCTAGTTGTTCTGGTGTGCAGTACTCTATAGTGTCGTTTTGAGGGTAGGAGTTGAAACAGTTTATGTCCAGGATGCGAAGGGTCTGTAAATATTTGTACAGCCCTCTTTTTGACTCATGCAGTATGCAGGTCCTCCATGGAAGGCAGGTTGGTAGCCATTGTTTTTTCTGCAGTTCTAATTATCCTCTGAAGTCTGTGTCTGTCTTGTTGGGTTGCAGAACCAAACCAGACAGTTATAGAGGTGTAGATGACAGACTCAATAATTCCTCTGTAGAACTGTATCAGCAGCTCCTTGGGCAGTTTGAGCTTTCTGAGTTGGCGCAGAAAGAACAATATACGATTGAATTAATTTTCATGGCATTCTTAATAGGAGCTGAAGATCATATATTGACACCTTTAATAGAGCCAAAAATAATATTTATTATAAGATTTCACCAATCATTCAACACCTTCCCCCAAAAGTCTTATTATTAAATAGTCTACCATTTAATAATGATGCTGCAGAGTAATCTGGTTTTGAGGGGGGGTGTTATATCTGAAATCTCAGAACACTTCTAATTCCAATGATCCTTCAGTGATCATATGAAAATATGAAGAAAAAAAAAAGAAATGTCATAATGAAACAAATAAAAATAATTTCTAGTTCATGAATCTGAACCATACAGCAGTCTACTGCCTTTCTTCCCTGATAGAAGGATTCTTGGCAACTTCTGAAGATTATGATCTGGACAATGTCCTTTCCTTATGAACTACCATATTTTTCAGAGTATAAGACACACCTTAGTTTTTTGGGAGGAAAATAGGGGGAAAAATTCTGCCTACCAGGTATTCATCTGGCTAGTCTCAGCACATTAGTTCACTCGCTGGTTTTCAGGTTGGGGCTGTGCTTCTAAAACACAGCTGATTGTTGGAGGGAGCGGCAATTAGAAAAGCAGGCAAAGCACGGAAGATCACTTCACTCCCGTTGGGGCTGAAAAACAGCTTCAAAAGCACTCCCTCACTGGAGGGAGCTCCAGTGACTAAAGCAGGCAAAGCGCAGAAGGGGTAAGATAAGGAAGCAGCTGTTCCAGGTAGCCATTTTGGGCACCGCGTGGGGTTACATTCAGAGTATAAGACTCACCCAACTTTTCAGTCTCTTTTAGGAGGGAAAAAAGTGTGTCTAATACTCTGAAAAATATGGTAAATGTGGATTTGTTATCTTATAAAATGTTTAGGGATTGTCTCCCCAGTCTTTGCTTATGAAGTTAAATCCATATGGAAAAACATTGCCTAAATATGACTGTTCTGGACAATGTGCTCTGACTTATTTTGTAGCAAAGTTGAATAACAGAGGCCCCTTGCAGCCTTCAAAATACTTTTTATGGAACCTGATGCTTCTTCTATCTACAGCTTGTATCTTAGGGGTTGTTGTTCTCCTGATTCTATTTTCATGATATTGAAATAACACGATGTCTCTACTGGAAACTTAACATAGGCAATTATAGAATGAAATGTGTGTGTGTGGCAGGGAAGGGAGAACCATCTTCTCTGATGCAGGGGTAAAATGCTACCGGTTCGGGTGAACCGGTAGTAAAAAAATGCTACCAGTTTGGATGAACCAGTATTTCTGACGATCAGCTGGGTGACAATCAGCTGTGATGTGTGATTTATATTAGCTAGAATTGTCAGGTTTCCTGCTTTCTAGCTAATATAAATCATGTGGCACAGCGGATTCCCCCTCTCTCCGCTTTTGCAGACTCGGAAGGCTTCAAAATGTTCCTTTTTTAGCGCCGTGCAGGTGCGCCTCAGGTGTGCAAAGCACGGGCTCAGTAGCAGACTCACAGAACTGATAGCAGACTTCAGAGGATTTCACTGCTGCTCTGATGACCAGCAGTCTGATCTGTTTGAGCTACAGGGATATTGCACTAAGGAGGTGCATAGTTTCAGATGCTATGCTTTCCTTCCCTCCCTTCTTTTGGGGATCTTACAGCTGGCTCATTTGATAGAATATGAATGCTAATAATAATATTAGCAAACATGTTGTTGAAGAAATGTGATGCTGGTAATAGAAGTTTCCTTCCCCTTCTCTGTTGACTGTTCCTGGCTGTTCATTTGAAGGCTTTTGATGTTCTAATGGTTAATTGCACCTTTCTTGGGGGTGTCCTTCCATGGTTTCTATCCTTTATGTACGAAGAAAGAATTCTTTTGTGACCCAGTAATTATCTTCTCTCCAGGTCTCTCTCAGTAGCTACTTTACTTTTCTATTGATGGAGCTTGCAAGTAAATGTTCACTCCTGGGGTCTCTAGCAATTGATTCTTTCAGAGCTGAGATTGATCTTTCCCCCAGTTGGGATAGTGATGTATATGTATAGCTGAAATTCCTTGAACTACACATTTTGTCCCCCAAAAGTTGGCAAAATGCAGTCCTAAACTCCAATTACAATTCTGTCTAAACCTCCTATGGTGAATATTGCACTCTGAAGATTCTGCAGCTTTCTAGCATTATTTGGGACAGCAATAAAAGCTTGTCGGGTAAAAGTAAAATACAAAATGTAGTAGTAACCCATAAAAGCGGGAGCTTTTGTGTTGTACAGGCTTTTTTGTTTTTTTACTCACCAATCTAATTATTTATTTATTTTGCATTGAACGACCAGCAAGAAAATAATTTCCTGATTGGAAAAGACAAATGTGTGTTCTTCCCTCCTCATAATGCAAGGGATTGATCTTCATGGACTGAGTCTGATTCAAATTGATTTGGAAAAATCAATCCAGATAGTTTCATGTGTCCAAATAGACTTGGATTGGATCTCTGAATAGGACATAATGAGATTTGGATTGATTCAGATTGTTACAATACACGATTTAGCAGGCCAAATTGGTCCAAATTGGTCCAATTTTCTGAATTAGTCCAAATAAATTTGGATATCAGATCTTTGCATGGCTATAATAAATATGGGAAGGAAATATATTAGTTTGTTATGTGCTTCCTTCTTACACCTTTTCCTGAAGGGAGAGAATATCACTCAAGAGACAAAAAAAAAAAAAAAAGATTTAAATCTGTTCTTAAGGAGATTCACTTATAAATCATATCTCAACAATTAATTCATCTAAGAGGACAATTATCATGTTTATTTAATGAGAGGGATCATTGACTGCCAGCAGTTTGGCAGATCAAATCTCACCAGGCTCAAGGTTGACTCAACCTTCCATCCTTCTGAGGTGGGTAAAATGAGGACTCGGATTGTTGGGGGCAATATCCTGACTCTGTAAACCACTTAGAGAGGGCTGTAAAGCGCTATGAAGTGGTATATAAGTCTAAGTGCCATTGCTATTGGCATTTTAGATTTTGTGCTGCTAGATCTCTGGTTACTAAATCTTATAGGAACAGGGACTTATGGAATTTTCAGTAGCAGTGTCTAGAAATGTGTATGAAATAAAAGTCTGCTTTGTTTCAAACTGGTAAGAAAAAACTCAGAATATTTCTGGGAAGTTTCCAATGTAAGAAAATGCAATGCAGTTGAATATTCCATCAATTAATGATGAGAAAAAGAAATAGCAAATAAAAGGAAAAGGACAAATTGGAAAGATGAAGGAGGGAGAAAAGCAGTAGACATCTATTAAAGAAAACACTGGTAGTAACTCCCATTTTGTATGTCGTTTTCTATGCCTCCCTGGTGCTCTGGTTCACTGCACCTCTATCAACAGAAAACAGTAAAACCAGACAAGACCTCTGAAGGTGTAGTGTTAATAGCAGGAGATCTGGGTTGATGGCTGCTGACATGGAAAAGCTTTGGGATGTGTTTTCTCCAGCTGGGCTTGGCTTTCAGGAGGTTATAGGACATTAAGACTGCTCTGGAAGTTGTTTTTGAATTAGAACTAGAGACAGTTCTAACCCATAATAAGAAAGTTGTCTCAAGTGGATGGATAAACAGTCATGGGAACAGTGAAAGAGTTTTGAAATATTTCCTCCTACACCTGGAAACCTGCCATTACATTGTCAGTGCCTCAGGTGTTAATGTACTGAAATTACTTTGGTAAACATCAGGTCTGTCTCAATAAAATTCAATCCATTAATACTTTAGTGATGGATGAGTAGATCAGTGGTGGGTGTCAAATTTTTTTACTACCAGTTCTGTGGGTGTGGCTTGGTGGGCATGGCATGGTTTGGTGGGCTTGGCAGGGGAAGGATACTGTAAAATCTCCATTCCCTTCCCAATCCAGGGGAAGGTTACTGCAAAATCCCCATTTCCCAAGTCCCAAGTCCCAGATCAGCTGGGACTTGGGAGGCAGAGAATAGATGGGGGTGGGGCCAGTCAGAATTTTTACTACTGGTTCTCCGAACTACTCAAAATTTCCACTACCGGTTCTCCAGAACTGGTCAGAACCTGCTGAAACCCACCTCTGGAGTAGATGGACTGGTATGTATTATCATGACCTGGTTTGGTGGTGATGTCACTATCTGTGAAATCTGTAATATTTATGAGAAAACATCAGTGTGCTTTACACACACACACACACACACACACACACACACACACACATATATATATATATATATATATATATATATATATATATATATATATATATATATATTCTTACTTCTTCATAGGATTTATGTGTGTTTTTCTTTTAGCCAGGTTTTTCCTACGTAACCAAGGTTTTTCTGCAGAAAACCTTGTTGGCTGCCAGAAAGAAAAAAAGCCCAGAATCGAGTGGATGTGACTCCACTGAGCTAGGGCTGCAGAAAAACCTTGGTTACGTAGGAAAAACCTGGCTAAAAGAAAAACATATAAATACTTTTTAGACTTATACTTCAGCATATGAATGGAATAAGGAAATGATAAATGATTTAGTTTACATATTATCTTAAACGATGTTATATATTTATTTTCATTAAATAGGAGTTGCAATTTTCAACATGAAAAAAACCATTTCGAGAATTTGTCTATGCAATAATTAAATCGTTAAACTCTGGAGAAGGTCCTGCTCTCTGGAGAAGGCCCTTATCTGTGATTCCTTTTTGAGCCATGACCTCTGGAGAGGTATGGAGAATAATTTCATATTTGACAGAAATATGCAAGAATCCTTAACTAGGCAAAGGGTGCTGACACATTTTTAAGCATTACAAATAAAACATAACATTTGGAAACAGCTCAAACAGATGCCTCCCTCATTTACTGAGGTTTGGGGGGGGGGGTAGAATAAAGCAGAATCAGATTCTTTTCAGATTTCAAGATTCTGTTTTTAGTGCCTATCTCATTAAAAGTAGATTTATGGAATTGATTCCCTGCATGATCTATCTAATGAGGTTCTTTCCAAGACCTCTTTCACTTCTAGGCCAAATCTGTGGGCCTCCTGGCTCCTCCATGCAGTAGGTAGTTTCCTGGATTGTATAGACTATTATTGCCAGTGGTGGAATGCTACTGGTTTCACAACTGGTTTGGTGAGCATGTGCTTCGTGCTGAAAATGGAGCATTTAGAAGCTCAGCTGCTTACCTTCCAAGTCAGCAACGGTAAGTAGAACAGCGAGGGAGGGAAATCAGCTGTGCTGCGCGATTGAGATGAGCTAGAAAGCAGAAAATAAAGGACAGGATAGGGCAGGGGCGGGTGGGTGGGGCTACCTGATCATTGGAGCTACCAGTTCGCCTGAACCAGTCCGAACTGGCTGAATACTATCTCTGATTATTGCCTCATTGAATAAAGAAATTCTAGCATTGGTCTTAAAGAAGGCTATGATGCTCCCTCTCCTTAAGAGGCCCTCTCTGGATCCAGAGTTATTAAATAATTATTGCCTGGTATTATTATTATTATTATATTGTTGCCTCCTCAGTGGGCAATTCTAGCTGAGGAGTGAAGAGATGACCTCAGTGGCTAATCTCCTTGTTGTTTCTCCTCTCCTCCTTTCTTTTTAATTCTCCTTAGTGTTGATCCTCTCCGCCCATGAAGCCACTGGGAGAAGTAATATGGTATAATTTCAGTTTTACATTGGTCCTCCAAGACAGATTGCTATGCCAAGACCTGGAGGTTCTAAATGGAGAAAACAGACTCAAATTAAATGCTTAAAATGGTGGCAATGATGATGATTTGATTTTTTTTTATCCTGTCTTTTTTTACAATGTGTCAATGTGTAAGAAATTATGAGCTGGGATAGTCATAACAACAAGTCAGCCAATGGGAACTGTTTGGTGTCTGAGAGCTATGTCAGACAGCTCATGGCTTCTGCTGCATGGGTATTGTATACATGCATCATACTTTATATTGTTGTATATAAACAAATTTCTTCTATAAATGAATCCTGCTGAATTGTTTACTTGTGTGCTGGTTGGATTGCTGCAAACTCTAACACAATGTCTGATCAACTCAGAGTGGCAAACATATTGAATACTCCTTCATCTATTTTCCCTATAACAACAACCCTGAGCTGTGAGGTGGGTTAGGCTGAGACAAAGTCACCTGGCAGAAAAGAAGAATCTGAATATTATCTGGTCTGGCAACAGTGGTATAAATGGTTAGAGGGAAGTGAAAAAAAAGAGAAGAAGAAAGAAAGAAAAATTAAATAAAAGAAAAGATATCAATAGAGTAAAATAAATTTTTACATCAAATGAAATTTAAGAAAGAGACACCAGATATCAATAAAATAATATCATTATATAAGGTGAGAGAAATAATGTATACTGAAGAATATAGGATATTGATATTGTAACAATTCAGATATTATAGGTAGATGTCATTAAGATGATGCTTGTTGTAAATTGTTTTACTTGCATTTATAAATGTATTATGTGGTTTCTTAAATTAATAAAAGTTTAATTTTTTTTAAAGTCACCTGGCAGAGCTTTAATGGCTAAGGGAAGCCTAAAACTTACATCTGGTTTCTAGCACTTTAACCACTACGCCAAATGCAATTACTAATTAATTGCCCTAGTGGTGGCTCTTGGTGAAGTGGCATTACCATTAAAGGAGGTCACACTCCTATGTTGAACTTGAGATCCTGGTGTTTTTTAAAGAAGTGGACTGTCTGGATGGTTTTCAAAAAGGCTTCAGTCTATCAGAAAAAGCTGATGCCATCAGAGGCTTCCTTCCAGTTCAATTGCTAATATGATAGCAATAGCATTTAGACTTATATACTGCTTTACAATGCTTTAAAGCCATCTCTAAGTGGTTTATAGAATCAGCATATTGCCCCCAAACAATCTGGGTTCTCATTTTGCCCACCTCAGAAGGATGGAAAGCTGAGTCAGTCTTGAGTCTGGTGAGATTTGAACTGCCAAATTGCAGAGGCAGTCAGCAGAAGTAGCCTGCAGTACTGCACTCTAACCACTGCGCCACCATGGCTCATGATGCTGTTTCCTCAATCACAGCTGAAATTCCGATTTAGTTGTAAATCTAGCCTCTTTCCATTTTTATTTTTAACTGCTGACTCCTGATTAAAAAAACAAAAAACAAAAAAACCTCTGATAGTTCTAAGGAGGACATATGCACACTCATCAGTCTTTTTTTCAGCAACATCTTTTGTGAGATGAAGAAATTAAAGCTCTCTCGGGATTTCTATCCTCTTGTGATCCTTTGTTCAGGTCAGAAGGAAAATAATACATTAATTTAGCCATCTGGCAAAACTTGTTCTCTTTCTTTATCTCTTCCCTTCCCTCTCGCCCTTCTCTTTCCCCCATTTTTCTTAGATGGGTATGCCTGAACTACCAGTACCTGTGTCTCAAATAATAATAATAAAAAAATCTATAAGAACAGGTTATGCTTCTGTATTTAATCTGTCTTTTTTTCTTTCTCCCTGTAATTTTTATTTATTTATTTATTTATATGCTGCCCTTCTCCGGAGACTCAGGGCGGCTTACAATGCGTTAAGCAATAGCCTTCATACTTTTGTATATTTTTATACAAAGTCAGCTTATTGCCCCCACAAACTGGGTCCTCATTTAACCTACCTTAGAAAGGATGGAAGGCTGAGTCAACCTTGAGCCTGGTAAGATTCGAACCTGCAGTAATTGCAGGCAGCTGTGTTAATAACAGGGTGCTTTAAACCACTGTACTACCAAGTCTTTAATTCACAGTATATTTCCCGTACTTAATGTAGTGCTTTTTCTCAACACACACTTTTCCTTTTTAATTGGATTCCACATTTTCCTAGTTGTCTCCCAGAAATAATCTTCTCTTTTTATTCTTTTTTCCAGAACTAAGTTGCATGCTACCACGTACTGAAGTACTTCTTCTTAGCACATTTGCATGTTTGCCTGAATACTTCATTTCTAAGTCTCTTGTTTTCTTCGTTGTAGCAACTCCTAACAATTAGCATCTGTAATAGTGATATTTAAGGTAAAGTATACTGCGTAGGTCATCCATAGGTCTCAGCTGCAACAGATAGACCAGTCCATGAAATCAACTCCACAAAAAGACTAAAAACTACTTTTTGTTGAAATTGCCTATAATGACAAGATCTGATTGTTCTCTACCTCTGGCTGATTGTTAAAGCTCAGTGAATGAGAGAAATGTCTGCTTGAGAAATTTCTGGGTGTTTATCTGGCTATCTTGGATTTAAAACTGCTTTAACTTAACTGATTTTGCCTAGGCAACAGTTTTACCATGTCTTCAACAAAATCATCTTCCTATTCTTTACAGTTTGGCATGCAGTTACTTCAATCACACTCAGCAGTTGATCTTCAGCAGTTACCTATTTATTGTCCAACACAAAGATCTTTTAATAACACTTTTTTTTTTGGTAACTATATAAAATGAAATTGAATATGATGAGAGCACACTCTTGTACTGCAGTGAGTCTTGGACCCTCTACGCATGGCAGGAGAGAAAGTTGAATACCTTTCATATGCCATGTCTCTGACAAATTCTTGGCATCACCTGGCAGGACAAAGTTCCAAATAGCGCAGTCTTGGAACGTGCTGGAATTTCTAGCTTGTATACACTATTGAAACAGCGACGTCTACGCTAGCTGGGGCATGTCGTGAGAATGGCTGATGGTCGGATTCCAAAAGATCTCCTGTATGGAGAATTAGTGCAGGGAAAGCACCTCAGAGGGAGACCACAGCTGCAATATAAGGATATCCGCAAGAGGGACCTAAAGGCCCTGGGAATGGACATTAACAACTGGGAAACCTTGACCTCCGATCGTTCAGTTTGGAGGCTAAAGACGCAGCATGGCCTTCTCCAATTTGAAGAGACACTTGTTCCGCAGGCTGAGGCAAAAAGGCAGTCCCAGAACCAGGGAAATCTGGGGACTGGGCAGGGGACAGAATGTATCTGCCCTCAGTGTGGAAGGGATTGCCACTCTCAAATTGGCCTTTTGAGTCACATTAGATGCTGTTTTAGGATCTCTTTCCAGAGCATGATACCATAGTCTCTTGAGACTGAAGGATGCCAATGAATGATAAGTTGTATAAGATATGGTATGGTCAATACTCTGTTCATAAAATGTTTGTTTGTGTTTGTGTGTGTGTGTGTGTGAAAGAAAAAGTCAATAAAACTTGATTTTAAAAAAAATGATAACACATATTAATGGGTTAAAACTTAGCACAGTGACCAATGCATTAAATAGTCTGCAGGGAGCATAGAACAGACAGGTGGAGAGAAGGATCACTGAAATAGGGGCTAGAGCAGGAATGGTATTCACTTACCTTCGCTACCGGTTCACAAATGTGAGCACGCACACACACACACATGCTTTGCTCGTGCATGACACTTCTGTTCATGCGCCAAACCTTCTGTGCCTGTGCAGAGGGTCAAAAACGGGACGTGATGACATCCGGGCAGGTGGATGGAGCCTCCCTCAGTTGCTGCTACCGGTTTGCCTGAACCTAATAGAACCGGCTGAATACCACCACTGGGCTAGAGTCAGCAATAACAATAGCACTTAGACTTATATTCCACTTCGCAGTGCTTTTACAGCCCTCTCTAAGTGGTTTACAAAGTCAGCATATTGGCCCCAACATTCTTGGTCCTCATTTTACTGACCTCGGAAGGATGGAAGGCTGAGTCAACCTTCAGTTGGTGAGACTCAAACTGCTGAACTGCAGTACTGCATCCTAACCACTGCATCACCATGGCTCCTGTGAGAATACAGATGCTTATACTCAATAGGGAATTAATTATATTCAATGCAATGAAGGAAAAAGAAGGAGCTCAAAGAAAGAGAAGGAAAGCAGGGGACTTTGACAGGCAGTTCTCTTTAACAGAATAAACAGAGTTTACCTAGAGACAGAGAAGCAGATAAATAAAACACAGAGAGACACACACACAGAGAGAGATAAACGGAGTTTGCAAAACACTTACTAAGGCAAGAGGATGATAAGTTCAAGAGTAAAGTTGGATGAGGCTTTTTAGCCAAAGAAAAGATTTAACATTGTTGGCTACAGCACAAAAAGCAGGTTTTTAAGGACCCGCCTCCAAAGAAGAAGGAACAAAGAAAGCAACTGCAATAACAAAATGCCAATGCTTCAACTTTAATCTGCTACCTGGCTTTGTTGAGCCACACTGAGATGAACAAGTGTTAAAATTGAAAAGCTAAAGTAAAAGGAGGAAGAATGAAACAGGAAGATTTTATAGACAATTTAAGAGGGATTAGAATACCTTTTGATGACGGTCACAGGAACAGAGAAATGATAGATGCTTATGAAACTATTAACCACGGTGGTGGAGTGGTTAAAGTGCAGTACTTCAGGATACTTCTGTTGACTGCCGGTTGCCTGCAATTTGGCAGTTCAAATCTCACCAGGCTCAAGGTTGACTCAGCCTTTCATCCTTCCGAGATGGATAGAATGAGGAACCAGATTGTTGGGGGCAAATATGCTGGCTCTGTAAACCTCTTAGAGAGGGCTGTAAAGCACTGTAAAGCGGTATATAAGTCTAAGTGCTATTGCTATTATTTTAAAGATGAGACCACACACACATACACACACGCACACACTCATTTCAGGTTTGAAGAAGATATACTATCATGATGTTTATTTATGGACACAGAGGTGGCTCTGCTGTCCTACACTGGAAACACAGAATCTAACACAATGGGGGCGCTGAAAGTCTATTGTTGTAGTAATTGCAGATGTTATTCTGTGATGCTGCTCACAGTTTTCTAGGAAGTTTTCTATCAGTTTTTTGGGGGGCACCTGTCTTCAAATCTGGTTGAGGCTTCCTAGCACAGGTTTCACTGGCGGGTTCTGTAGCAGCCACAGCTTCTAGCTCCTTTGGCTGAATGTCACACTAAACTAGGTTTCTTTCACATCAAGGCCTGTTTTCAGACTCCAATACATTATTTTGCAACTGGCAAGGCATATGGTGGTCATCCATTCTGATGATGTGTCTAATCTACTTCTTCTGGGCTCTGATAAGCATGGACTCGATGCTGGTGAACTCCATATAATTTAAGCCCTCTAGGTTGGAGATATGGTCTAGCCAACAAATCCCAAAGGCAGAGTGGAGAGTGTGCATGTGAAATTTCTCCATTTGTTTGATGTGCCTTTTACAAAGTCCAGGACTCACCTCCAGATAGGAAAGAAGGGTTAACCATAGCCCTGTAGACTTTTTAGTTTCGTAGAAATATGGATGTTGCACTGGTTGAGCACTTTTATATGCAGTCATACTGGTGCCTGGTTAGCCTTGTTAATAATGGAGTCAATTTCTTTGTCTAAAGATCTATTGCTTGAAATGATGCTTCCCAAATATTTGAAGCTGTTTACTTTTATCAGATGGCTGTTGTCAACAGTGATTTTCATTTCTATGGACTTGGTGTTTGTCATGGGCTGGGTAAGTACTCAATCTTGTTCAGGCTGATAGTCAGGCCAAAGAGCATAGAAGATTCTGAGAATTTGTTCACTATCAACTGTAGATAGGTGTTTCTACGTGTCAGGAGTGCACAGTCATAAGCAAAGAGTGCTTCTTCAGTGACCGTATGGAGGCACATCATCCTTCAAATGGCAAAGGTCAAGGAGAGAGCTGTCCAATTGAACAAATTGAATAGGACAGGAGCTATTCAATTTGCACACAATCCTTTTTTCCTTAATCGGAAATGGTAAATGCAGCTGATGAATCACCATTGTAAAGAACCTGTCCTATCATTCCATCATTCAGTAGCTGAATCAACTTTGTAAATATCTTCAGACATCCATAATATTTCAGAATGATCCAGATAGCCTCCCTGTTTCCAGTAGTCAAATCAGGGGTGAAATGCTACCGGTTTGGACCAGTTCGGCCAAACTGGTAGAATGGTGGTGGGTGGTTCGGAGAACTGGTAGCGATGGCAGCGCAAGGCTCCATCCACCCGCCCTGTCATCATTACTTCCTGTTTTTAACCAGGAAGTAACCCTTTTTATACCTTCTGTGCATGCACAGAAGGGTTTGCATGTGCACAGGGGGTCCGCGCTCATACGCAGCACATACACTTCCAAACCAATAGGGAAAGTAAGTAGATTTCACCCCTGAGTCAAATGCAATATCAATGGCATTACAGTAAACAGATTTAATCTGCTCAATGCACTTCTTCTGCATCTGCCTATAGCAAATATCATGTTTGCTGTTCTGACTGATAACCACACTAAGCCTCTGGGAAGTTCCTTTCCAAGACAGCAACAAGTCTGTTCTGTTCAAAAGAATGAGGGCAAAGATCTTGCAGGCAGTGGACTATAGTAAGATACCCATGTAGTTTCCACAGTCTGATTTGCTTCACTGATTTTCATAGCAGCCACATTGAGGGCACCATGGAAGTCATCATACATTTCCTCTTAGGACCTAATGTCTTGCAAGTTGTCTTGGAATGGCTGGAATGGAGTCTCATCAAAAATGCCATTTCTGCCCTGTTGCTTCATTTGAGTTCATCTGTAAGATGGTTTCCTTGATCTCATCAGGGAAGGGAAACTGGTCTACAGCATCCAAGATTGGCAGTTGAGGAATCTGCTGTAAGATATGAACAGACAGTTGAGTAGATTGAAAAAGTGTTCAACCCAGTGGATTTTGTTAGTCCTTCCTGGTCATCGATCAGGCTTGACCCATCGGATGACAGATGACAGTAAAGGGAAGCATCCTGATTTAGAAGGACCAAAAACTGACTTTATGGAAGATCTCTCCTGGTAGCATGCATGTTTTTCTACCTACTCAGTTTTCTACCTACTCAGCCTTCCTCTGCCTCTTGTCCTGCATTTCCCATAGTTCTACCTGTACTTTGGATTGCAGGTGCTTAAACTTGTCTTTCTTTGAGACAGATGGTGGTTCTGTATATTGCTTTTGGCTTTAATTTGTTATGAATTTAATTACATTTTAAGAGTGAGTTTGCATTATTTTGCTGGAAATGCAGATAATAATGGGGAATCATGATTCCAATTATTATGCATCTCTTTCATGGTCCTGGTGAAGAGAGAAGCAATCCTTAAGTGTTAGTAGTAATAGCAGCAACAACAACAGTAAGAGTAACAGCATTATCCACTGCTACTAGTGTTATTACCTGGCTTTACATTTCATAGATCAAAGTCTAACACCTTACACAAGAAATGCTGTACATCAAGCTTTCTTGTCCTATCACCACACATGCCTGCTTAAGCTGAATTAGACTGCACTTAAATGTGCAAATTCTTTTCAAATTCATCTTTATTGCTAACATAATTATGTTAGATGTATCTGTTCTTGGGATGAGTAACGGTTTTGTATTTTTAAAGTGCACTTCAGCACTTATATGAGCTTGCAGATTGGCTGCCTCGAGCTACTTCACTTTGAGAACAAAATTAATTGTATGTATGTTGGCAGATGCTGCAAATAAGTATGGTAGATAGCAGTCATAAATCTAAACTACCCCACCGAACAGCATCGTATTTAATATGCATACGTCTTCCATTACCCCTTCCTAAGCAACTCTATTCATGATGTTAGATGTGAGCATGGTTTACAATGAACACATTTTATCCAGTACATAAAGCTTCTCTCTCTCTCTCTGGGACTCCTGGCTGCAGATGGGAAAACATTATCTATATTTGCTATGTGGGCATTTTTCCCCAAAAAAACATTTATAAATGTATTAAACATTAAGCATGAAAAATTGATATTGTCATATGAACCAATTTGTCTCCTTAGAATATCTTCTCAATCTCTTTTTTAAAAAAATTAGGCTAGTGATGTCCTAGAATAGGGCTATACTATTTTATAACCTCCAGATATATTAGGCTGTGTTTAAAAATATTTCTAGCTCATATGACTGATGCCATGAGTTATATTTGCAGGCCCACTGCTTCTAGACCTTCTGGTTTCTCTTCCCTTTCAATAGAAACTAATGAAATCCTTTTTTTTAAAAGGACTTGGGAAAAGGAAGGGAAAGAATGAATAGAATATTGCATACTAATTTTTACATTTTTTTAAATATACTGCTATGTTATTTTGTTGATCACATTTAAAATACAATTTTCTATAAACATTCCCCTAATATACACTATCAATTTCTTTCTTTCTTTAAAAAGAAGACATTATTGGCCATTGTAAGAGTTTAGAAAGGTCTCTTTTTTATATTTTTATTTATTTATTTATTTATTTTGTCGAGTACATTTTAGATAATATATATAAGTATAAGCATGAACTGAATTTTCTGCAATCGAGTTTGGAGCAGTTCATTTTAAGTTTGTATCTATTGTGTGCTTATGTATTGTTGTAGTTGAAGCTGGAGTAGTCAATGTCAGGTAGGACATTGTAGCAGATGATTTTATGAGCTATGCTTAGGTCATACCGAAGGTGGCGTAGTTCTAAATTTTCTAAATCCAGAATTTCAAGTCTGGTTGCATAGGGTATTTTGTTACGAGCTTTTAAATCATCTGTGTTTTAGGGGCAGGTGTGAAAAAGCCCAATGAGATTTTTTTCCTCCCTCCTACAATGAAAAGCAGTTCGTAGCCGAAGGGTGGAAGGGTAAGGGTTGCACAGGTTGGTGTTTAGATCCAGGTGGTCATTGTGTGGGGATGATGTACCTTTCCACCTCTTCAACAGTTTTGCTGTACAACTTGTGGAGGTGTGTTGGTCCTGATCTTTGCATCTTTGCAGTTTTTCTGTGGATTGTGCTAGATCTTAGAAGCCTTCAACTCAACAGAAAGGTCCAGAGTCTTCCCTGTGACCATCCAGTAAAAATAGCTAATTACCATGAGTTCCACTTAAAGCTATTCCCATTGTTCCTGCCTCTCTTCTCGTTGATTTTGCCTTCTGTGACTATTTCATCCAGTCAAGGAAAGGAGGCCCAAAGGACTTTTCAGAGAAAGTCAACCTGATTTCTGGGTGGAGACATCTCTGCAACTCTTCAAGTCGAAGGAGAAGAGAAGTTCTCCAGAGGTTTCTTGGCAGTGAGTTGTCTTCTTTGCCGCAAGACAAGGAATAATGGATGGAAAACTGAACAAGGAGAGAGATTCAACCTGGAAACAAAGAGGAATTTTCTGACACTGAGAGCAATCAACCCATGGAACAGAAGTTGCCTTCAAAAGTGGTGGGAACCTCATCCCTGGAGGCTTTTAAGAAGAGACTGGACTGCCATCTGTCAGAAATGGTATAGTGTCTCCTGCTTGGGCAGGGGGTTGGACTAGATGGCCTAAAAGGTCCCTTCCAATTCTGTTAATCTGTTAAAATCTGTTAAATTGAATGTTTTCTATACATACAGCAGTCAATCTGAGTGTGGTGTTGATTTGGGCAAATTTGGAAGGGGCAATTGATTTCTACATATGAACCACCTGGCTCAACAGTAGTAACTCCCTAGGGGGAGAGCCTTCTCTGTGGGGGCACCTACCATCTGGAATGAGCTCCCTCCGGAGATATGGAGGATCCCGGATCTGCGCTCCTTCCGCCGTGCTGTGAAGACCTTTTTATTCCATCAGGCGGGCTTGGCCTAATTTCTTCCCTTTTTAAATATGTAAATTTTAATCTGTTTTTAAATTATTGGGGTGTTTTAATCTGTCTGGGCCAAAATGATTTAATTTGATTTTATCTGGTTTTTAATTTTTTTGTATTTATGTATTTTATTGTTGGCTGTTCACCGCCCTGAGTCCTTCGGGAGTAGGGCGGTATACAAATCAAATAAACCTAAACCTAAACCTAAACTGAGAGTTCTAGGTGTACTTGTGGCCCACCACCGACTTTAAGTATAATCCCGCAGTGTGCTGCAGCTGCTAAAAAATACAATTTAGTCCAAGGCTGCATCAATAGAGGATAGTATCAAATCACATAAAGTAAGAGTATAATTTTATTCTGCAATAGTGAGGCCACTCGTGTGGAATACTGTGTTCAGTTCAAGTCACCACAATACAAAAAAAGATGCTGAGACCCTAGAAAAGGTGCAGAGAAGAGCAAGAAAGATGATAAGGGGCAGTGGTGAAATCCAAATCAGTTTGCTACTGGTTCGCTGGCTGCGCATGCGCACCAAATGCATGCGCAGCATGCACCAAAAGGAGGCTTGAGAAGGTAAGAAGAAGCGGGGGGGACCAGCTATGGTGCGTGATTTAGCTTCGCTAGAAAGCAGGATTTCCTGCTTTCTAGCAAAGCCAAACTGCTGTGCACAGCTGATCTCTCCCCCCACCCCGCTGTTCTACTTACCTTCCCAAACCTCCTTTTGGCGCATGCTGCGTGCGCGTGCATGCACAGTACACGCCAAAAGGAGGCTTGGGAAGGTAAGTAGAAGCGGGGGGATCAGCTGTGGTGCACGATTTAGCTTTGCTAGAAAACAGGATTTCCTGCTTTCTAGCAAAGCTAAACCCCGCTGCACAGCTGATCGTCAGAAATACCAGTTCGGAGGAACCAGTAGCTTTTTTTAACTACCGGTTCACCCGAATCAGTAGCTTTTTTTTTACAACAGGTTCACCCGAACTGGTAGTTTTTATCACTACTGGTTCGCCCGAACCAGAGCGAACTGGTAGCATTTCACCCCTGATAAGGGGTCTGGAGGCTAAACTGTATAATGAACAATTAAGGGAACTAGATATGTCTAGTCTAACAAAGAGAAAGACTAGGGGTGACATGATAACTGTCTTCCAGTACTTGAAGGGCTGTCACAGAGGATTCACCTATTCTCCAAAGCAACTGAGCACAGGATAAGAAGTGGTGGAAGTCTTTAAAGAGAGATCCAACATGGAATTAAAGAGAAATTTCCTGACAATGAGAACAATTAATCAGTGGAGTGGCTTGCCTCCTGAAGTTGTAAGTGCTCCATCGCTGGAAGTTTACAAGAAGAGTTTGGACAACAATTTGTCTGGAATGGTATAAGGGTCTCCTGTTTGAGCAGGGACTTGGACTGGAAGGCCTCCAAGGTCCCTTCTGACTCTATAGTTTTTTTGATTAACTAAAACAAAACAAAACAAAATAAAACTGTCAACCCCCAAGCTTAGAAATGAGCAATAAACAATAGCATTTGTGGAGGGGACATTAGATGAATGCAAACAGCATTATAACATCATAACACAAACTCATTTATTTTCTATGTGCATTGTGATATTTCACTCATTCCCATTGTGATCGGATCCTGCAGAGGACATTGTCTATAGGTCTTACTGTTGAAGCAAAGAGCTTGTCAATTTTATTCTTCAAAGTCTCATTTCCTGCCAGGATGTGTGGAAAGAGTAGTTTTCTTTCTCTTGACTTAATGTATCAGGATGTGTGGCTTGAAATCTAAACATCTCAGCATCGCAGGAGGAAATGTTATCTTTGAAAAATCACCATGAGGATGTAAGCCTTATGAATAAGGGGGTGTGAGGCTTTTTCTTTTTTTTTAATGCAGCAAGATAGTGGTGGTGATAATGACAATTCTATTACATGAGAGCTCAAGGCACTGTGTAGCTGCTTATTCCCTGCAACAATTAATTCAGACAGATTTTGGCTGAAAACTAGCAATGGTCCAAGTCATCTATGCAGTCCAATGGGGACAAGTATTTGGATCTGTTCCAATACCTAAAGTTTGCACTACTCTGGCACTACTTTTCTTCCTTGTCCTTTGTTGGGTATATTTGATAACTGAATTTGTTAAAGAAAGATCAGGGAGGAGGATTATGAATGCTTGGATATCCTAAGTTTGGAAAAACAGTTCGCAAGAATTTCTTGGAAAAAATGAAGCACCCCAAGACTATTTTATACAAATATATCAGCCAAGTATTATCATGTGTTGCTTATAAAGCAGAGAAAAGAAAAGAAAAAAAACACCTTCCTGATGCATTTTCTACCATATTCTAAGTTGATTCTCCTAACCAAATCAACACTCCTCACTACAACCCTAATTCATTTAGTTTTGGAATAATATATTTTCAAGGTCAGGAATGCCATGGTACACACATCAATTTAAATTTTCTCAATAATAATCAGTTCAGAAAGTGGTACTCATTGCATCCTGATTATACTTTGTGATCTATTTTTAGTTACATTTTTACAATGTACTTTTAAATGATTTTTTTGGTTGCGATAATAAAATAATTTTATTTTACTCGCTTTACCATTGAGCATGCTCTCGTGACGTCAGTATAAAATGTTCATTTCTAATTATGTGGTTTGTAAAATGTGTTGTGCCAGATGAGAATAACAAAAACAGATGTGTCCTGTCAGGATAAAAAGAAAATCTGAATAATACGTTCACCCAGGTGGAATTTGATTAGTACAAAGATATAATCATTAATTATTTCCCCCTTTTTATGAAAAATTGATATATTTGCCTTAAAATTCACAACTTCACAATAAAAAAAGTATTTAGTAATTGGTATTATAATTTGAGTCAGAATGGACATTTGGCTTTGTAAACAGGATTAGTATAGCTTCCTTTTGATATTGTAAACTAGAAATGGCTGAAGGAAAACCAACTGGTGTTAACTCAAATGAAAATTTAAGAATGTAATCTGGATATAAGGGTTAGTGGTATTTTTGTTTGTCTTGAGAAAAGGAGTGAGAGAATAGAATTATATGTAGGAGTACTGTGAGTTTCAGATAACAATTGTATAATGTTGGAATCCAATTCTGTAGCTTTGCCCCAGTTATCTGGGAGGAATTTCAGCCTGTTGGCCCTGAGGAAATGGACCTATATATATATATATTCCGGAGTCCAGATATTGATGAACTCATCACTGAGTCAGTAAATGCCCCACCAGTGCTTAAGAGGACAATGGTTGATATCCGCTTCGTGAAACTGTTTTTTAAATCCAATAGTACCAGGCAATTTTCATCTACTGTCCAGTCTTTCCTATCTGGGAAAAGTTGTTGAGAAAGTGACTTCACTGTAACTTCAGAGCATAAACCCATTCAAGTCAGTATTTATGGCTGAGTGCATTAGTCAGATGACATAGTTAATGGCCATGGTGGGACCAAGATGTGTGACTATCTTGCCTCTCCTTAGTCTTCTGTAGCCTTCAATAGAATAGAATAACAGAAATGGAAGGAACCTCTTGTAATCCAACCCCCTGCTCAAGGAGAAGACCCTATACCATTCCAGACAAATGGTTGTCCAATATCTTCTTGAAAACTTCCAGCAATGGAGCACCTACAACTTCTAGAGTTGTATTAATTAATTATTCTTACTGACAGGAAATTTCTCTTTAATTCTAGGTTGTCTCTCTCTTTGTTAAACTTCCATCTATTACTTTTTGTATTGCCCTCAAGTGCTTTGAAGGCTAGGTTGTCCCCCTCTTTTCTGTGACAGTCCTCAAATATTGGAAGACTGCTATGATGTCACTCTTAGTCTTTCTCATCTTTAAACTGGTTCCAAGAACCAGTTCCCTCAATGTCTTTTTTGAATCATAGCGACAAAACTGAATACAGTATTCCAAGTGTGGTCTTACCAATTCAGTATAAAGTACCAGTATAAAGTATCTACCACTTCTAGATCATCTCAAAGGTTGAGATAAGGTAGAAGGTACGATATTCTATTTCTCCTCCTTTCTCTAGAGACAGTTCCAGTTGGTGTTGGTAAGTGTGTGTGTTTGGGTGGTGATAGTAGACAGTTCTAGCCCTTCTGTGCAGGGTTTTAATTTGTTTTTGCTCATATTTAGCATCTATGCGAAGCCATAGGGTCAGGTTATTCCATGTTACATATTCTACATCTCTGTCTTAGGCTAACCATGTGATGCCATCAAGTTTATTTCTCAGTATTTGGAGGCAGTGAGAATCTGGATGGGGAAGAATATGCTCTGACTCAATCCTGGCTATGATTATGGGTTATGGGCAGCGGTGAAATCAGCTGGGATCATCAGAGCTTGAATCGTCAGAGGCATTTAAAAGAAAAAAAGCCTCTGAAGATCGTGCGGCTCAGCTGGCCATGGGGGGGGGCAGGGATTTTTGCTACTGGTTCTCCGAACCACCCGCCTCCATCGCTACTGGATCGGGCAATCTGGTCTGAACTGGGAGAATTTCACCCCTGGTTATGGGTTTTGAGAGACCCATATCTGGGACTTTCATCATCTTTGATTCTGAAAGTGGTGGCACTTCCCCACCAGAACTGATGCCCAGTTGAGGGTTCTCTTGGCTCCTGCTCAAAGAACAGGTTAAAATCATGGCTAGGAGGGGCTTTGAACAAATTTATGTTGTGTGTCAATTGTGCCCGTTCCTATTTTAGAGGCACTAAACATAGTCACTTATGCTTTGGACACTTCTTGTTTTTATTGCCCCAAGGTGTTCTACATGGTGCTACCCTTGAATACTATTATAGCTGACCTAGAATTCATCTGTACAGATAATTATGCATAGTTATGGGGATATTTCACCTCTACTCCACAGCAAACATGTTTGGGATGAAATTAAATCTGATAAAATAGGTGCTTGGAATATTAATTGATAGGTTACGCTTTTGCTAAATAAAAATGCTACTCATGCTGTCCCCTCCTACTGACTTTTATTGTGGTTGCCATAATTGCTCTGAGTTTCTGTGTTTCTTATTAGCCTTAATCTGTTCAATCACACACAAAATACAGTATTTATGTATTCAACAGCATAGAGCTGTTGAATACATAAAAATATTAATCCCTGGTGTAAAAGGGTTGCAATCCAGGAGTCCTATAAAGGATAATAGTCTAACCAGAAGGTGCTGAATAGGTCAGCTGAAAAAAGAAGGTTTATGATACACTTCAGTTTTAAACCTTCAGTTTTAATTTACAGGGGAAAAAAAAAACTTCTTAAGTGAAAGACTAGTTCATTTTAATCCATGACCTTTAACTTTTGGCTTTCTGTCACAAACAATGGATTCTTGAAGGCCTCATATAGTACTCCTACAATAATTCAGTATGACTGATGTTATATAAAAGTATATTTTATTGTTCCATACCTTGGGATGTGACCATGACCTTTCTCAATTATTTTTATGACATGCAGCATTCTCAGTTTTCATAGTTTCACGGATCTATGGGAAACCTTAATAAAGATGGCTTTATAGAATGTTCAAACACTTTTTCACTGCATGGTTTGTACAGTGATAAGCAAGTGCATGATAAGTGAACATATACTGTATTCTTAATGTAGATGTCAAGTCCCAGTCCGGGGCTCGACATACCTGGAGGGGAATCGGGCGAAGCTGTGGCCAATGTGATCGGTGAGGCGCAAGGTTCGGGCAACTGACAGCGGGCCAGCATCCATAGAGCGGTGTCCTGGGCCCGGCATAGCAGGGCAATGGCGGATGAGGTCATGAAGTGCCAGAGAGCTGCGCCAGGTGGGCGTTTCAAATTTGCAAAACAGCTGAGAGGGACAGTTTTAGCTGGCAGATGGTGGCTAACTGGCCCAGTTAGAGACTTTAAAGACCACTGAGAGGCGGAAACTCCCAGTGCTGACTTTGAATGGATGACTCTCTGTGTGCTGTGGACTGGGCTTTGTAGCGGGAAATAAAAGCTCTGTGAAACCGAGTTGGACTTCAGGCTTTTTGTGTTCCGCCTGAGCCTAGCCCATGCAGGGCTGAGAGTAGCACCATTATGATACTTGATTCAACAAAAATGAGGTTAAAAGTACATTATCCAGTAAAAGCAGGAAACGAACAACGTATTTTTTTTAAATAAATTTTTATTAGACTATAAATATTTTAAAAAACATAACATGACATACACACAACAAACATTTATACAACATATAAACAAAAAGAAATTATGTTTCCTTCTTAAGCATTGTTTCAAAGTGACATTCTGCTTGTTATATATTTCTTCATCTCTCCTTAGTGTAATGACATTTTCTATACCGGTAATATTTCCCCTCTAGGTTTTTTGTTTATTTCTAATTTTTAACCAATTATACCATTTTTTCCATATTTTATAGTAATCTGATTCTTCTCTTTCTTGCATTTCTTTGGTTAACCTATCCATTTCAGTGCATTCTAGAATTTTTTCTATTAAATCTGTTTCGTTTGGCGTTTTTTCTTGCTTCCAATTTTTTGCGTATATTATTCTTGCAGCTGTTAGTATGTGAATTGTGAGAAAGAATTGTTAATATCTTTAGAGTATGGTTTATTAAAAATTCCTAGTAAAAACGTTTCTGGTTCTTTATCTATCTCTGTTTCTGTTATTTGTTCCAACCATTTTTTGATGTTTGACCAAAATTTCTTTGCTGCCGGGCATGTCCACCATAAATGATAGAAGGTTCCTTGTGTCTTCTTACACTTCCAGCAGATCGGACTATTTTTAGGCTGTATTTTTGCCAGTCTGGTTGGAGACATGTGCCACCTATAAAACATTTTCAGTTGGTTTTTCCTTGTACGCTACTGCTCTTGTTAGTTTTATATTTACTTGCCAAAACTTTTCCCATATTTCCAAATTTATTGTATGTTTGATGTTTTGAGCCCATTTAATCATCGTTTCCTTGACTGTCTCTTCTTCCATTTTATAGCATAAAAGAAATTTGTAAATTCTGCTAATTAGTTTGTTTTCTGAATCTAATATAATTTTGTCTATTTCTTGTTTTTATTTATGAATTTCATATATTTTTATGTGTTCTCTGTATTTAGATAGTATTTGGGTATAAGTCCACCAATCTATTTCCCTATCTAAGTCTGTCTCCAATTGTTGTTTTGTCTTCAATTTACCTTGATAGTCAATTAAATCTTTATATCTAATTATTTTTGTCTTATCTGTTAGATTTGGGTGTCTAATTGATTCTACCGGTGATAACCAACTTGGTATTTTCATATAGTGCTGTTTTTTAATTTTAAGCCAAATTTGTAGTAATGAGTTTCTTATTGTGTGTCTTTTGAAGTATGAATGTGTTTTGTATCTTTCATCCCACATAAAGGCGTGCCAGCCAATTTGAAGTTCGTGTCCCTCAATTGTTAAAATTCTAGGATTTTTTAATTCTATCCAGTCTTTGACCCAAGACAATACTGCTGCTTGATAATATGTCTCCCAATCTGGAAGTGCAACTCCTCCTCTATCTTTTGTGTCCTGAAGCAGCTTAAATTTTATTCGTGGCCTTTTCCCTTGCCATATGAATTTAGATGTCATTTTATTCAAATTTTCAAAGAACGATTTATCTATTTTTATTGGAGTAACCTGAAACAGGTATAAAAATTTAGGCAGTATAGTCATTTTAATGGCCGAAATTCTTCCTAGAAATGAGATGTGTAAGTTTTTCCATTTTTCTAAATCCTTCCTTGTTTGTTCTATTAGTTTATCATAATTATTTTTTTTTATTGCTGAAGTTCTTGTGGACAACCAAATTCCTAAGTATTTTATTTTTTTCGTTGTTTGGATTTGTATACTATCTGTTAATTCTTTTTCTTGATTTTTTGTAAGATTTTTTACAATTAATTTCGATTTGCTTTTATTGATTTTTAGTCCAGCCACTTCTCCGAATTCTTCTATTTTTTGAAACAAATTTGGTATAGATTTCATAGGGTTTTCTGTTATAAACACTAGGTCATCAGCAAAGGCCTGAACTTTGTATTCTTCTTTATTAATCTTTAAACCTTCAATTCCTTGATCTTCTCTAATTTTTTTCAGAAGAGTTTCCAATGATAGTATGTACAGTAAAGGAGAGAGTGGGCAGCCTTGTCTGACTCCTTTTGTTATGTTAAATTTATCTGTTATGTCGTTGTTCATAATTATCCTTGCTGTTTGGTTAGTATAAATTTCTTCTATGATTTTTCAAAGTTTTTCCCCAATTTGCATACTTTGTAATTGTCTAATCATAAATTTCCAATTTTGGTTATCAGAAGCTTTTTGAGCGTCAAGAAAAACCAACGAAGCCTGTTTCTCTGAGTGTGATTCATAATATTCTAAAGTATTAAGTATTATTATCATATTATTTTTTATTTGGCGTCCCGGCAGAAATCCATTTTGGTCTGCATGTATATATGTATTTAGTACTAATTTAATTCTTTCAGCCAGAATTGCTGCAAATATTTTGTAATCGGTATTCAGTAATGAGATAGGTCTATAATTTTGAATTTGCTGGAGATCTGTATCTTCTTTTGGTATAATTGTGATTATCGCTTCTGTCCATGTCTTTGGAATTTTGGCTTTCTCCATGGCTTCATTGTATAACATCAGCATATTTTCTTCCAGTACTCCTTGCATTGTTTTATATATTTCCACTGGTAGCCTGTCAAGTCCCGGTGTTTTATTATTTTTTTGCTTTTTCAGTACTTCGTCTAATTCTAATTTAGTTATTGGCCTATTGAGCATTTCTCTTTGATCTTCTGTAATTTTTGGCATGTCAGATTTTTCTATATATTGTTTTATTTTTTCTTCTTCTGCTTCTTCTTGTTTATATAAATTTGCATACAATTTCTTAATGATTTCTTTTTTGGCCTCTCTATTATATTGGATTTCCCCTTTATCGTCTCTCAATTGATGTATCATTCTTTTATTCCTTTTTTTCTTCAATTTATAGGCTAACCATCTGCCTGTTTTGTTTGCATATTCAAAATAATTTTGTTTCACCATTTTTATTTTTTGGGCTAATTCCTTTTGGTTTATCAGATTCAGTTTATGTTTAATTAATTTCCATTCTTCTTTTATTGTTTTATCCTGGGGTTCTTTCTGCAATTTTTGTTCTATTTGTTTTAGGTCTTTCTCTAATTTGTCTAATTGTTGTTTCTTCTCTTTATTTTTCTTCCCTGTATATGCAATTACCAGGCCCCTTATATATGCTTTTGTTGTTGTTAGTTGTGAAGTTGTGTCCGACCCATCGCGACCCTATGGACAACGTTCCTCCAGGCCTTCCTGTCCTCTACCATCCTCTCGAGTCTATTTAAGCTTATACCTACTGCTACAGTGACTCCATCCAGCTATCTCGTTCTCTGTCGTCCTCTTCTTCTTTTGCCCTCAATCTTTCCCAGCATTAGGCTTTTCTCCAGTGAGTCCTTCCTTCTCATTAGGTGGCCAAAATATTTGAGTTTCATCTTCAGGATCTGGCCTTCTAAAGAGTTGTCAGGGTTGATCTCCTCTAGGACTGACCGGTTTGATCACCTTGAATAACATATTAGAGTATGCCAAAAGAGTATTGACATTCTGCTGCCCAGAATTGTGATGGAGTTGACTGGCTTATAAATTTAATAACAACAATAATAACAATAACAGTGCATTGTAAGAGCCATGCTGGCACAGTGGTTAGAATGCAGCATTACAGGATAATTTTGCGGACTACTGATTGCTAGCAGTTTGGTAATTCGATTCTCACCGGCTCAAGGATGATTCAGCCTTTCATCCTTCTAAGGTCAATAAAATGAGGACCAGTTCTGTGGGTGTGGTTTGGTGGGGCTTGGTAGGTGTGGCTTGGTGGGCATGGCAGGGGAAGGATACTGTAAAATCTCCATTCCCACCCCACTCTGCGGCCAGCCAGAGGTGGCATTTACCAGTTCTCTGAACTACTCAAAATTTCCGCTACTGGTTCTCCAGAACCTGTCAGAACCTGCTGGATTTCACCCCTGCTACAGCCTAGTAATAGAAAAGGCCTGGCATGGAGCCATCATGTACCAAGTATGTTCACTTTTGTTCAAAGAAGACATTGCAAAAGAGGAACACATCAGAACATGATTTTTCTGTGCACTGGTGATGAGCCCTGGTTATTGTTTTCCATAACCATAACCATTAATTAGTGGAACAACTTGCCTGCAGAAGTTGTGAATGCTCCAACACTGGAAATTTTTAAGAAGATGTTGGATAACCATTTGTCTGAAGTGGTGTAGGATTTCCTGCCTGGGCAGAGGGTTGGAATAGAAGACCTCCAAGGTCCCTTCCAACTCTGTTATTCTATTCTATTCTATTATTACTTATCCCTTCAGAGGTTCCATAACACAGGGTAAGGCCAGATACAAAAAACAGGGGTATCCAATATTTAAAATCATTCTCTTCATATCTGTTCCTACAATCAACCTTTCTTCATTATTATAATTGAAACAAGGCTAGGAGGCTAAACAAAAGTCACTTTCGATTCAGTCTCGGTTTCTGGTGACGTATCAAATTGGCTATAGAATTTCCTTGGTATTACTTTCTTCTGGGATATTTTCAATTTCTCAAACTGGCTTTCTCGTTACCACCCAAGTGCTAACCAGGCCTAATTAGGTTAAACAGCCTAATCCTGTTTAACCTAATTCTGTAGTCAACATTAACCATTTAATAAATGGACAGCCAGAATCATTTAAGGTCATTTATACAGTGATATTCCTCAATCAAATTGTCCAGTTTAGTAATGGACAAAGAAAATTGAACTTGAAAAAGAATGAAGATTTCTCATTGAACTTGATCTCAACTGTTGAAAATGATTTTTTTAAAAAAATAAGCCAAATAGAAGAACATTTCAGGAATATCAAAAATAATCCATTATAACATGCTTTCTATTCTATTCACATTGGTAATTGTATATTGTTGTGTGAAATTCACCTCAAGTGGAATGTTAAGTGAAATTGATGTTGTCACCTCAGTCAAAGCATCTATTTTTTATTCTTGGGTAAAGTTAAATAAACTAACAACAAATCCTTGCAAATATATACACATACAACCGATCATATTTGCTGACAATTTGCCAAATTTTAGCAAGCTCTTTCCTTTCAATCTCTGGAAAGAAACCAAAATCAAAAGTGCCAAGACTCTGGTAAATACTCCAAAACAAATTGTATCTCCCATCACATTAATAAAATTGGCCGATTGTGCTTCATTAATTGGATGAGATCATTGCATCATTGTTATGCCATCCACCATTTTGTATCTGCCAAAAATAATAAGAAAAAAAATGCATCTAAAGAAAGGTTGTAAGAAACTCCTGTAGCCAGCCCACTCTTTTATCATATGTTGCCCTAACATTAAATGTTTACCCTTTCTTTTCTGGTTGCAGGGATTATGACATATTATGACATATAAAATACCTAGAATGTCCTATGGAAATTAAAACACAGGATGCAGAATTTATTTATTTATTTATTTATTTATTTATTTATTTATTTATTTATTTATTTATTTATTTATTCATTCATTTATTCATTCATTTATTCATTCATTCATTCATTCATTCATTTAATATATGGCGATGTTATATTAGCCAGGCGGCTACAATACTAATACAGAGTAGTAGTTTGGCTACTAAGACTAAGGATAAACACTTTCTCTTCAGTAATAATATTTCAGAAATTGTGTTACTTATTTTTAGATTTTTTCTCTATTTATTCATCTGTTTTGATTTTATTATTAAGAAAATTTCCCTTATAATGTCAAAATGTTAATATTTATTTCAATTATGAGGCACAAACACAAGTATTATAATGCTACATTTTGTTAAAAATTTGACTAATAGCAAAGCACATGAATCAGAGATGTTTTCCTCAGGAAATAATACCAGATGTTGAACGTAGTAGATATAGCTCCCTCATATCTAAAAATAAATAAAACACATGGGAAATTATGTGTGTCAGATGTTAGTGGTATACTGCATATTTCAATAATGAATCATTACAGCATGTCATCCTATATTAAATTACCATAAGCAAGAACAAGATGGGATCAGTTTAATTTAGAAATGATTGGATGCCTCTTGCATAAATGTAGAATATTACTCCACCATGTGAGATGCAATGTCAGTACGCATGACTTTTGCCCTGAAAGATTATGACTGCCTTAAATCAGATTTAGTTAATATCTCAACTTACGATGCCAAGTGGAAAAGTATTCAGACAGTGGGACGAATGCGTTTGAAGCCAGAGGCCAGTATTTCCAATGTTATGGGAGGCTGAAAGAAATGGAGGCTTGCTAGATGTGATATCTCTGATCCCAAACAACCAATAAAAATAGATCCCTGTCATAATGCTTACTCAGAGAGGGAAATACAGAGATGTGCATGCCCATAGGCTGTGCTACACTTTTTGAGAAAGATGAAAAAGCTGTGCTATACCAGTGAACTTCCGGTTGTACAAGGTTTTGCATGTGTTGTGGTTAGGGAAGACCTATTCCTGCTCCCAATTCAGATGTTCAGTACAGAACCCGAAAAGGAACACAAATATGGGGAAAAAATTCATGTAAAAGCAAAATGCTGAATAAAATAGTTGCTTGCATTTTATTCCTATGTAAAAATAACCTATAAAATCCAGCCCACTTTATTCTCATTAAAGGCAAATGACTTCCTGTTTAATCAGCACACCATATGGCAACTCTTCCTTTATTTTTCTGAAGATAATTTAAGATGACATGTAAATATATAGCTCTGAATTGAAATGTCAGGGTATTTTTTTCCCCCTTCTCTCTCTCCCTCTGTCTCTCCCCCTCTCCATCTCCTTTCCTCTGTCGGTATCTTTGAAATATTTTAGCTTCCATTTTCTTGGCTGCATCAAGACAAGACAATCCTTTGGATTTCTCCCTCTTTGATTCTGGAATATAACAGTACAATATTTTTAATTATCTAATAAATATTACATAATATATAGCTGCATAATTCTTATTTACTATATTAAGTGTAAACAAATTTCAGGGACAAGGTTTAAAATGAATGTCTTTGGTTGTTGTTTTTTTAATAAACACACAAGTACTGTATATAAAATTCATAAATATTTAAACGTGTGTGTTATTTAAAGAGTCAACAGAAAAAAGATGTTTTTATATGTTATATTAGATTGGAATAATGATAAAAATAATTCTACCATAATTTAATAGCTCAGTTTACTTGTTTGCTACTTTTCTCAAAATGCTTCTCCTTAAACTTCATATCTTACAAGAAAATGCCCTAATTGTTTATATAATATATACTAGAAAGGAGGGGGAACAAAAAGCTAATTAAAATAAGAAAAAAAAAGAACAGGAATTGGGAAGAAGAAAAACACAAAAGAATATTTTATTAAAAGAAAAATAAGAAATAGTGAAAAATAGGGTAATCATATTCAGGATTATGCTACGTACTAGAATCCCTCTAACATTACAAGATATGACAATACCTGCCTGAATGCCTGCCTATCTACGTACATATCATCTATCTATCGTCTCTGTCTGTCTGTCTGTCTGTCTGTCTGTCTGTCTGTCTGTCTAGCTAGCTAGCTAGCTAGCTAGCTAGCTAGCTATCATGGTCTAATATATATATATATATTAATACAGTTTTGTTGTTAAGAATGACTCTAAATTCTTTTGTAAGACCAATAACACTCATGGAAATGAAGTTCTGATTTGTTCATTAATCTGAGATATATGTACAGTAAATTAGATTTGTTCATTCTGGAATTTGAAATGAATAACTTTCTCAAACATTACTCCATTTAGAAACCTCATATTTAAACAGAAAGTGTTTCTGTAAAGAATAATAGAATTACTCTTCTTTATCCAAGAGATATACTAAAAAGTAAATCCTAAAATTATCATTGTTCCAATATATGAAAGCAGAGCAAAAAATGAAGAAGAAAAAAACCACCCCATAAGGGAACTTTTTCATATTATCTCCACTTTTAATGTGTCTTTTGATGAATAGGATAAAAGTGCGACTATTTCATTATTCTGAAGCTGCATCTTCAATATTCAATCTGTTCTTCTGAGTTAGAAAGATAGTATAGAACTATTCTATTCCCCCACACACAAGGTCTTGAAGTGGCTGAAAGAAAAAGTAATAATGTAAACAAGATTTTTCAATGAAATAGAAATATTGACCTCCATGAATGCCCAAATAAGAAACTTTTAAAGTTTTGAGTTTTCATCAAGATGCTGTGCAACTATAACAAAAGTTAATACTTTATAACGCACAAATGTGCTATTTATAAGCAGATATTTTTCAACAGTTCTTTTCTGTGCAAGTTAAGTATACGTCAGCCTTGTAATCTTCCTTTTAGTGATACTATAAAAGCCTTCTGAATTGAATGCTTTAGCAACCATCCTAAATTACTGTGAAGTAGGAAGAAATCTTACATATTTTAAACTGAAATGAAAGATACTTTATACTATTAACTATAATGTATTATTAAGAGAAGTTGCACCTTGTACGACATAATACCAGGAATACCATTGCTGGAAGAGCCCAATACATTTTTCAAAAGTACAAAAATTGCTACTCACTTTCATAAGGAAAAACTCATGGAAGATTGACAATGAATGTGTTTTGCCATATTGTAGCATAAAACATAGTCAAAAAGACATTAAGTATGTTGACCTTTGGCTTTCTCGCTCTTTTGCCTTTCTCTCTTCTGGTCATATATGATCTGTAAAGTTTTCAGAGGCCTGTTTTTGCTGAAACTGGTCTGAACTGATCTTCCCCATCTGATAGCCTTATTGCATCCTGTACAAATGGTTGTCCACTTTTTTTCTTGAAGACATCCAGTGCTCCCACAATTCCAGGAGGCAAGCTATTCCATTGATTAATTGTTCTCCCTGTCAGGAAATTTCTCTTTAGTTCAAGGTGTCTCTATAACCAGCTTTCATCCACCTCAGGTGTTTTGGAGAATAATTCCTTCTTCTCTGTGACCACCCCTGAAATACTGGAAGACAGCTATCATGTCACCCTTAATCTTTCTCTTGGATAGGTTAGACCAGTGATGGCTAACCTTTTTGTCATTGCGTGCCGAAAATGTATGTGTGCCTGCACCCTAATGCAATGCATGCACAATGCCCCTGCCCCCCTGTGCATGCATGTGTGAACCCCACGTGGCCCATTTTTGGCCTAGTAGGCCTCCCTCCATTTTTGGTCCCAGGAGGCTGCAGGGAGGCTGCTAGGCCTGAAACGGGCTGTGGAGGGTGTGGTGATCCCCCCATGGCTCACTTTTGGTGCCAGGAGTTTGCAGGGAGGCCTGGTAGGCCCAAAAAGAGGCCATGGGGGGGGAACCACACACCCTCCATGCTCCCTCTTCCCCCCCACATATGTGTGCAACCCCTCTGGGCATGCACGTGTGTCTCCAACATGTCCCCCCACACAGGCATGGCAGAGACCCAAAAATCAGCTGGCCAGTGGGAGGTGCGCACACATGCAGGGTGGAGCTGAGCTGAGAGACAGCTCATGTGGCCACAGAGCTCCATGTGCCACCTATGCATGTGTGCCATAGGTTTGCCATCATGAGGCTAGACATATTTGATTCCCTTAACTGTTCTTTGTATGATTTATCCTCCAGATCCCTAATCTTCTTTGTTGCTCTACTCTGCAGCCCTTCTAGATTCTCAATATCTTTTTTGCATTGTGGTGTCCAGAAGTGGACACAGTATTCCAAGTGTGTTCTTACCAGTGCAGCATTAAGTACTACTAACACTTCACATGGTCTTGATATTATACCTTTGTTGATTCAGCCTAGGACTGCATAGGGTTTTTTTGGCAGCTACAGCACAGTGCTGGCTGTGATGGTCCATTAGGACAGTGTTTCCCAAACTTGACCCTTTGAAGATGTATGGACTTCAACTCCCAGAATTCCTCAACCAGGCATACTGGTTGGGGAATTCTGGGAATTGAAGTCTATGCATCTTAAAATAGCCAAGTTTGGGAAACACTGCATTAAGACAACCAAGATCCCTTTCAAAGTTACTACTGCTGAGCCAGATACCACCTATTCTAACCCTGTGCATTTGATTTTTTCCTGCCTAAGTATAGGACCTTACTTTCCTCATCACTGAACTGCATCTTGATGGATAGGGATCTATCCAAAATGTTGGCAATTTTTGCCCAGTTTAGTGTCATCTGGAAATTTAATGAGTTCCCCTTCTATCCCTTCATCTAGATTACGGGTGTCAAACTCGCTGCATCACATTGCCATCATGTGAGTTTTTGCTATGTTTTTCCCATTCACAGAGCTGTGGTGGGCATCGCCTGTGTGTGATGCATCTGGCCCGTGGGCTGCCAATTTGACACTCCTGATCTAGATCAATAATGAGCCCAAGGCAGAACCTTGAGACAACTTACTGCATGCTTCCTTCCAAATATTTGCAATTTCATTAAGGACTATATATGTTGAATGTGGTTGGTCAGCCAACTGTGAATTCCTGGTGGTGGTACTGTCTATCCCATGCTGTTCTATCTTATCGAGAAGTAGGCTATAGCCTGTCAAATGCCTTACTGAAATGCAAATAAATTATATTCACATTATTTCCCTGATCTATTAATTTAGTCACTTTATCAAAGAAGGCAATAAGATTTGTCTGGCGTGATCTGTTTTTAACAAACCTATGCTGGCTTCTGGTAGTTGACTCATTCATTTCTAGGTGCTGACAAACCTTTTGTTTGATTATCTTTTCCAGAATTTTCTCAGGTATTGATGTCAAGTTGATTCGTCTGTAGCAGTGGTGAAATTCAGCTGGCTATATCTGGACCATGCAATCCGGTGGCACCAGCGGCGGGAGGCTCTGCCCACCTGCCTGGACATCATCACATCCCGTTTTTGACCCTCTGCCCATGTGTGGAGGAAGCGTGCATGCTCACATTTGTGAACTGGTAGCAAAAGTAAGTAAATACCACCCCTGGTCTTTAGTTTCCTGTATCCACTTTTCCCCCCTCCTTGAAAATTGGAATCACATCAGCTCTTTTCAATGTTTTTGGCACTTCCCCCATGCTCCAGGAGCTCTGAAAGATTTTGTTCAGTGGTTTCGAGTTCACATCTGCTGGCTCCTTCAGAACCCTGGGATATAACCCATCTGGTCCTTTCTATTTGAACTTGTCTAAGGTATCTTCTTTGTCTTCTTTTTATCTCTGTTTGAGTAAACTTTGGAATCAGCCTTTGGGAGTTGTTGCAAGTCAAGAAATCTTTTTAAGTTGAGTGGATTTTGGGAGACAAGAACTATATTTAAACCAGTGATGGATTGTCTTAATTGAAACAAATTGGCAACCAGGAGTTAAAGTTTAAATGAAGTCCCAAAGGTCAAATAGTAGGAGGGGAGATAGAATGGAAGAAGTGGAAGGAGAAAAAACTAAATGTAGAGAAGGGGGAGTGAGATGAATTGAAAGATATCAAATGAACGGACAGGGAGTCAAGTAGAAAAACAAAAAAATGGGTTGTGAGGAAAATGAAAGGAGAAGCAGAGGAAGGTTGGAATAAGCAGAACATGACAGAACATCGCAGTCAGAACAGAAAGACAACTTGTTGGCAAGCCACGATTTAAAAAAGAAGATAGGGGCTGAAGCATAGAATTGAATGCTATGTGGGAGGAGGAAGAGGATGAGAAGAAATCATCCTTGGACAGGGGACAACCTCAAGAGAAGTTAGAACCAGCCTGAGGATCCTGAAGCTGGTAGAAGTGAACATTGACAAAGCATCGGCAGAGGAATATATGAAATTGGTTTGTCATTTACTTATTTTGAGATTTTTTTTTAGTTTTCTAGGCTATCCTATAACCTTTGGATTTCCTGAAGCCTCTTATCCAAATATCTACCTGATCAGACCTGCCTTGGTTGTTTTTAGTATCAGTCATAGTGCACTAGATGCTTTCAACTGATATGACTCTATTAAAAAAAAAAAAAAAAAAACTAAACACCAAAACATGGCTAATTATGTGAGTCATAAATATTCCCCGCTTGTATAGGTTATTTTTTATCTCATAAACCTCAAAAAACAAGGCACTGTTAGTCTGTTCTTTCAACCATTTTTTTTTCTAAATCTGATAATAAAAGTTAAAACAGTCCAATATAATGCTTTAGACAGCTTTGTTTCCCATTACTGATTTATCTTTTAATTGAAATCGCTGTATTTCAGTTATTTAAAAGATGCAAGTGTGAGCACATCTTTAATGTTAAATTAAGTTACATAATCCACTCTGCATCTTATATAGTGGATGGATTTAATTTCTTGTTTATTTAGCAATTTATTTTGAGTATTATTATTTTGTACACTGGTTTCAAACTGCAGTAGCACAAACCGCAATATCTGTTTGTGCCAAAGATTTTTCCTGTGAAACCTTTTGTAAACTTTAGCAAGAAACGTGTATCTAAGAATATATTTTTATTCTTGAGTCGAGCCAATTCTGAAACTTTTCAATAAGTTATTCCCCCATATAATATGATAAAGACAAGCAGGTCTTTACCAGTGTCATATGAAATGCTTCACCCAGTTAACTCATTCATGATTTTGAAATAAGATGGTTTTCTCTCTCTCTCTCTCTCTCTCTCTCTCTCTCTCTCTCTCTCTCTCTCTCTCTCTCTCTCTCTCTCTCTCTCTCTGTGTGTGTGTGTGTGTGTGTGTGTCTGTGTTTGTGTGCATATGTCTCTCTGTGTGTGTCTGCATATGTACAGGTGCCTTCAAGTTAAAAGTGACAGTATGACTGTCTGAACAAGTCACTGCAGTTTTCTTGGCAGTTATTATTTATTTATTTATTTATTTTATTAATTGAATTTGTATACCGCCCTTCTCCCAAAAGGGACTCAGGGCAGTGGACAGCCAAAATTAAAATACATACAATACAAAAGTTAAGATAGCTAAAATAAATCAAATCAATCAGCCTCCCAATTTAAAACCCCAAGTCTATAAAATTTAAAAATTCCCATTAAAAAACCATTTAGGCTAGGCTGGCTTGCTCCAATAAATAAGTCTTCAGGGCCTTATGGAAAGTAAGGCCCTGAAGTTAAATTAAACAAAATACCAGGGTACCCTTCGCTCACTTTCCCACCTGGAAGCAGCCATTTACCTGTCTTTTGGCCTTGGACCTGCAATTTCCTTCTGGCTTTCCCACTGACTTTCTCCAAGCAAGGCTACCACAAGCAAAGTAAATGGGGAAGACAGCAGGAATTTAAGGGAGGGAGGGAGGAAGCAAGATTTCTGATGTTCCCTGACAGCTTCCCACAAGGAAATTCAGTAGGAAGCTAACAGGAAATTGGAAGTCAATTCTGTTCCCCCTGCTTCTTTGCCCACCTGTGGTCATTCTGTTTCTCTGTTTAGTTTAGGAAATATCTCTGAAACGATAACCAAATGAGGCACTGGCTGTCTAGTATTAAGCTAAAGTAAAGCTACCTGAATTGATCTGTAAAAATCAAAATAAACCACAAGATGGCAGAAGCATTTTTACAAAGTTATCCATGTTCACTTACTGCCACCTAGAGGGTATCTAGATTTTTACAGCTTGGTGGCAGTAAATGGGGGGAAAAAAACCCTAAACCCTAAAGCAACTTACTCAACTCCAGTTGTAATTTAAAATTAGCTTGGAAGCAACATTTGATTTCTGAACCAATCCTAGGTGAGCCATAGTTTCAATAACTGCACTTTCTAACTAGTTTTCTTTGATTTGCAAATCACCTTTGGTTTGAATTTCACAGATTTCCCACTAAACTATTAGAACAATTATGTGCATCCTATTTTTGTTTGTATCCCACCTTTATTATTTTTATAAATAACTTAAGGTGGTGAATATATTTATTTTAGTTTATTTAGTTTATTTAGTTTGTCAAACATGTACGAGATAACCGGTATAAGTATAAACATGGACATGACCACATGTAATGAGTACAAATAAATGGGGACAGTAGGACAGGGATGATAGGTACGCTGGTACACTTCTGCAGGCCCCCTACGGACCTCTTAGGAATGGTATGAGGTCCACGGTGGACAGTTTAAGGTTAAAGTTATGGGGGTTTGGGGATGTAACAACAGAGTCAGGTAGTACATTCCAGGCATTGACCACTCTATTGCTGAAGTCATATTTTCTGCAATCAAGTTTGAAGTGGTTTACCTTGAATTTGTATCTATTGTTTGCCCATGTATTATTGTGGTTGAAGCTGAAGTAGTCAGCTTCAACAGGTAGGATGTTGTAGCAGACAATTTTGTGTACTATGCTTAGATCAGACCATAGGTGGCATAGTTCTAGGTTGTCCAAGCCCAAAATTTCAAGCCTGGTAGCATAGGTTATTCTATTGTGAGCAGAGGAGTGGAGTACTTTTCTTGTGAAATACCTCTGGACTCGCTCAATTGTATTAATGTCCAATATACAGTGTGGATTCCAGGCAGATGAGCTGTAATCCAATTCACCTTCTTCCTATTTTCCCTACAAAAACAACTCTGTGAAGTGAGTTGGCCTAAGAGAGAGAATGACTGGCTCAAAGTCACCCAGCTGGCTTTCATGACTATGACAGGACTAGAACTCTCAATATTCCTACCTAAAAGACGGTGGATTCTTTCCGACTTGCCTTGATCTCTTTATCCACATAAATTATATTCCATTTATTTCTCACTTTAGCCTTATGTTGCTCCTACTTTCTTCTATAGATCAGAAGGAAAGGCCACAATTTTATACCAACAGATCCTTTACTGATTTGCCATTTCTACTGCATTTTCCTTGATGTATAATTAAATAAGTTTATTAATAAATACTTTCCTTGACTTACTCGGGAGTCCAGTCTTAAACATATTGCTCACAAAGAGGTTCTATTGAAAAGCTCTGAAGCAGTTGCATTTCACGCTGGGGCTGAGGGTATCATAATTGTTTGCAGAATTAATGGACAGAATAGTTCCAGAAGTATTGTACATTTATAACTGAATCACACTTCCTTAGCTTTTGTTAGCATTCTAGGCATTCACTGTAATTTATTAATATATGACAAATTTAAAGAAAGGCCAAAATTGAACCAAATTATAAAAGCTAGAAATCTGAAGCAAGTTCTTTACAGGTCAGGTTAAAAAAAAAATCTACTATTTAGCTGAGTTCAAGGACCTCATTTATCAGGATTGCTTTAATTGCTTTAAGTTTTAGTAAGTTTCACTGCTAAGAGAAAGGTTGTATAGGAATAAAGCTATGAAGGGGGAGTGAGAAAGACTTATCTGAAAAGGAAGGGTAAAGTCCCAAAAATGAAAGACAAGACTACTTTTTTTCCCTATTCAATCAATAGTGAAATTCAGCTGGATCTATCCGGATCGCGCAATCCGGTAGCGCTGGCAGCAGGAGGCTCCGCCCACCCACCCGGACATCATCATGTCCCGTTTTTTACCCTCTGCGCATGTGCAGAAGGCTCTGCGCATGCATGGAGGAGGCTCGTGCATGCACATGCTCACATTTGGTAACCAGTAGGGAGGGTAAGTGAATTTCACCCCTGTATTGAACAATTATTTCTTTAAACTGTGCATTTTTAAAATGATGTCTATTGAAGGTATATTCAACATCCCTTATAGTCCTTTGGAGTCATTCACCATATTAGATTAGATTAGATTAGATAAGGTTAGATTAGATTAGATTAGATTAGATTAGGTATGTTAGGTGATGTGAGGTGTTACAGAATAAATCATCATTTGCCTGAAAAAGGTAATGCTCAAAATGCATAGATATCCCCTCTTCATATATAAATAGATGGGAATCATCAAACTTCACCCTTTAGGGAAAGGCAAATTTTCTCAAAATGAATATTATTCCCAGATTAATTTATATTCTGGGAGGAAATGCAGTTTCTATAACTAGAAAACATTTTCAGAAAATTTGTTTTTTTAGCAAATTTCTATGGGCTTCTTTGATTCCAAAAATATTATTACAGAAAGTGCAGTTATGAAGTTTTCGTAATCTGGAGCTATCTCATCAAGATTATCCTATTTTCAAGTGTTAAATACTAGAAGCAAACAATTGGTGGTGTTAGTAGCTGATGGAAGTAGTAAATTCTCATTACAGCTAGTGACTTCGTGAGCTCAGACTGTGATCATTCTGTTATCAATGGGTATTTGTAATTAGATATATACCATGTTTTCCCCAAAATAAGACCCTGTTTTATATATTTTTGAACCCTGAAATAAGTGCTTGGTCTTATTTTTGGGGAGGTCTTATTATTTTGGGGCTCATGGAGCAAGACGGGGATCCTCTTGCTGTCTTACCTGATTTCCAGCTGTCTCCCTAACACTAACCAGAGGAAATGGTGGGGACCAGCTGTGCATGCACTTAAATAGTTTTGGAGAGGGCTTATTTTTGGGGAGGGCTTATTTTGGGGGGAGGATTATTATCTGGGGAGATCTTATTTTCGGAAAAACATGGTAGATATACCTAGATATTTAAACACTGCAGAAGAGCCCAATTCTTTATGTGTCTTTGTTACAAAACACTCAGTCATAAATAAATAAGTAAATAAATTGTCTGAGGGAGATAATAGCTATATCTTCAGTACAGAGAATTGTAGACATTACACTGTCAGACATGAAAAATGAGGCCACATGTGAGGTTCCAATTAAACTGATTACTAATCATGGCTATGCTCAGGATTCAACTAAGAGTTAGCACTATCTTGGAGTTAGATAAGGGTCAGTGGAATTCAAGGGGGGTGAAATTCAAAAAGTTTCTCTACTGGTTCTGTGGGCGTGGCTTGGTGTGTGTGGCTTGGTGGGCATGAATTGATGGTCCTATGACTGGGTGGGTGTGGCATGGTGGTCATATGACTGGGTGGGTGTGGCTTGGTGGTCATAGGACTGGGTGGGTGTGGCTTGGTGGTCATATGACTGGGTGGGCATGGCTGCCCACACAATGTAAAAACAGCTGGATTTCACACAAAATGGCCCCTGCAACAAGCAGGAACCTCACAGACAATCAGGCACAGATTGTCTCACAGCTGATCGGTAATAAAAAAAAATGCTTTAAAAAAAGTAAAAGAAAAAGATCCAAGGATTGCCTGGCACAGCTGATTGTCACACAGCTGATTGTTGGAACTTTCCCACCCCCCCTTTTTAGCATTTTTTTACTACCGGGTTCGGACAAATAGGTAGTAAAAAAATGCTTTAAAAAAAGTAAAAAACAAGTTCCAACAATTGCGCAGCACAGCTGATTGTCGTACTTTTTAAAGCATTTTTTTTACTACTGGTTCAGGTGAACAGTAGCAAATATTACTACTGGTTTGGGGGAACTGGCCCAGACCGGTAGCATTTCACCCCTGATTTAGTCCATTTATGGCTACATAGAGACGATAGGCTGATTCCTCTTTTGACTCCTTCCCCAGGTTCTGCCACTCCTTTTCCTACACTGACTCGGTAATGGGAGTGTTGGGTGAAATTAACATTTAGAAAAGTCTTGACCAATCTTATTAACAGAAAAAGTTGGAGGGGAGCAGAATTCTTGATTGATATATATGGGAAATGGTGCTGTTAAAAATATCACTGATGCTACTTTTAATCTACATCAAAATATCCTCATCTGACATAATTATTGTTACCAAACCCCTGATAAAAGGAGGACATCTATCCAAAAGGCATAGCCTTAACATAAAATATTGTTCATGTTTTACAGTATCTCTTCCTGAGCAGCTTTTTTTTTCTGTGCAGTTTCCCTAGTAAGTGTTAACTGCAAGTTAACAAACTTTCCTTTGTGACTTTAATGAGTTGATTGATACTCTCCCAAGATTCTGCTGCCTGAAATTGACAAGATTTTAATTAGTTAAGTGAAGGCTTTTGCCTCTAGCACATTCTTGCAATTGAAAAACCAGTTTTTCTGATGCTGGTAAAAGTAATTTCATATACACATATGCCTGTAGTTTTTCACTGTAATTTTACTGTAGATGCCAAGGAAGTTAGGAATTTCTTTCCCCATCATTTGTCCCCTTTTCCAATTGTCTGTGTCATCTTTTACTTATTCTGAAATCTGGTAGCCCTAAATTATAATCATTAACAGTAAATTTGTCTTATGCCTATTCCCAGGATTTGCATAACTTAAATGGAAGTTAATCATCCTTCTGCAAGGCTAGAGTATTTTTTGCCTAAGTGTTGCAGAATGATGCCTTCATCAATGACTAAGAACCCTGATCTACAGCTTTCTTGTACTATAGCTAAAATATTTTCCTTGAATCAGCCAATCCATTAGACAGATGTAGACAGAATAGCTGATTCAAGAAAAATAATATATTTGACTTGTATTGCTGAGCAGCAATAAATCCCTGGATTAGCTTGCCCTCCTTTTGAAAACTTGGAACAGTTATTGAGCAATTCTACTCTGCGGCCTATGACCAACATGCTCAGATGACTAACTAACATGACCAACACTGGCCAATATGGATAAATAAAAAACAGGGGCACCATTCATATCAGATTTGAAGAGCTCATCTGGAATGGGGTCATCACCAGTTGCTCTGCCATTTCTTTGAGAAATTAGAAATAGAATTGTCCAATCACCTGCAACAGTGAGAAGACTGAGCAGTTAGTTGATTTGCTAAATATCTGACACAAGTAGCTAACCCAATTCTCAGAGATATATGCTTTCCCAAGGCTTTTGTTAGAAAGCAGGTGTTTGGGTGTATGCACCTGTCCAGCCCTTTGCTTTGGCAAAGAATCTCATATTCTGCTTTTAAGGAATGTGGGGTGGGAATATAGTAATTTTCATGTTTGGCAGTTCTAACAGCTAAACAGCTAACATTTAACAGCTATTAAATTGGTTTTGCTTGGGTATATTCTTTGTCAAACTAGGATTTTGAAGACTTGTTTCTAAGGTTCCTTTTCACAGGAAGTTACCTCTCAATTGCTCTTGTGAAAAATTTAGTAATTGATAGTAAGCACTGAGAACTTTGTGGACATCTTTTGCTAGCTCAAGATGCTAAAGCCTCTGATTTTTGTTGAGGTTCAGAAGATGGATGTGCCCCTTGTGCATGACCCACATCAAACTAGGATTTGCAAATTTTGAGAAGGGGTGAAATCAGCCAACATCACCCACTCTTACTACCATATTTCCTGAAAGAAGGCAATACCAGGCTGTTCTAATCAAAGTTGTAAAAGTGAAGTCATTCTGTTTGGAGTGCTAATTAGCTATATTCCAAGAGGTCAGCTATAGAGCATGACCTGAAAAGGAATATTATGTGGTTGAGAGAGGATAGAGCTCAAAATTGAATCTGGAAATTGGTGGGTCATTCAGGCATGATGAAATTATATTTGAATTGGTCTCTGGTGCTGAGGGATTTGAATGGTAAAACTTGTGCTTGGCTCAATCAATCTTTACCCAGTTATAGACCAGCAGATGTGTATCTGGCTTCTTAAGTTATAATGGAATCATGCTTGGCTGAATTGGGGTAGAGCATTGGTCCAGAGCAGGTTTAAGAGAAGGGTCATCTTATGACATCCTTTGGCATTTCTGCAGGGACTCTTTGTTGGACTGTGATTTGTGTAGTGCAGCATAGTGAGAAAAGCTGGATGTAAGATCAGATGAAGTAAAAGAAATAGAAGGAGTGGCTTCTGTTAATTGGCAACAGGTTCTGTGGTGATAATGTGAGGTTCTCTTTCTTAGAAGCACAAGGACTGGTGTTGACATGTAAGTTTATTTTTTTTATTTTAGCAATGCAGTGTTAGAATGTGGTTTTCCATCCTATAGTCTGTGAAGAAGAATTACTCCTTCCAATTTTAATTGTGGTGTAAAACATTTCTTCTTTACCAAGGTTTCTTCAGAGAAGACCAGAGGTGGTATTCAGCAGGTTCTGACCAGTTCTGGAGAACCAGTAGCAGAAATTTTGAGTAGTTCAGAGAACCGGTAAATACCACCTCTGACTGGCCCTGCCCCCATCTATTCTCTGCCTCCCGAGTCCCAGCTGATCAGGAGGAAATGGGGATTTTGCAGTAACCTTCCCCTGGAGTGGGATGGGAATGGAGATTTTACAGTATCCTTCCCCTGCCATGCCCACCAAGCCACACCCACCAAGTCATGCCCACAGAATCAGTAGTAAAAAAAATTGAATCCCACCACTGGAGAAGACCTCTGGAGTTAAGAGAGTTATATTTTCCTTGGGCAAGTTATTGTTAACTCTGCTCAAGATTAGCTTATCTTCTGAGCCAATGTCACAAAGTAGCTTGAATTTTTAGTGAAATGACTTGACAGAGTACCTCTCTTTGATATTAAGCAACAGAGACATGTTCAAATCACTAGGAGCATATTTTAAAATTGAAAAAAGATTCCAGAGATTTTCTCATTTTGAGTAGCATGAGTAAGATAGTTGGAGTTTTGAATTTAATTAAGATTCTGCAGATAATGGGCTAGATAGCCAGCCTATGGATTCTGCGTCTACATGAGAGATTATGCCACATAACTGAGAGAGAATCGCTGACTTGCAATAAGTCCATCTGTGTTGGTTGATAATGTTGATAATGTTGTCTCTAATAATGAACATTATTTGAGTTGGTTGTAGAAGATAATTGGAGCATTGGAGAGATGAGATGTTGAGAGAGTTTTCAGGTTGCCATCTGGGGTCACTTTAATTTCTCCAGGGAACAACAAACTTGTTCTCTCTTCATCTATAGAAAATAGCCTTTCAGCTGTCTGGCAGTCAACAGAATGATTTACAAGGTTGTACAGAGCATCAAGTTTTTTGTTGATGGCTGTAAGATTCAGATAGATCAAAGACACAATGTCAGCTATAAAAAAAACACCCTGTTTCCCCTGCAGATCAGGTTGAGAGACAGCAGCTGTTAAATTCTCCATCCTCTGTGCCTGAAGTGTTCAGTAGGTTATCTGACCTCCTTGAAGAAGGAGATGGCTAATTTTATTATTGCTCTATAGATCTTTAAGCTCATTTCCTATGAAATGTACAGGGTCAGATTGGTCACTTAAAGTGAATAAATTATCCCCCTTTACTGAGATTCAATCAACAGTTGGTATTAATTTGTTGATCTTCTTTTGTTTGAGGCTTTTTGAGGACCTGGGTAGTTGGAGTTTATTCAGGCTCTTTCCTTTTTGCTCATCAAGATTTAATGATTAGCTTCCTAGGTTAACCTAATTCTAAAATTGAATTCTTAAAAAAAAGAAGAGATGAAGCAAAACTCTCTTCTTTTTTCTTTATTTCCTTAATGGAATGAAGCTGATTGCTGAGAATATTAAATAACTAAGGTGTTTACTGAAGCAGACTAAAAATATATTATAAAAACTAGGTAGAAAACATAGTGGAACAGTAAGGAAAGCTAAACCCATTGCAACTCTAACACCATCATGAAATATAAACATTGCATATATGTATAAATATACCTATGTATGGTTGTGAAAGTTGGACCATAAGGAAGGCTGAGCATCAAAGAATTGAGGTCTTTGAACTATGGAGTTGGAGAAGACTCCTGCGAGTCCCTTGGACTGCAAGGTGATCAAACCGCTCAGTCCTAGAGGAGATCAACCCTGACTGCTCTTTAGAAGGCCAGATCCTGAAGATGAAACTGAAATACTTTGGAGAAGGAAGGACTCACTGGAGAAGAACCTAATGCTTGGAAAAATTGAGGGCAAAAGAAGAAGGGGACAGAAGAGAATGAGGTGGCTGGATGGAGTCACTGAAGCAGTCAGCATGATCTTAAATGGTCTCCAGGGGATGGTATTGGACAGGAAGGCCTAGAGAAACGTTGTCCGTGGGGTCACGACTTCACAACTAACAACAACAATATCTCACTATGCTTAGCTGAGCTTACCTCTTTATTTGTGTGCTTAAGGTTGCGATTTCATTTTGTAGCAGAAATCTCTCCTTCATCATGCCATTTTCTTAATGAATAGCAAATAAAGTGTATAATGTTCATAGGTGCAGACACTTAACTATTAATGGAAGCAAATCTTCTCCTAATCAGGTCAGAGAAATAATATTCCTCATGAAATATCAATTATAGAAGTAAAGAATTTATGAGAGCTGGGAGTGGACTAAAATGTATTAGTGCAAGAGGGAAAGATTTCATGTTTTAAATATAAAGAATGGACGAGAAGAAGGCCACATGAGCCCTGCAGACCAACTTGTGATTTGTACTGGTTGGAATGAAAATTATAAGGGTAGGTGTAAGTAGCGTTCTCTCTAATTGTTCCCAAGACAGAGAAGCCAATTAATTTGACTTTCCCATTAATTTTACTTAAAATCCTTAGTCATTGAAACAAACAAAATCCACACTCTTGGACTGAATTTTAAGAGAAACGTAAAAGTATGTGCACATAAACATTTAAAAAATGTTGAAGAAAATTGATCATTCACATCCATGCACACATACACACAGAGCGAGAAAGATTGCTATGAATTATTAAGATGTTACCTGTAGTTAAATGATTATGAACTACTTTGTGTATACAAGAATACATCTTAATATATATTATCAGATTACATATAACTATAATCTGATATGTAAGATATACCACTCAAGAACTTGCTAGAGTCAGACTTCCGGTTTCCTTGTCTTCGGCGACGGCGGCGCTCTTTGAAGCTCCGCCAGCCCCGCCGCCTGTAGAGCCGCTTCGAGACGAAGAAGCGGCTCGAAAACTTCTAAATCCACAGGATTGAAGAAGGAGAGATCGCAGGGCACAGGTTGAGCCCCTGTAACCCCCCAGGGAAGTTTCTGGGGAGAGAACAGGCGTGGCTCCCTCCCAACCTGCTGGAACTCCGGGCGACGTGGGACGATTCTGCTTTTGCAGAACAAGCCGGCTGCAGGAAACTTAAAGCGAAAGAACCAGCTTTAATAAACAGCGAAACTACCTGAATCCTGAAATTTGGAAACGCAAGTATTAGCACTTTGTTGACTTTTCAATCTGAGACAATGCGAATGAGTGAAAGTGCTTTGAAAAAACATGGCGCCTAGCTTCAGAGTTAACGAGCCAGCGAGTGTGGATTGGTGAAGTTATTTTGTTTTGCTACAAAGTTTCCAAGTTGCTACTAAGCTGCCTTGCTTGTTATAAGAGAAATAACTGCGAAATTTTTTCCCTTTTCAATATTGGACTTTGCTTTATTTTAACCCTTGTTTGATCAAATCTGGGGGATTTTTTTAGAAGTCTTTGTGCAGGAGGGAAAGGAAAAGGAACTTCCCTCTTTAGAAAAACTAGATCACGAGCCAGGATGGCTTCAAAGAAGCAGGAAGGGAAGGCATTGGGGGGGGATCCCCCACACACAAACATCAAACGCAACTTCCCCCTGCTCAACAGCTACAAACTCAGAAAAAAGAATTTGATGTGGGAGATTTAAAAGAATTTATTTCTAAAACTCTGGATGACAAATTTCAAAAATGTCAACAGGAGATAGATGATAAACTTCAAAAATCACATCAGGAATTTATGCAGGAAATTAATGAAGTTAAAGACATGGTGAAACAGAATCAAAATAAGGTGACCAAAAAAATATCAGAAGTGGCGTCTGGCCTGGCAGAATTTATTGGGAAAGTTGATTATAAAGTTGAAGAATTCAAATCAGAAGTTAATGTCAAGATGAAAGACAATGATTATAAAATTGATGAAGTTGATAATAAAATGCAGAGAATTGATGATGAGATTGTTATGATACAATTCCGGGCGATGGAATTCGCCATACGGCTTCGGGGAATTCGAGAGGAGGAGAGACAGGATTTGAGACAAGTTTGTTCTGAAGCCTTGGCCAAGATTCTACAAGTTAATCCTGATGTGGTATTTCACAAAATAGATAAAATCTATAGAGTGAACTCTTGGGTGGCCAGACAAAGACAACTGCCTAGAGATGTGGTCATATACTTTACAGATAGAGGAATTAGAAATGATATCCTGCAAAAATCTTTTCATACCTCTGTACAAGTGGGGGGTTCACGACTTGAAATCTTTAAAGAATTACCTCCTAAAATGCTGAAAGCCAGAAAAGAATTTGGTTTTCTTGTTAAGGAACTGAGAAATTTACAGATACCCTTCCGGTGGGACGCACCAGCTGGGATAATTTTTAGATACAAGGGAGAAGGGTATCGGTTGAATACCGTGGAGAAGGCACAACACTTTTACACTACTATTCTTAAGGAAAGAACACCATCTCCACGTACATCCACAGTTTTGGAGATTAAAGAGAGTGAAGAGAGGCAATTGCAAGAACAGTCCAAGCAGGAATTAGAAGTAGTGCAAGGTGCAGAAGGAGGTTTTCTGAGTGAGCCCTTGTTGGATTCTTCTCCAATTTTGGATTTGATTCAGTTGACAGAAGTTAAAGATCAACGTATAACTAGAGCCCAATCCAAGCTACTTAAACAAAAGCAACAACAACAACAGGAAAGACAAGACAAGAAGGCAGTTAAGAGTACCGTACAAGAGAGTGGAGCTATGGGAGGAGCGAGATCGAAGCTTTCGGATGAACTTCAAATATTTTGCTCTGTGCTCCAGAAAGAGGCTGATGACCTTTAAGTGTCTATCTTGGAATGTCAATGGGTTGAATTCAGCACAGAAAAGGAAGAAATTATTTACATATTTGAAACAATTTAATAATGATATAATATGTTTACAAGAAACGCATATCACAACTCAAGATCAAAAATATTTGATAAATTCAAAACTAGGAGCACATTATATATCTTCAACTTCGCAGAAAAAGAATGGTGTGGTTATTTATGTAAATAAAAAATTAATAGCGAAAGTTATAGAAGCAGATCAAGATGGTAGGTTTGTAGCAATTGAATTGCTCACAGCAAATGGTCAAATTCTTTTGATTGGAATTTATGCTCCCAACCAACAACAGGATTATTTTTATAAGATGTTACATACTAAAATATTGCAATGGGACTATAGATCTATTTTAATTATGGGAGACTGGAATGGAGTAATTGATTCTAAACTAGATAAAAAGAGCTTGGCAAAGTCTAGAATTAGACTACCACAGACTTTTTTTGATATGAAAGAAGATATGGAATTAAAAGATGTTTGGAGAATACATAATCCAAATGAATTGGACTACACTTTTTTTTCGGATAGACATAGATCTTTTTCTAGGATTGATTTCATCCTGTTGTCAAATGACCTACTTGTTAAGACAAAAAGAACAAAGATTTTTCCAAGAACTCTGACTGACCATAGCCCTGTATGGATAGAAATTGAGATGGATAAGGTTGAGAGACGTTCTTGGAGATTAAATGAGAACTTGTTTAGATATGAAAAAAATACAATAGAACTTAAAAAGCACTTGAAAGAATTTTTTGAAATAAATTTGAATAAAGGTACCCCAATTGAAATTGTTTGGGATGCAAGTAAAGCTTATATGAGAGGGGTACTCATCTACATGAATTCTAAACATAGACTGTTCCGACAAAAGAAAAGATTTGAGTTGGAAATGGAAATAAAGAATAAAGAACAGTTACTTATTAAAAACCCAACAGATGAAAGAATACGAAGTGCTATAAAACTTTTGAAAGACCAATTTCAAATGCTTATGGCGGAACAAGTTGCAACAAGTTTACAATATGCGAAGCATAATACATTTTGCAACGCTAACAAACCGGGCAGATGGTTGGCTTACACATTGAGGAAAAAACAAAGTATACGGACTATTGATAGTATTGATATTGGAGGGAAAGAAATCTTTCAACAAAAACTAATTAAAGAAGCTTTTGTGGATTATTATACTAAACTATATGCCAAAGAAGAGGTGCAGAATGGACTTATAGAAAAATATTTAAAGGATAAGAGAGTTACAAAAATTACTGATCAACAAAAGGAAAGAATGAATTATCCTATAACAGAGGAGGAGATAACAGCAGCAATTAAACAGCTAAAAACAGCCAAAGCTCCTGGCACGGATGGTTTGACTGCAGTGTATTACAAAACTTTACAAGCTGAAATGGTGGGACAACTTAGAGATTTATTTTGCAATATTCAACAAGGGGGTAAAATACCCCCATCTTGGACAACTGCTTATATATCTTTGATACCAAAAGAACAAGTTGGTCCTAAAAAACCAGAGAACTACAGACCAATATCTCTTTTGAACACAGACTATAAAATTTATGCGAAGGTATTAGCCAACAGGTTGATGCCAGTAATCCAAAAGGTGATTCATGTGGACCAAGCGGGATTTATTGAGGGCAGATATATGAAGGACAATGTAAGGCAAGTAATAGACTTATTGGAATATCTTGATAAGAATAAACAGATTTCTGCAGTGCTGGTTTTTTTGGATGCGGAGAAGGCCTTTGATAGAGTGGATTGGAATTTTCTACTAAAGACTTTAAAAAAGATGGGCTTTGGGGACCAATTTATACAGGCGATCTCAGCAATTTATCAAGAGCAAAAAGCACAGATTATTATTAATGGAAGTTTGACGACAGAGTTTAAAATTGAAAAAGGAACAAGACAGGGATGTCCGTTGTCCCCACTTTTATTTATTTTAACATTGGAAGTCTTGCTAAATATAATACGGGACTCAAAAATTTTGAAAGGCATAATGATAAGGCAAGAGGATTATAGAATAAAGGCATTTGCAGATGATCTGGTGGTTACCCTATCACAACCAATGGAATCAATAATCCTGATGAACGACATTATACAAGATTATGGTAGAGTTTCAGGTTTTAGAGTGAATTCAAAAAAGACTAAAATGATAGTCAAAAATATGACACAAGATCGTAAACATGAGTTCGAAAGGAGGGCAGGTTTTGAAATTGTACCTAAGGTAAAATATCTTGGAGTTCAGGTTGCAGAATCAAACATGAAATTGTTTCAAAATAACTATGAGGTGTTGTGGCGAGAGGTTCAGAAAGACATGGAGACTTGGAAAAAGCTGCAACTGTCTTTACTTGGAAGAATAGCAGCAGTTAAGATGAACATTTTGCCAAGATTTCTGTTTTTGTTTCAAATGATTCCGGTGCTTAAAAGTGATAAACAACTGAAAGTTTGGCAAACTGGACTTAATAAGTTTGTCTGGAACGAGAAAAAGCCGAGAGTGAAATTGAAAATTATGCAAGATGTTCCAGAAAGAGGAGGCCTTAAACTTCCAAACCTACAGTTATATTATGATGCAGCAGCTTTAACTTTAACAAGTGATTGGTTTGGAAGTAAAAAGGCTGGAATATTGAATGCAGAAAGTTTTGATCTTGAATTTGGATGGCATGCTTACCTATTTTATGATGACAAAGTTGATAAAGTATTTAAAAGTCATATACTTAGAGACTCTTTGATGAGAGTTTGGAAGAAGCACCGACTCAAATGGGATTATAAAATACCGCTATGGCTGGATCTTGGTCATACCTTGTGGAATACAAATATAATGTCACTCGGGGGGTTTTTATACAAAGAGGTTCTTTTTACAGATGCGGGCAGATGGCAGCTGAAGACATTGCAGACACTGTTGGACGAAGGGATTAATTTAACCTGGTTACAATATAATCAATTACAATTGAGATGGAAAGAGGACCAAAAAACTGGTATTATGTTGCATGAGGAAGAATTGGTTAGACATATAAGAGAGAAAGGTCCAATGCATATTAAAAGGCTTTATAATGTTTTGCTAGAAAGGGATTCAGAAACGGAATTAGTTAAAGATTGTATGATTAAGTGGGCACAAAATTTTGAAGAACCAGTGATGTTGGAAACATGGGAAAAAATTTGGGTTCAGAATGTTAAATTTACACAGTCGCAGAATTTGAGGGAAAATTTTTATAAAATGTTTTATAGATGGCATTTAGATCCTAAAAAGTTGTCATGTATGTACCCTAATGTTCAGCCAAAATGTTGGAGATGTGAATGTTTGGATGCTACGTATTATCATGTTTGGTGGACCTGTAGGAAAGTTAAGGCTTTTTGGATAAAAATATGGTGGGTCATGCAGAATGTTTTGAAGAAAAAAATTCAATTTTCTCCACAATTGTTTTTATTGGGTATAGTTAAGGGTTTTACACGGGGTGAAATAAAATTAATATTGTATATGATAACAGCAGCAAGATTGTTGATAGGTAAATATTGGAAGAATGAAGCTTTGCCTACTATCGAGGAATGGACTTTGAAGATGGCCAGTTTTGCAGAGATGGCGAAGATTTCAGCATATTTAAAAGATTGTTCACAAGAGACTTATGAATGGGAATGGAAAAGGTGGATAGAATATGTTCAGAACAAATACCAAACTAGAAAGTACCAAATAGCTTTTACTTGAAAACAATGTATTAGAAATATTTTAATGTAAAGAGATAAAGAGGGAAAATTATATAGGGGGAGGGATGGGTTCAGGTATATATATCAGTATTATTAGTTATGAGTACATAATAGGGAAGTCTGGGGGGGAGGGTTAGGGAGGGCTAGGGAGGACGGGAAGTTTGGGGAGGGAGGTGGGGGGGTGAAAAAAGGGGTGAAAATGTAATTGTAAAACTTTTGCAATAAAAAAAAAAAGAACTTGCTAGAGTTACTGTACATATTCTGATCAAACAAAGAGTATCTTAGAATAAAGGTAAAGGTAAAGGTTCTCCTTGCACATATGTGTTAGTCATTCCAGACTCTAGGGGGCAGTGCTCATCTCCGTTTCAAAGCCGAAGAGCCAGCGCTGTCCAAAGATGTCTCTGTGGTCATGTGGCTGGCATGACTAAACACAAAAGGTGCACAGAATGCTGTTACCTTCCCACCAATGGTGGTCCCTATTTTTCTACTTGCATTTTTATATGCTTTTGAACTGCTAGGTTGGCTATCCATTACGTGGCACTAGGGATTCGAACCGCTGAACTGCTGACCTTTCAATCGACAAGTTCAGTGTCTTAGCCACTTAGCCACTGAGCCACCTACCTATCTTAGAATAGTACCCTTCAAATAAGACTTTTCTCTAAGTCAATAGACAGATATTTCATCTTTTGTTCCCAAGTCTTCGTGCTTAAACTATTTGTGTGGATATTTCTCCTAGTAATAGTTCAGTTAAGGTCAGTTAATTTCTTATTCTTTTTGCTGTCTTAGTTTGATGTGATTACTGGTTGGCCTGTAATAAGGTACTCATGCATACTTATTTTATATTTTGGTGACAAAGTGACCTGAAAATTGCCTTCTGATAGGCGACTGTGAGGATTATTCAAGACATCTTTCACTAAAGTCACTTGGATTCTGTCTGTGTTGTGTAGATCTGGTCTAATTGATTGAGATATAGTCTAGAAAGATAATCCGGGAAGATCTGATCTGAAGAACTGAACAATGTCCTTGGATCTATTGGCACAGCAACCTGATATTAGATCCATGTCCTCCATTGCTAAATGGTGAATTGGTGGTCCAAGTGGCAATGAATTAACCCATGAGGGAGGGAGAACGTCCATCTATGTTTAAGGAAATAATGGTCTGCCCCCTATCAGTGATGACCTAGGGCAAGGGTCATCTCTCTCTCTCTCTCTCTCTCTCTCTCTCTCTCTCTCTCTCTCTCTTCCTCCCTCCCTCCCCCCCCTCTCTCTTCCAGCAGCCTCTGGCTGCAAGTAGTCCAACAAAATGCTGTGAGCACAAAGGAACAAAGCAAGAAGTTCAGGAAACAAAGGAGGACATGGATCTAATATGGTGGGACTGAGATTAGAGTGAAAAATGTATTCTGGTTTTTATAGATCTCTAGATCTCAGTACCTTCAGATGAGGTATATTTCTGAAGAGACTCATGGAATTGGCAATGGGAAGAACTTTGTCACAGTAGCTTTCCTTCTTTTTTGTCACTTCACCTATGAAACAACATTTTCAATAAGAGTCAGATGGCCCTGACCTGCTTTTCAGATGACAAGACCTGGCTTTTTGCCTCAGGAATTGAGTTAGTAGATTTTGTACCCAATTTAATTATTTTTATATTGGTTTTGGTTAGATCAAATTCCTCAAGCATTTATGTTATATTATGTTCATTCATTCATTCATTCATTCATTCATTGTTTTTAATTGTGTGTTGCTGTCCTGAATCATATGTTGGCTATATATATTAATATAATTGAGTCAGTAAGGAAGTAGTACAAAATCCAAAGATGAAATTGGGTCATGGGTAGAGCAAAATGATTAGGTGGCCTCTGGACTTCTACAAATTATGTCAAATCAAACAAAAATTGACGCTTCTGATATGGCATATCTATTTGTCTATCTGTCTGTCTCAGAAATTTGTGAAAATTGATGTGACAATTACAGAAATAAAACTCAAGCAGCTACATCAGTTGAAGTTTCTGAATCAACTTCAAGGGTAATCTGACAAAAATGGCATTGCACAATCCACTCTGAAAGTTTAATCAGTTCATAATACCACTTTATAATGCCTTGGTATGGCCACACTTGGAATACTGCATTCAGTTTTGGTCGCCACAATGTAAAAATGATGTTGAGACTCTAGAAAGAGTGCAGAAAAGGGCAACAAAGATGATTAGGGGCCTGGAGGCTAAAACTTATGAAGAACGGTTGCAGGAACTGGGCATGGCTAGTTTAATGAAAAAGAAGAACTAGGGGAGACATGATAGCAGTGTTCCGATATCTCAGGGGCTGCCACAAAGAAGAGGGAGTCAAGCTATTCTCTAGAGCATTTGAGGACAGGACAAGAAGCAATGGGTGGAAACTAATCAAGGAGAGAAGCAATTTAGAACTAAGGAGAAATTTCCTGACAGTTAGAACAATTAATCAGTGGAACAACTTCCCTCCAGAAGTTGTGACTGCTCTAACACTGGAAATTTTTAAGAATATGTTGGATAACCATTTGTCTGAAGTAGTATAAGGTTTCCTGCTTGGGCAGGGGGTTGGACTAGAAGACCTCCAAGGTCCCTTCTAACTCTGTTATTCTATTCTATTCTATTCTATTCTATTCTATTCTATTCTATTCTATTCTATTCTATTCTATTCTATTCTATTCTATTGTTAGGCTACTCAGTTTTTCCTGGATAGGGTCACAGCGAATCTTTCAACTAAAGCTGCCAAAAATATTCCAGTATATATCCCTTCTATCTGTACCTCCATGGAATATTATTATTTCTCATTTGTTGCTAATTCTGTGAAGGAGGTAGAAACAATGTCACTGCTTTAAAAACAAAAAACCAAAACAAAGCAGGACCAGGCGCACATGTGACATTTCGTTTGTCAGCTCTTTTAATCAACCTTCAAAGTTTATTAACAGAAGCAATTAGGTAGTGAAAAAAAAAAAAGAATTAACACTGAGCTTCTTCAGCATCATCTACTAGGCCCCAAAGAGATTAAATGTTAATGTCTGTGAGCATTGTAAATCACCTAGACCTGTAACAAACTCTACTCATGACTAGCAAGGTAGAATAAAGAAATTTGAAAAAAAAAGATGCAATGGGATGCTGTTTATTTTCCATCCTTTTCGGCTCTCAATAATTTGACATCATCATCACCATTATCATCTTTTAGATTTCAGGAGCCAATATATGAATGTATTGCTGTGGTTCTGTTTAATATGAATGTATACAATGGCTAGGTTTAGCAACTAAATAATGTGGATTGCTTGATTTTTAGTTTCTACTACATCATAAATATGGATGTTTGCTCTTTTGCTCCCATTATCCAGCAATACCTTCACGCTGGAGCTCTAAATCAGCTGTTAAAAATATTTGTAATCTTAGCTTCTAACTTGCAAGAACGACAATGGAAATATTTTCAATAGCTCCCAGTCAATTATTTTGTCCTATTTTAGGACAATTGCAGAGTGACTTAAGACAGAAAAAGGAAAACTAATGTAAACACAAGGCAAGTGTGATTTAGCCCTGAATGGAAGATTTGAAATTCAAAGAGGATTGAATGTGGAACCTCTATTTGTTTTGTTGATCTGACTTGTTCAAAAACTTTTAAAAAGCCTGTTTTGCCCTACTCAAAAAAATATGTTTTTCTCTCTTAGTAAAGTTCTTTTTCCTCTGATCATTGTGGTTATGGGATGCCAGAATAATGAATGAGGAAACTTAGTGCCGCCTAGACGAATTCCCTCATACTAAGCAGAAGGTCTTAATTATGGCATGCTCCTTGAGGGAAATGGGTGGTCCAAATAGATAGATAGATAGATAGATAGATAGATAGATAGATAGATAGATAGATAGATAGATAGATAGATAGATAGATAGATAGATAGATAGATAGATGGATGGATGGATGGATGGATGGATGGATGGATGGATGGATGGATGGGTGGGTGGGTGGGTGGGTGGGTGGGTGGGTAGATAGATAGATAGATAGATAGATAGATAGATAGATAGATAGATAGATAGATAGATAGATAGATAGATAGATAGATAGATAATCTATATCATTTCTATATCTACATATACACACATAAACATAATACCTGGCTATGTCTTTCTATCTTCTGCATGAAAAAGAATAAGTTCAAGGAAAGAAGGAAAGAAGGAAAGAAAAAAAATGATTGAAAGATACTAATAAGTGTTGAGCATATCAATGTAACTTTTATGACTGCAGCTGTATTCTTAATGTTTCTTTAACTGATATGTACTTTTTAAAAAAAGATATACATCAATATTAATGCATGAACAGTGTGGCATCTGGGTGTCATTCATTTTGATACAAATAACAATAATGATACTAATAATATTTGTTATGTTAATCAAGCTTTTGTAATCTTAGTATTGATACACATATTTGTATTAAGATATAATCTTTCAATATTTAATTGTTCAATGTTTCAGTATGCCATTCTAATACCAATCACAATATTATAGTATTGAGTATAGATAGATAAATGCTGGCCATAATGACCGAATTAGACAAAATGACACAAAGACAGATTTATTTATTTGTAAAATGTATTAGACACCCCTTACCACAAGGAAAGATTCATCATTTAAAAAAAAAAAAAAAGGTTGGGGAAGGAAAAATCTTTTTTTTAACCTTGCCCCAATTCTTACACATTTTTAACATGTAGACTAGCACTTACTGTATGTTAGCTCATTTGACATGGCCCTGAAGGAGCCTGAGTCTGCGGAGGAGGATGAGATGGAGCTAGGGCCGAAGGAGGAGAAAACCAGCCCCAGTGGCTCCGGAAGAACGACTGGAGGAGCAGGATGAGACCCTGAGGCAGCAATCCTGGGGAGGATTGCCAGTGAGGAGGAATGGGAGCAGGATGACTGAGAGAGAGCAGGCAGTGGAGAAGAGGAGTGACGGAGCTCCTGTGACAAGCAAGAACTGCCCCCTCCTGATCCCCAAGCATGGAGAGTGGAGAAGAGGTGGGAACAGCACAGGCTTGATGACTTGGGAGGAGAGCACCCCACCCCTCTTCACAAGGCTCATCTGGAGAATGAGATTTAAAGAGATGTCATTGGGAGGGGCGTTTGTCAGGAACAAAAGCTGAATTCTTGGAGTCTTGTGTGCCATTGCCGACATCTGGATTTTGCTGTGCTTTGTCTTGTATGCCTTGCCCAGTTGGTCTACCTTGCTGGACATCTTGCCTTGTTGCTGCCTTGTTATAGTAACTTTGTTTGCTGGACTACTCACAGCCAAAAGCTGTTGGAGATGTGTGTGGGAGCTTTTGCTCTAGGGCTTTCAGGAAATGTGGGGATGTTTGGGGAAAGGTTGGAGCAATAAAAGGGAGTTAGAATGGTTCTCCAGCTGTGTTTCTTCTGTGCCTTGCCCTGGGTCATCGCATTCATTCATTCACTCACTCATTGTCAAGGGGCTTGATAACCTGTTCCAGTCTTATCAATATTAAAAATATGATTTGATCTAAAAATCAGACTTGACTCCATATTCAGAGCATCAACATTGGGTTCCTGTTGCTTTAATAGAGTCACTGTAAAAGTCTAATAGTTCATTGGCCCAAGAGACAGCAAAATCAAGTAAATTGAGAACTTAGAAAGCAAATGAAGTCCAAACAAGGTTAGTCTGTCCTCCCAACAGAGCTAAGATAATCAGTGTTTCATGAAGTTAGAACATTCACGGGCTAGCTACTTAGTTCAATATCAAAGAGTCAATTTCATTTCCCAAAGCTCAGCTTTTTGCATACATGGGAGTGAAATTTTACATTATGCATGGTCTGTAACAACCCTCAAAGCAGAAGAAGAGCCACTGAATCTTCCAAATCCTTCAACATTTGAACTTTTAAAGCAGATTCCCTGTATGATTTACCAATCTGCTTCATCGGGATAATCCAATCAAAGTTTCATCACACCGAGGCATTTATTTCAAGCCTGGCACATTATTTCAAACTTTGCATATGAATTAGGTAAAACGAAAAGGAATGAATGGATCTGAAAACATTGTACTTTGTTCATTCAAAGTCCTCCAGAGTAATGAGCAGAAATTAATTCTGTCTGAGAAGCTGCAGAATTCCAGTTGGAAAAAGACAGTATTGGGCTAAGGCAAGACAATAACATGCAATGGCAACTTCAAATCTACTACTCATAGATTATTTCAGTACTAGTTATTAATTTACTGAGAAGTGTACTTCTGCATTAGTTCAGGCAAGAACATGGGATTTTGTAATTTTACTACCAGCAATTCAAAACAGATCAATTGTATTGGGAGAATACTATAAGAAATTCGAAAACGTATTTGCACACTTTATAATCTCAGCACTATTCAGTTACACCCTGTTCATATTTTACAGTTGAGCCAATCGAACCAAAACTTTTCCCCCCACCATTGAGGTATTCTGTACACTCAGCTGATTCTTTTAGAGAGGGAATAAAAAGGATACATGAAAGAATTAATGAATCACTGAAATGAAATCAGTTTGTATCAGTATTAGGTATAAATGACTGCCATCCCAAAAGGGGAGGTATATAAAATGGTTTTATGGAGCAATTCGTTCTCATAGTTTGAAATGATACTAGGTATATGATTTTTAATGTGATTACTTCATGATTCTATCTATAATATATGATTCTACACTATATATGCAGTCTGACATTTTAGTTAAATTTGTAATTCTAAAGAAGATTGGGTAATTAAAAAAAATATTTTCTTGGATTCCAAGTAGGATGGACACTGGAAAGCTATTTTGATATTAAGTCTAGCCTTCGGGGGGCAGGGAATACAGTATTTATTTGTTATTCCACAATCTAACCTATGTATACAATTAGTAGCCATGGAAAGGAGGGAAAAAAATGTTTTTATTTTTCAATGATAAATAGGAAGAATTGTATTCTGCCCTCAAATCAGTGGTGGGGTTCCTCCTGGTTCAGCCCGGTTCCACCAATCCGGTAGCGGTGACGATATGACATCACTGAACCAGTTCTGCCCCCCCTGCGTTATTCTTACCTTTTATTTGGCCCCACCCCCAATCTATTGCTGCCTGCTGAGTCCCAGCTGATGGCTAGAGGGGAAAAAAACTGTTTAAACTCTTGCCGCGGGGCTTCAAAAAGCCGCCCTACAGCTGATCAGTGTTAAAAGAAAACAAATGAGGAGACTGGTGCCTGCAAAAATACATGAGTAGATCAGTGCCTGCAAAATGCATGAGTAGACCAGTGCCTGCAAAAATTCATGAATAGACCAGTACCTGCAAAAATACATGAGTAGATCAGTGCCTGCAAAAATAAATGGGTAGATCGGTACAGCCTGGTAGACCAGTATCTCTGCTAAATCCTAAATATTTGTCACATGACCATCAAGCCGCACCCACAAAATAAGCCACACTCACACAACCGGTTGTAAAAAAAATTAGAACCCACCCCTGCCTCAAATTTTATACTCCTACGGTTGCATCAAGCCACCCTCACTTTATTTCTAGAGTTTTATATCTAGTCCTTGAAGTGCATCATGCTTTTGTATCTTTCTACATATTTTATTTTACTTATTTGTTTACTTTCATGAAAACTTATTTTCTACTCTTCAGAATAAGTCTATTTTCATGTCCAGGCCTTTATTCATGCTTTGATACTCTTTCTAAATTAGAAAACTCAACCCACTCAAATACCACTCAGTGGCTTTTTTCTGATACGGTCAAGCATAAGAAGTATAAGAACATATTACAGTATAACAATTTCTGTGAAAATGTAAAATGCAAATATATATATCAGAAAGAGACAGAGTACATACATTTAATTTGAATACACTATTACATTTTCTAAGATAGGAATTGTACTGGACCATTGAACTAGTGTGAATGTTCAAACAGATCATCAATGTTGCAATTTCTTTCTAAATTAAAGTAGATTGTGGGTCTCCAAAGTCCAATATACTCACTTTGAAGAATATAGGATATCTATGAACATGCAAATTTGTGGATAAACAAACAATGAAACAAAATAAATTAATTAATAAACCCCCAAATTCTCATAGCACACCACTGAGAATTTAAATCAATTACTTTCTCCTTTTGGGAAAAAAAGAGCACAAATGTACAAGTCCCCTTATCCCAGTGGTTCTTAAACTGAGGTAATTTGGGCCTATCCTAAGGGTAATGAAACAATTGTAATTGCTTGTGAATGAAAGATCTAGTTTGGCATTACCGCTGTCCTGCTGTTGCTGAGACACTTGTATAAAACAAGAGTCTGGGGATATTTTGGACAAGGTGTTAATGTCATCATTCAAAATTGGGGAAAGGGATAATTGTGTCAATCGGTTTAAGAATCTCTGACTGAAGAAATTCAGAAGTGTGTTTGGGGATGTATCAGAGTAAATGTTGGCATCTTTGTATATTCCAGAAATATTTCTACTCCACCAAAACTAGCATGTGAAAATTCAAACAGAAAAAATAGCATATTTTTATTATTATTTTCCCTCTAGCTCATTAGTATACTGTCCTCTAAGACGGCAATGTCATCATTGCAAATATCCAGAATAATTGTTGTAGTCAAAAGATACTGCAGCCTGCTTTGGAACAAATAGAAGAGCTACCGCCTATGATTCCTGAATATTCTTATTTCCTACTCATTTGACATATTCAGTACAAGAATAGATTACCTTGTTTTTTTTTTCTTTTTTTGCAAAACAAATTCTTTAGCTTGCTTATCTGCAGAGAAAAGTAAATGAATTCTCATCTCTTTGAGTAGCAGTTTGCTTGTATTTCATGTGAATAATGCTAAATATTAAGAATGCCAGCCTGATGCTTTTCTACAAGTAATTCCTACTAACACAACGACAGTTATGATTAAATATAAAGATCCCTCTGAAATCATGTAAAATAGTTAGAAGATAATTGCCACTTATGGAAGGGCTGAAAGCTTCAAGCTTTTGCAGAGTTCCAAATGTTTCATGCTAATGTGGAGAGCCAAAGACATAATTATTTTTACTTCATTTATTTATTTTTCAACAGCTTGCTCAAATTTTCTGTCCTACCAAGATAGAGGCAGCAAAAAAATAGGATAAGAGCTAGAAAATTAGTCTCATAAACATGCTATTTCCAAAGTATTTTCCAAGATCTTGAGAAGCAAGGAAAAAAAAGTATCACATCCAAGAAGACATGTGTAGACAAATAAAAGTATCACATCCATGGTGCCTCCAAAAACAAATGGGTAGACCGGAATGCTCCAAGAACAAATGGGTAGACCGGTACAGCTCTGCAAGCAGTTAAAAGCCTGGTAGACCAGTACCTCTGCTAAATCCTAAAGAATTGTCACATGACCATCAAACCACTCCCACAAAATAAGTCATGCCCATAGAACCGGTAGTAAAAAAATTTAGAATCCACCCCTGGATGAAATGGATGTTGTTTCCAGCAAATATCTACTCGAGCATTGCCTTCAGGTGTCCAACACTCAAGCAGCAAAAAAATTGTTCTTCATTCCCAATCAAATGGATGATGTAAGTAAAGAACAGGTCTTCACACTTACAATGTGGTTGACTGCAGTGTGGAGCCTTCAAGAACTATTGATTATTGCTTATATACCACTGTCAGTTCAGAATTATTATATTTCAGCCAAACCTGAAAAGGGAGGGTGTTCAACCCTGCTACTTTTTCTAGATTTCTTAACAGCTTTCTGCCAGAATCTAGGGGTGAAATCCAGCAGGTTCTGACAGGTTCTGGAGAACCGATAGCGGAAATTTTGAGTAGTTTGGAGAACTGGCAAATACCATCCCTGGCTGGCCCCAGAGTGGGGAGGGAATGGAGATTTTGCAGTATCCTTCCCCTGGAGTGGGGTGGGAATGGAGATTTTGTAGTATCCTTCCCCTGCCATGCCCACCAAGCCATGCCCACCAAGCCACACCATGCCCACCAAGCCACGCCCACAGAACCGGTAGTAAAAAAATTTTTGAATATCGCCTCTGTCATAATCATCTTCTACAGTTTTGCAGAATTGGGTCTTGGTGATGCCAACTTACAGTGATTCCGTTCCTTTCTGTTATGCTATGTCCAGATGTTGGTATTGAGGGCGGGGGAATGCTCTTTGACACCACACCTTTGATCTGAATTGTCTCAGACAATCTTGTACCACTGATAGGACTCACCCAGAATGAGAACCAGAGATAGCACCCAACTTTAAAGGAACAGTAGGATTGAGGAAAATCAATCGATTTTGTGCATTACTTAAACAGTGGCTTTATTTCTACTCTAGTATTGAACATTCTTTTTCCAACTTGGATTTGCTCTATTTATTCCTTAAAACTTTATTCCAGCCTATTCTTAGCCAAATTTATTAAAATAACAGAGAGAGTGAGAGGAAGGGAGGAGGGAGGGAGAGGGAGAGGGGGGGAGAGAGATGATACTAATAAGACACCTAGTTTAAATTTAACTTTCTATTTAAAAGGTATTTAAAAGGTAGCAGGTATTATGTAGGCTATTCCATTGGATTATCTTTTCAAATATAAACTAAACCCTTTCTATCTTCTGTTGCTTCATCAATGGCATATGATTGCATAATCTACTCAAAAAATGGTTTTAATATATGTGATGAAAATCATTAAATGGTTCTATTTTCTTTCTTACATATGCTTTATTGCTAGAAGGACAAATTTCTTCACAGTAAAAATGAGAAGGCACCTTTTTTGGGGGAGGGGACAAGCTAAAACATGCAAATAAAAAGGTAAAAACTAATTTTATTTATTTATTTATTTATTATTACATTTTTATACTGCCCCCTCTCCTGAAGGACTTGGGGCGGTGAACAGCCAAAATTAAAAACACAAAATACAAATATTAAAATACATTAAAATGAAATTAAATTATCTTTGGCTTCTCCAATTTAAAACCCCTTGCCCGTAAAATTCCCCAATTAAAAGATTTTTAACCCAGCCCGGCTTGCTGAAATAAAAAAGTCTTCAGGGCCCGGCGGAAGGTATGGAGGTCCAGGATTAGTCGTATCCCTGGGGGTAGCTCATTCCAGAGGGCGGGTGCCCCCACAGAGAAGGCTCTTTCCCGGGGGGTCGCCAGCCGACATTGTCTGACAGACGGCACCCTGAGGAGGCCCTCTCTGTGGGAGCGTGTTGGCCGGTGGGAGGTTATCGGAGGCAGAAGGTGGTCTCGTAAGTAACCGGGTCCTAAGCCATGGAGCGCTTTGAAGATGAGAACCAACACCTTGAAGCGCACTCGGAAGACCACTGGAAGCCAATGCAGCTCGCGCAGGAGAGGTGTCACGTGGGAGCGCCATGTTGCCCCCATAAGTACCTGCACAGCCGCATTCTGCACCAGTTGGAGCCTCTGAGTGCTCCTCAAGGGGAGCCCCATGTAGAGAGCGTTGCAGTTGTCGAGGCGGGAAGTGATGAGGGCATAATTAGGGATATGAATGCATAAGAAATATTAGAAAGAGAAATGATTATAAAGAGAAAGCAATTTATAATGAGGTATACAATTTAGGTAGCCTAACAGAGGAAATCATGATGTTCTTCAAACATCTAAAATACGTTATATAGTGGAAGGCTACCTATTTCTCATTCCAGAATGAAGAATATGGAATAATAGATTTACATTACAGGAAAGTAGATTCCAATTAAATATTAGGTAAAAATATAGAAACAAGAGCACTTTGAAGAGGAATAAGAGAGATGGCCAACTTTGTAAAGGATGTGTTTAAATAGAGGCTGGACTGTCAACATGATTCCTAACCTGAGTAGAGATTGTATTCAGTGTCCACATGGCCTTTTTCAACCCAATCATACTTCAGATTTTTAAATTTAAGAGTGGAGTATTACATTTGTTAAATCAACAGCTCAGCTAATGACTCCAATTAGGAATGACTAAAGAATGTCAGAAAGAGCTGTGACAAATTCTCTCAAGTCAAATTGTAGAAGGAAGTTCAAGTACTTCTCTTCATTGCCTACTGAAATGAAAAAAAAAGTCTTATTATATAGCAGAAGATTTTATAAATACACTTGCACACAAGATTGCATAGAAAGGAAGTGATAGCCTAGTGAAAATGGATTAAAGTTGTAATAATGACATTAAAGTATAAAAAGTAACTATTCTTTTTAATGGACCATTGCTGTGAGTTGCATGCAAGGCTCTTCTACTGCAAGTGATCAAATTGTAATTCTTCATCTCTCTCACTCTCTTTTTCACACACACACACACACACACACACACACACACACACACAATGCAGCAAGAGAAATATTCATGGAGGTGAATGTTCAGTGATATTATAATGATAATTTGAAGGTTTTTTAAAAAACAAAATTGCTCTCTACCACTTCTGTTGCCTGGCTTTTTTTTTTCTGGTTAAGGATAAGAAGGATAAGAAATCATTGTGTTGTGAGAAATTTCTGTGTGAGTTATGGTGAACTGAAGACTAATCTCTGTCACAAAGCCAACAAGTGCAGCAAAGACCAAGGAACTGGTGAGTAGAAAGGTTCATTGGAATATCTCTGGATAAGGAGAGGATGGGAGATTGCCCATGTATATTTTGGACAGCTCCTGTCATGAGAAGATTGCAGGACAGACATTTTCCACAGGGAAATTGCTAGGAGGCCAATAGATTAGCCATTTTGTTAAAACCATGGCAGAGATCTTTTAAAGACTTTTTAAGTTTGTAAACTTCACTTTCTAATCACTTTCAGAAATTATATAGTAACTAGTAAAGGTAAAGGTTCCCCTCGCACATATTTGCTAGTCGCTCCCGACTCTAGGGGGGAGCTCATCTCCGTTACAAAGCCAAAGAGCCAGCGCTGTCAGAAGACGTCTCCATGGTCATGTAGCCGGCATGACTAAATGCCAAAGGTGCACGGAACGCTGTTACCTTCCCATTAAAGGTGGTCCCTTTTTTTCTACTTGCATTTTTAATGTGCTTTCAAACTGCTAGGTTGGCAGAATCTGGGACAAGTAATGGGAGCTCACCCCATTATGTGGCACTAGGGATTCGAATCGCTGAACTGCTGACTTTTTGATCGACAAGCTTAGCATCTTAGCCACTGAGCCACTGCATCCATAGTAACTACTTTTAAGTTATTATGCAGTGTATGCATTATGCAGCTATATAATTTTATTATGCAGCTATAGTAACTACTTCTAAGTTATTATGCGGTGGACTGACAAATTTGAAAAAGTTGGGTGTGTCTGCCTTTAATACTAAATGAAAGAACATTTTAATTATAAGATTAAAATGTTAAAGAATCTAAAATAAACAGTAAAAAGTTAAATAAGATACTAATCTTATAAATGGAGAAATAGCTTCTGATGGAAGATAGATTTTATTGTGGTTTTCACAAGACAAAACAAAGATAAGCAATTTCATAATTTTAAAAACTGGACAGTTGTAGTACCTTGTAAAATATTGCAAAGTGTTATAAAAAATGGTGAAAGACACATTTGAAGAATGAAATCAGAAAATGGTAGCCACAATATCAACAATGTCACTAATGACATCTTCTATAAATAGACTATGCCCCCACCCCAAAAAAAATGTTATTGAAGAAATGAAAGAACTAGAACAAACTTTATCTGACAAGATAGTTGGTATTAAAAATGATTATTTACAACTGACAGGCCAAGAAAATGACTTAGAATCCAAAAGAACTTGGCTGAGATTTTAAAATTTTAAAGGGAAATAGAAATGATTAATCAAGAGTGTGATTTATAAAAGAGGCTTGTTAAAGATTGAAGAACTCTGTGATGGATCAAAAAAGAAATGAAGAAAAATCAAATCCTACAGCAATATTTGAATGAACTAAAGATTTAGACTAAATCTTTAGAAGTAAAAGGGAGGGATATAATACTGGTTTATTTGATCAAGGTAAAAACAAAACATGTTGTACTGTATATCTCTGAGAAACTGATCATAGTAGCACATTTTTGTGGCACATGCCACTAGGCAGAGAAGCCTCAGATACAGTCCAACACATAGTGGCATGTTGTCCGATGCACACTGGAACAGCACTGAATAACAAAACCAAATAGCTGGCATTGTGGGCAAGAACATCTTCATAATGTATGGACTATCCCAAGTCCAGATGGGAAATTTGACAGAAAGTCATGAAGAATAAGAAGGTTAAAATCCCGTGGGACTTTCAGATTCAGACAGACAGACAGGTGCTGGTCAATCAACCAGATAGAGTAGTAGTAGAAAGTGCGCAGAAAACAAAGGTTATGATAAATGTAGCAATGCCAAGTAATAGTAACATCAGGAAGAGTGAGAGGCTGGAGAAGCTGGAGAAATACCAAACACTCAAGGAGGAACTAGAGTGGATTTGGAAAGTAAAGACCAAAAATGGGCCCAGCGCTGGAAGGGGCACTAGGAGCTCTAACTGCTGCTATCAATATTTTCATTTCTGGGGTAGACTTTCTTTCTAAACTTTATTGTGGATTGTGCAGTGAAAAATCTTTTGTAAAAACACATCTGCATTGCACACTAAGCTATTTCCCTGGCAGTGTGAATGGAGCAGTATAATGAAAAAAAAAATATTAGGATATATTAGTTAAGGAATTAGCTTAGCATTAAAAGGACAATGGGGAAAGGAAAAGAAATTGGGATTCCATTTGTGTATTAGATGGAACACACACATACGCACAGCACAAACACATACATAGAGGTAGAAGAAAATAATAGGAAAGACACACAAGGGACAGCTCAGATCAATCCATAATGTAAATTAAGAAAGAATTCCAATCACATCTAACTCTGTGTGTCCCTAGAGTAATAATTTCATCTAGTTCACCACTTTTCACTCTAGCATTGGGACAAATGAACTTTTCCTAGGACAAAATAGCTGGGAGAGAGATTCCGTATTTCTGTAATGGAAGATAAAATAATCAAGGCAACATGGAACTGCCCACTCCTCTTTTGATAGCTTACATTAGTGATAGGGGAAACTACATCTTCTTGATTGGTTCTTTATAAATTGAGTTTCCTAGTCTTGATTGGATTTTGCCCACTATTTAGATTGATTAATTCATTAATGTTTTACGTTCACAACAGAGCTCCATTCCAGTATTATGTAATACCATTACAGGAAAAATGCTGACCTTTTGGCTGAAAGGTCCTACCTTAACGGTGCAGGCTGAACAGTACTACACTACATCACTTGCTAGTACTACGTAGTGTGCCAAATCACTTCCAAAACAATATGATAACTAGCTCACTACATTGCCCTATACAGTTTATGGATGTGTGAATCCTACTGACCTTGCTTTTCAAGGGTTGCTTGCTTTTTTTTTTTGTTTGTTTGTTTGTTTGTACCAATTGATTCTTCTGGGTCATCATTCAACAGGATATTTAATTAGACATAGCCATTCACATTTAATTTGAAATGTAGCTCGGTGTAGCATAAGGATTGAACCACTATTCAGTCATTCTTATGTTCCAAATGAGAGCAGAAGATGCTTGACAAAGATTTAGGTAAAGGTAAAGGTTCCCTCGCACATATGTGCTAGTCGTTCGCGACCCAAGGGAGTAGTGCTCATCTTCGTTTCAAAGCCGAAGAGCCAGCGCTGTCCAAAGACGTCTCTGTGGTCATGTGGCCAGCATGACTAAATGCTAAAGGTGCACGGAATGCTGTTACCTTCCCACCAAAGGTGGTCCCAATTTCTCTATTTGCATTTTTTACGTGCTTTCGAACTGAGCTCACTCCGTTACACGGCACTGGGGATTTGAACTGCTGAAATGTCAACCTTTTGATCGATAAGCTCAGCATCTTAGCCACTGAGCCACCACATCCCTCTGACAAAGATTTAGTGGGAGGTTTATATTAAAAAGAAAGTACATAGTTTCTATCCTTAAATACTGATGCAGTATTTTGCAACTTTGTTTTAGATGTACCCAAAGAACTACTATCAAATTATAAATCTGGTTTATATGTTTCTTCTGACCTTATCATTCTTACAATATACTTGTGCATGTCAGCAAAGCTAGCTACCTCAGTTAACAACTCGCACCCAAATATGAGTGACTTTGAAATCCTTTGTCAAGCACTGATTAAGCTGCAGCTGTTACAAAATAATGTGACATTTCTACAGACTGCAATCAAATAATCGGCAGGACTATGAGAAAATGTGAAATTTCCCTCTGAAATTCAAGCAGGGATTTCAACCGTACAGGAATAGATCTGTTGTTGAACAACCTTTCCTTCTGCCCTCAGCCTCTAGGATTGACTTCCAAAAAAGTGGAAAACATGAAATCACATTGAGAAGATAGAAAGAGATATCAAATTTGGCAAGGAACATCTTGGATGGAAAGGTCTGCCAATTGTTTTGATCCAAACTCCCACACTCTTCACAATGCCCCATCCAGGAATAATATTTAGACCAGCCCATGTGCTAGCTGTTATTATTTTTTAATTTATTACTTGCACTGAGAAAGAAATTAAAGATAAAGCATATCTAGCAGGAGATCCAGAGGTGGTATTCAGAAAGTTCTGACCAGTTCTGGAGAACCTGTAGTGGAAATTTTGAGTAGTTTGGAGAACCGGCAAATACCACCTCTGATTGGTCCCGCTCACATCTATTCTCTGCTTTCTGAGTCCCAGCTGATTGGGAGGAAATGGACATTTTACAGTATCCTTCCCCTACCATGCCCACCAGGCCACACCCATCAAGCCATGCCCACCAAACCACATCACGCCCACTAAGCCACGGCTGCAGAACCAGTAGTAAAAAAAATTGAATCCCACCACTGAGGAGATCGATACATGGAAACATATTTCCAGCTTTACTTCAGCTTGGTTATATGTTGCCAACATGGCTTGAAAGCCTGAAACCTTTAAATATTAGATGAGTCAGTCCATTAATGTTGCTAGGTAATTTCAGCCAGTAGGTAAATATATTTATCCAGAGATTATTTTCAAGTTTACTAATTCCTGTTTCCTGTCAAAGTACTGCATTTGGAACACAGCAGATGATCTGGAAGATACTTCTTAGAAATTTTAGTGGAATCCTTTCTAAAGATTCTTTTTGATGAGAATACTGAAAAGGGAAGTTATTCACATAGGCATTCACTTATTCTTTGATTGTCATTGAAGGGCTTATTTCCCCCACCACCAAGATTTAACAGGCAGAGGACCTAATACTCTTCAACTAGACATGAAAGAGAAGTTCCAGGTGGCTGCTTAATGCCAAAGGTTGGCAAGGAGTGTTATACCATTTTACTTGGGCAAGGAACACACAGTGATTATCCTTGACTCTTGTCACCTTGAGAAAGAATTATTACTTTGTGCTCTGGCCATAGTTACATTGCAAAATTAATTTCACAAATTCAGAGAGAGAGCAAACAGTAACAGTGGCAGATCAGTTGCATGACTCTGGCATGGGAAGCTGCACTATAAAATGAGATTTCAGATGGCAAAGGATAAAAGATCTCAGATGATGTGCGTGGACCAAATGATAAACTTTATAAAATGCATTTAGATTAACTCCAGGCCAGTCTAATAAGACATTTTGGCATTTTAGTTAATTGGGGGAATGGACTGCGTACAGAGTCTCTCCTTTCATACAGACAGAAGTAATGAAGTTTGTTCTCTATCTGAAAAACATGTAAAATGGCTTTGGATTAAATCAGAGTAAAACAATCAAGGTAAAGGTTTCCCGTGCCAGGTGTGTCCAATTCTAAGAGGTGGTGTGCATCTCCAATTCACAGCTGAAGAGCCAGTGTTGTCTGAAGAAGCTTCCATGGTCATGTGGCTGGCATGATTTGTATTTCAGACATCAATACATTAGAGAGGGTCCAGAGTAATGGTGGGATTCAGCCAGTTTGCACCACTTCGGGAGAACCAGTCGTTAACTTTCTGAGCAGTTTGGCAAACTGGTTGTTGGAAGAAATCATTAGGGAAGAGAACCGGTTGTTAAATTACTTGAATCCCACCACTGGTCCAGAGATATTTTACTAGAAGGGTACTCAAATCTGCTCGAAATAAAATTCCCTATCCCACTAGGCTTGAAATTTTAGGTCTGGATAGCTTCGAACTACAGGCTACGTTCTGACCTATGCTTAGTTCATAAGATTATGTACCAAAACGTTCTACCTGTAAATGAGTACATAATAACACAAGGGCTATCAATAGATTCAAACTCAATGTAAATTGCTCTAATCTTGATTGTAGGAAATATGAATTCCGCAATAGAGTAATAAATGTCTGGAACACTTTACCTGATCCTGTTGCTAGTCTCGCTAATCCCCATACCTTTTACCTTAAACTGTCTACCGTGGACCTTTCATGTTTCTTAAGTGATCCCTAAGGGGGCCTGCATAAGCGCACCAGCGTGCCTACTGTCCCTGTCCTACTGTCCCCATTTATATGTAATCATTCTATGTGTTTATGGCTATGTTTTGCCTATTTATATCCTTTTATCTGTGCCATTTTTTTTCATGTGTCCATGTCTATGTCTATACTATTACTTGTTTCCTTCTATCTGTTGACAAATAAATAAATAAATAAATAAATAAATAAATAAATAAATACAAACATACATACTTACATACATACATACATACATACATACATACCAGGGGTGAAATCTAATTATTTTTGCTACCAGTTCTGAGGGTGTGGCTTAATTAGTGGGCAGGGCTTGGTGGTAAGGTGACTGGGAGGGCATGGCTTGTTGGTCAGGTGGACGTGGCCAAGTCAATGTCACTTCTTTGTCCTTTTTTAACCTACAAAACACAACACAACACAACTGGCTCACCCACAATATAAAAGCAGCTGTGCTAGACCCAAAATGGCCCCTGCAACAAGCAGGAACCTCACACAGCCACAAAAAGCCCCCCCAAAAAAACAACTTTCACACTTTACACACAAAAAATTCCACATACAGCTTTGTGAGATTTTGTGTGATTGTGTAGTGAAACACTACAGAAACACACTAAATCTCAGAAAGCTGCACAAATATTATTTTATTTTATTTTATTTTTATTTTTATATAAAAGGAGCTAAATTTAAAACTTCTTAAACTTTAAATGGCTAGGTCTAAAAAAAGAACAACTAAAAAAAACTCCAGCAGGAGCTGGAGCAAATAATGGAAGCTCATTGCGTCATGCAATACTTAGATCTTAACCTGCCAACTTTCTGGTCAACAAGATCAACATCTTAATCATTCGGCCACCACATCCCTTCAGAGCACTGATCAATACAATATTTATTTTCACTTGCTATGGCTGTGCAGAAACTCAAAGTTCCTTTTCAGACTTTGTTACTGGATTAAATCTATGTCTTTGTACATTCATGCATACATATTGGGGAGGAACAGGCTTCAGCTCAACCCTGCTAAGACCGAGTGGCTGTGGGTACCAGCGTCTCAGTCCAACCAAGAGATTCCATCCTTGATCATAGGGGATGAGGTGTTGCCCCCTGTAGACAGGGCGCACAACTTGGGTGTCCTCCTGGACTCGCGGCTAAACTTGGAAGATCATGTAACGGCCGTAACCAGGGGGGCATTCGCCCAGGTTCACCTGGTGCGCCAGTTGCGCCCCTATTTGGACCTAGATGACCTACGCACAGTTACTCATGCACTTGTCACTTCCCGTATTGACTACTGCAATGCACTCTACATGGGGCTGCCCTTGAAGACCACTCGGAGGCTTCAGCTGGTGCAGAATGTGGCTGCACGGGTTGTGGTGGGAGTATCTCGACACTCCCATGTTACACCTCTCCTACGTGACTTGCATTGGTTACTGGTTGCCCTCCGAGTGAGATTCAAGGTGCTGGTGATTACCTATAAGGCCCTATATGGCTTAGGTCTGGGATATTTGGGTGGTCATCTGCAGCCAGCAACAGCTGCCCATCGCCCGGTGTGTTCCCACAGAGAGGGCCTCCTCAGGGTGCCATCAGCCAGACAATGTTGGCTGGTGACCCCCAGGGGGAGAGCTTTCTCTGTGGGCGCACCTACCCTTTGGAATCAACTGCCCCTGGAGCTCCGGGTGGCCCCCGACCTCTGCTCTTTCCATCGCAACCTGAAAACGTGGCTGTTTTGTTTGGCTGGCCTGGACTGATGGGGTTTTAATTTTTAACTTGTTAGTCTTAATTGCACTTTTAACTGTTAAATTATGAGATTTGGATTTAATTTCTTTTTAACTTTTTCATTAGATGTTTTCTACTATTGTGAGCCGCCCTGAGCCCGGCTGGAGATAGGGCAGCATGTAAATCTCATTAATAAATAATAATAAATAAATAATATTGCTAAGCAATGCTTACTTATCATGCCTTTTGAAGACACTTCTGTGCATATTTTCCACACTCACACTAAATAGACTGTGAAACTATCAGTGTCCTCGCCCTGAAGAAATCCTATGGAGGATTCATAGGACTCACCTTTGTGAGTTGGATAGCTATATAAATTTGTTAAATAAATAAACAAATAAAAATAAACCTCCTTTCCTACATTAACTTTGGGTTTGTCAGCCAATTCTTTGGCCCCAGAAGTGTCTTCTGCCATCTAGAACAGATTAGTTACATTAGTCAACTGCTCTTATCAGTCAGTTCTAAAATCCAGAAGCACTACTTCCCTGGTATGTCACATTTATATGATATTTTCTTTTATTTCTCTTGTATTTCTCTGGTAAAATTGGAAAAAAAAAAACCAAACCCAGTTTTGGGAAGTAAAAATAAATCAAGATAAGGAAGGAATCCTGCTGTCTAAAACAATATTAATTCAAAATAATTCATGATTAATATGGGAACAATTATTACAAAGAAGGTCTTGAAAGAAAACAACAAAAATGAATGGAAAGGTTACAGCTGCAATGATATTTATACAAAACAATATTTAATGTTTAATATGGAGGCAATAGCACAAGCAAAATATTTCATGTGTAACAATACCATCTATTTCCAACTTGAAAAAAAAGCAGAAAAAGAATGAAAATGTAAAGACAGTTTGATACACTGTTCTATTACAATCTGTGCTGTAATGGGGAATCCATTCGAGGCATCAGTGGTGTAATTAGTAGAAGTCAACAAAGATTCACCAAGAATGAATCTTGCCAGAGAAATCTTAACTCATGTTTTGGTTGGGCAACTTCCCTAATAGATTGTTAGAGTGCTCTATACCTTAATTTCAGCAGAACATTTTCCAAACGTTCTGATTAGCAAGCTAGCTAAACATGGATTTGATGACATAGGTATAGGATGGATACAAGTCTGGGTCAAAAATCATACTCAAAATCATACTCAGCCCTCCAGAGGCCCTCTGGAGGCCGGAAACGGGCCGTTTCCGGACTTCTGAAAGGCCCATTTTTCTCCCTCTCAGAGCCTCCACGTGAACCCTGTACTTACCTGGTATCCAAAACGGGCCACATGAAGACTCCTGGGAGGGGAGGGATGGCATGGCCAGGGCCAGCCAAAAACCAGCTGGCCAGCGCATGTGCATACATGGTGGAGGTGACCTAGGGCAACGGCTCGCATGTCCGCAGAGATGGCTCCATATGTCACCTGTAGTATGCATGCTATAGATTCGCCATAATGGATATAGCTCCATATGATGGTGCAGGGGAAAAAAGTCACTGAAAAGGAAGATGTATTCATATGTGGCAAAAAAGGAGGAATGTTTATAAGATAGGTAACTTATTTTGGCTTAAACTGAATTTTTGTGCAAAATGGACAAGGATTTACGTGGGTATGCATGGCACTAAGATTCTGCTTTCTATATGCACAATAAAAGAATTACCTAAGGGTTGTTGTTGTTGTTTTTTTACTGTAAAAGTATTGCAGTTTTTACTTTCTTTATGCTGTAATAATTTCTCTTCTTTGCTTCTCTAGGAACATCTCTCAGTAATGTTGCTTTGTTTTGCTAACTCACTGATTTTCCAAAGGGAAACATTCCACTTTTTATGGAGTAATTTGTCAATTAGACAACGAAAGAATAGACCTGGAGATACGGTGTGAGACCTATTCATCCTAAGCATTGAGATTTGACTTAGTAATCACAAACTTTCAATATGAGAAGTTATTATTCCTGATTATTTCTTGACAGTGGAAGGTATAGCTATCAATTAACAAAACAGACTGTTTGCAGAATACCCAAACATACAAATAGAATCCTTATTATAATTGATTCTGTAGGATAGCAGGGATTGCCTACAGCACAACCTTCATCAAAATAGTGTCCTACAAGAAGTGGGGAGGGGAGCCTGTAGCGAATGGTTTTCAGTGACTGTGTATACATTGATGTATTACACAAATATTGTGCAATTTTGTATTAATTATACAAATGTAACTGTGTATATATGGTTAAAGTCAGGGGTGAAATGCTCCCAGTTCGGGCCGGATTGGGTGATCCTGTAGCGATCATGGTGTGTGGTTCGGCAATCCGGTAGTGATGGCGAAGCAAAGCTCCACCCACCCACCCTGGTGTCATTACTTCCTGGTTTTAACCAGGAAGTAATGTGTTTTTTACCTTCTGCACATTCACAGAAGGTTTTGCGCATGTGAAGTGCGTTCACGTGCGAGCAGCTCATGCACTTCCGAACCAGTAAGAAAGTAAGTAGATTTCAACCCTGGTTAAAGTTATGTTGTGTACATAATGAAGAGAGTTCAGAGATACATGTCTATATAAATACACACACACACACACAGTATCTTGCAAATATCTGAGCATTGGGAATGCTAACCAACTAATTTAATGAACTGTTTCATCGTTCTTAACTGATCATTTTCGGATCAATACCAATTATTTTCTTGGATCTAACAATGAAAACATATATTTCAATAGCTATATGAATTTGAAAGCTATAATTTACAGCCCTCTGCAACTAAAATTAAGAGTTTGGTGGTGAGCCATGACACATTCTCACTGCTAATAACAATGCAAAGCTTCATATTGGTATTCAGTGTGGGAATCTCATAGTTTATTCAAGACACATGTAGGATTTATAAAGACATTTATTTGCATAATCACCTCACCAGGTGGAATAACTGACTGATAACATCCATCCTAACTACCCCAAAAAAGAAATAAGTTTTCACAGGTCACCAATATTCAGCTAAAATGAATGCCTCTCTTGAACCTTCATTAATTAAGAATGCAGGCAAGGTTAGTTGCCTGCAGAGAAATACTACTGTATACAATATTCACAATTTCAATTCTGCTATCTCTCAGAGAAACAAATAAAATTAATATTCAGATACAACATACAGATCTTACCATTTGAAAGCTCGAATGATTAAGCATGAAAAATAAAGGTTTTGACATTTATTGCTAAACAAAATAAGGAATGTTCCAAAAGTATAACCAACAACTGACTGCATTCAGACACAAGCTTAAGTTCAGAATGTCTACAGAATGGTAATTATGACAGTAACCAGTTCCATTTAATCCGTTTTTTTATTTGCTGGGGGTATGCAAAGATTCAGGATTCAGTTAAAAGAATATTCAATTGAGTTTCCAAGTAAAATTGGCTATTTTAAAGAAAAAAAAATGAAAAGTCAGTTCAAATTGTCAAATTGAATCAAATTCTTTAGATAACTATGATTAATGTAAACTAATTTTATTTTATTTACATTTAATCATTCATAGTGTCTAAAATTTCTCTGCTATTTCAATTTTCATAGGGTGCTTTATCTTAAACAAACAGCATTTATTGCAAGATGCATTGCAATTTTGTTTAGAATATGAAAACTAAAGCGTTCCAATCTGTATATTTTGTGAGAAAAATCACTTTGTGACAAAACTTTTTTAAAAATACAATGAAATAGTTTCTTTTCTTCTCAGTCTGGATGTAAGAATAATGTAAATTAATCTTTTAAAAAGCCCAATGGAGGAAGAACATAGTGTTATTAAAGATAACAAGAACAAAAACTTTAATTACCCTTCATTTTGATCCTGCAGCATGCTTTATGTTGGACATTCTTACATTTGCAACAGTGGTGGGTTCCTCCCGGTTCGGCCGAGCCGGTAGCGGTGACGATATGACGTCACCGAACCGGTTCTCCCCCCCCGCCCTCCCGCCCTCCCACCCCCCCATTCACCCACGTTATTCTTACCTTTTATTTGGTCCCACCCCCAATCTATTGCTGCCTCCTGAGTCCCAGTTGATGACTAGAAGGAAAAAAACTGTTTAAACTCTTGCCGCGGGGCTTCAAAGGGCCGCCCTACAGCTGATCAGTGTTAAAAGCAAACAAATGAGTCGGTCGTAAGTGCGAGGACTGGTCGTAAGTGTGAGGACCTTCCAGAAATGACTCTGACCAGCTAGTCACGCCCACCTAGTCACATGACCTCCAAGCCACACCCACAAAATAAGCCACACCCACAGAAGGGGTAGTAAAAAAAATTACAACCCACCCCTGATTTGCAAGTGTGCAAAATGCATCACCTAGGTTGCTAACATTATTGTAATACACAATCACATGGTGCTTATACCAAAATATCTGCACTAGTTGCCAGTTGCCTTCCATTGATATTTAAAATGTTGATGGTCACCTTTAAACATCTAGACAGAAACTAGTGATCTTTCTTTCTTTCTTTCTTTCTTTCTTTCTTTCTTTCTTTCTTTCTTTCTTTCTTTCTTTCTTTCCTTCCTTCCTTCCTTCCTTCCTTCCTTCCTTCCTTCCTTCCTTCCTTCCCTCCCTCCCTCCCTCCCTAATATTTTTTAAAAACCAGCTCATTATGGAGCCTGAGTGGCGCAGCAGACTAATGCTACTGTTAAAGGTAGTATTTAGCTTCCAGCTGCCTGCAATTACTGCGAGTTCAATTCTCACCAGGCTCAAGGTTGACTCAGCCTTCCATCCTTTCTAAGGTAGGTAAAATGAGGACCCGGTTTGTGGGGGCAATAAGCTGACTTTCTATAAAGTATACAAAAGTATGAAGGCTATTGCTTAACGCCTTGTAAGCCGCCCTTAGTATCCGGAGAAGGGCGACATATAAATAAAAAAATAATAAAATAAAAATTACTAGGGGTGGGTTCTACTTACCTTTACTAACAGTCCACTCACATGTGCGCTTCTGCGCATGCGCAGAAGCTTCCTGATGACATCCAGGTCAGTGGGCGGAGCCTCTTGCGGTTTTAATACCGGTTCTTGCGAACCTGTCCGAATCGAGAGCAACCCACCACTACTCATTACCCTGCCTATTCAAAAAAATGTGAAGGTAAAATAGGATCACATGCTTTAATCATAACATTCAGTTAGACCTTTTTACTAGAATGACTCAGATTCTTAGAAGGAAATTAAGATTCATTGATATAAATACATTGGCTAATTATTTAGCCAGTTTATGACATTTGTCCAGTTACAAAGACCTTTAGATATGTTGTGCTTGGAATGTTGCCAGAAAGATGAATATGCAGTCCTGGAAATAAATGTATATATCATATCTCAAAATGTTACTAGTCAAGGTCATTCATTGCAACCAATGCAATCACCTTGACCCAAAGAAGAAATTCTGTGTGTATATCCATCCATCCATCCATCCATCCATCCATCCATCCATCCATCCATCCATCCATCCATCTATTCAAAAACAGAATCAGGCAGGTCCATGGATAATCAAGCTGTTGAGAACTACTAATATCAATTGCTGTTTAATGCCTCTTAAATTCTTTAGGAATTTGTCTGAAACACTAGTTGCTAGGGAAAAACAAATATCCTATCTGGCCACTGTGTGATACAGTATGCACTAGATAAGCTTGTGATCTCATCCAGCAGTGCTGTCTTGTGGTTTAGCTGTTATGAGACACCATGTTCACTTCTATAGTTATAAAGGTTTGAGTAACAAAAGAACGGCACTCTTTGTAATTTATTCCAAACCCAAGGGTTATGACAAAGCCCTACAGCATATTAAAAATAAATCTGTTAAACCTACATATAAGTCTTTGTTGGGCCATATAGCCGAGTCCTTCAACCATATGCTATTTCACTGCTGCCTTTTCAGAGACCAGGATGACTTTTATTTCCCCCTACCCTGAAAAAATTCCCCTGCAGAGATCATGAATCCATTTTTCTCTTTCCCCATCTAACCAATAGTTAGATTTGTCTTACCAGGAGGAGAAATTATTCACCTTTCTATGTCTATAGACCCATGATGGCGAACTTATGGCATGCGTGCCACAGGTGGCATGCGGAGCCATCTCTGCAGGCACACGAGCCGTTGCCCTAGGTCACCTCCACCATGCATGCACGTGCACCAGCCAGCTGGTTTTTGGCTGGCCATGCCCACGCCATCCCTCCCCTACCAGGAGTCTCCATGCAGCCCGTTTTGGATGCCAGGTACATACAGAGTTCACTTGAAGGCTCTGGGAGGGCAAAAATGGGCCTTCCAGAAGTCCGGAAATGACCCATTTTCGGTTTCCAGAGGGCCAGGGGAGGCCGTTTTTGCCCTCTCCAGGCTCCAGGAAAGCCTGGGGACAGTGAAAAATGAGCCTAATGAGCCTACTGGAAGTCTGAAAATGGGCTGTTTCTAACCTCCGGAGGCGTCAAGGAGCCCTGCTAGGCCCAAAATGGGGCATAGGGGGTCATGGGCGCATTCGTAGGGGGGTGGGGGCACATGCACAGGGGCAGTGCAGGGCGGTGAGGTCATGTGCGCATGCGTGGGGGGTGGGGCACACGGGGGATGCATTATGGGTGTGGGCACGCATGAATGCGACCACCTCATGCTCCCCTGCTTTTGGCACATGATGGCGAAAAGATTTGCCATTACTTCTAAAGACCATCCACCTTTCATTGCAGCCCCCAAAAAATTGTTGGTTTGTTTCATATGCATGTATAGAAAATTAAATTAAAATTATTAAAATTATTAAAATTAAAATTAAAATTAAAATTAAAATTAAAATTAAAATTAAAATTAAAATTAAAATTAAAATTAAAATCTATCTATCTATCTATCTATCTATCTATCTATCTATCTATCTATCCATCTGACATGGCTTTGATGAAGTCTTCCTCCGAGGCAAGAAATTCACTAAAGTACTCAAGATTTTTCATAAAACCTCTGATATACATACTAGAAGTATTTGAGCTAAAGATGAAGTAGTCTGTCCAGTTACTATGATTGGGAGTTATTTTGTTCTCCATACAGATGTCAAAATTTGACAACTTTAAGACTTGTGGATTCAATTCCCAGAATTCCCCAGCCAGCCATTCTGGGAGTTGAAGCCCACAAGTCTTAAAGTTGCCAAGTTTGGAGACCCTGCCATAGATTATATAGTTCGCATAATTGCAACACTTTTTTCCTTATTTGTTGAAGGAAAGGAAGAAAAAAGAAGAACTAAAATGATGGGAGAAAAGCAATTTATGAGGCACTATTATTATTCATTATATTATTCATTAATTGTGCGTGAATAATGACCCAGATACTATTGCATTGATGGCTAGGGACTCTTTTTAAAGATTGGGGAGACTCATATATTGGTGAAATATTCAACAAATTGATTTAATTACCATACCTGGGATCAATTTCCTTTTGGAGGTCAGAGACAGCTCCAAAATTGAATCTAATATTGAAAAATCTTTGTCCCCTCTTTAAACAGAGCTTTTGAATTTCTCATCTTTAAAAAGAAGAGAAAGGAGAAAAAAAGAATGGTTCCATAGCTGTCCACTTTACTCTTTAATGGCAATTCAAACCAACCAGTTAATTCATTTAAATTATTTTCCTGCCATTACTTGCAAAAAGGGAAGGGAAAATGTCACTGAGAAAGGAGGTAGATATTTGCATATCTTTATATTCTCAATTACATCCTGGCAGCCTCCTGTTGATAGGACATAGGACTTCCTTCCTTAACCACAGAGGTGGTTATGGCTATGCTATTACAGACATGAGGTCATAATGATCTCAGTAACAAAAAGACATTCAATGTTTTCATGGTTGGATCTAAAAATTGATGTATAGAGCAGTAAACCAAAAAAGGTATTGATCTCTATCAAATCCACATCACGCAGGTCACTTTTTGTTTCTCCATCCTTGAACTTCAATCTTTCTTCTCTAATTTTTACATTGGTCCACTGAATGATGGCAGTAATAATTTCTTTAGAAAATAATAATTTCCAAATCTCTAGGGGAGTAGGTGAATTTCCGAGATTTCTAGCTGCTGGCAGCAATCCAGGTAATTGCACAACCAGATTGTGACTATTCTGTTCTGGATCTATTGCTTCCAAAAGGTGCAGAAGAACATTTGAATTTGTTCTTGCCATATAAATTATTGCACGACGTAGATTGTATCTGGTCATCAATTTCATTGGGAGCTTCATCATCGCTGATGTCAGAATGGGTGGAGGCCGCGGGTTCCCCATCGTCCATTACTAAATTTTCATCACAATCGGATTCCACTTCACTCAGATCACTCTCTGCTTCTCCATACCATTTTAGAACAGTTTCTTCGAAGTTTGGATCACCAAATTGTACTTTTTTTCGTGGAAAACTTGGCCCTGGCATTATAAATATATAATAATAATAATAATAATAATAATAATAATAATAATAATAATAATAATAATAATAATAATAATAATTATTATTATTATTATTATTATTATTATACTTCTATACCGCCCTTCTCCTGAAGGACTCAGGGCGGTGTACAGCCTATTTAAAAAAACAAAACAAAACAACGATTAAAATTTAAAATCATTAAATAGATTAGGCTCCAATTAAAATCCAAGAAATTTAAAATACCCCAATTTAAAATTATTATGTTGATAGCCCGGCCTGGCGGAACAACAGGGTCTTCAGTGTGCAGTGAAACACCCGGAGGTCGGAGATCTTACGTATTTCCGGGGGCAGTTCATTCCACAGGGCTGGGGCTCCCACAGAGAAGGCCCTCCCCCTGGGTGTCGTCAGCTGACATAACTTGGCTGATGGCACCCTGAGGAGACCCTCTCTGTGGGAGCGGACTGGTCAGTGGGAGGCTATTGGTGGCAGAAGTCGGCCTCGAAGGTACCCGGGTCCTATGCAATGGAGCGCTTTAAAGGTGGTAACCAACACCTTGAATCGCACCCGGAATACCACTGGGAGCCAGTGCAGCTCGCGCAGGAGGGGTGTCACGTGGGCGCAACGAGTTGCGCCCATAACCACCCGCGCGGCCGCATTCTGGACCATATATATATATATATATATATTAACAAAGATCTGTGGTCAAAATGACCGAAACTCAAATTCAAATGCCGCTATAGAAAACACCAAATAACTGATGCAAGCATGATGCTGCATACACTCTCATTGGTGGGAAAACAAAAGCTATTCGCAACCGAAATGGACCATTTAGAAATGGTCCATTTCTAAAAATAGCGGTGTTCTCAACATTTTGGAAAACTGTTGCGGTCACTATGACCGCAGGTCTGTGGTTATGGGTTAATCTGAATATTAATTTCCTTTCCAAATATATCAGTAAATTCACATTTTCTCTAAAAATGCATAACCCCCACTTGTATTTTGATATAAAGCTAAAACAAATACCTTACCAACAGAAAAGTGAAAAAAATATATGCATGTCTATTTAATTTCCAACCTGCACATTAGTTTGAGAGGTATGGACATTTCAAATTCCTATCTCAGCATGTTTCTTTGACTTCTTAGACATGTTTGTCATAGATTTTATATCCTAGTTTGGATTTACTGTACCCTAGCCGATTTATGTGGAAACTAGTTAGTATTTATTTTTGCCAAAGGTTATTCCCAAGCAATACATTTTTCTAATACTGAGGAAGAAGTGATTTTCCCCCCATCACTGACTTATAAATCCCATTCTATGAGTTATAGAATATTGCAAAGGAAGATCAGAGTGTGCTCTCTCAGAGTTAGAAACATTGTCTGGGGTTTGTGTACTTTGATTTACCTCAGAGAGCCCTGTAACGTATTCCAAACACCAATACTTTAATTACATTTTCTGTTCAGGCAAGTTTATGTTAGGCTTAGTTTTAATTAAATATACTGCCATACGAACTTATTTAGCTTTTTCATTGCTTGGCATTTGTTGTCTGTCATGATTTATTTGGATCATCATTGTGTAATGCATGTCTAATACCATCTCCGACCCATTCAGACCCAATTTTAATTTAGAAAAGCAGTATGGTAAGCAAGAGTGTGAAACAAGTAACCAATACTCCCTTTTAAATGAAGGTATCATGTTAACTTCCCACAAAAGGAAAGTCACATTTCTGTTCTGCCTTGCTTGAGGTTGCACTGTTTCCTTTCTTATTAATTTATTGGAAATGGCCTGAGGGACATATTGCCTTTAAAAAAAAGGAGTATGTAACGTATTGCTTCTAAGCTGAGAAGTGCAGCTTTATATTACAGTATAAAGTTAATACAATCCCTGGTTGTATAAACAGATGCATAGAATCAGAATAATGTGAAGTATTAGTACCACTTCAAAAAACCTTATTAAGACCATACCTGGAATACTGCATCCAGTTTTGATCACCACATTACATAAAAGAGGTTGAGACTTTGGAAAAAGTGCAAAGAAGAGCAACTAAGATGATTAAAGATACTAAAACATATGAAGAACAGTTGCAGGGTTTGGCTAGTCTAGAGAAAACAAGGACTAGGGGTGACATGATAGCAGTGTTCCAGTATTTGAGGGGCTGCCATAAAGAAGAGGGGATCAACTTATTTTCCAAAGCATCAGAAGGCAAGACAAGATACAATGGATGGAAACAAGTCAAGGAGAGAAGCAACTTGGAATTAAGGAGAAACTTCCTAACAGTAAGAACAATTAACCAGTGGAACAGCTTGCTTTCAGAAGTTGTGGGTGCTTCATCACTGGAGGTTTTTAAGAAGAGACTGGACAGACACTTGTCTAAAATGGTATAGGGCTGTGATGGTGAACCTATGGCACACATGCCACAGGTGGCATGGGTAGCCATATCGGTGGGCATGCGAGCGTTGCCCTAGCTCAGCTGCAACATGCATGCGCATGCCAGCCAGCTGATTTCTGGGCCTTCCGGTCTACTGGAAATCAGCAAACAGGACGTTTCCAGCCTCTGGAGCCTGGGGAGGGCAAAAAATGGGCCTAATGTGCCCACCGGGCCATCGTGTGCCAAAAGCAGGGGGAACGCGGGGGGGGGCATTTACAGGGGGCGGGGCATTAAATTATGGGTGTGGGCATGCACACGTGCGACCCCCCGCACTTCCCTCGCTTTTGGCACGTGATGGCAAAAAGGTTAGTCATCACAGGTATAGGGTCTCCTGCTTGAGCAGGGGGTTCGACTAGAAGACCTCCAAGGTCTCTTCCAACTCTATTTTGATTATTTCCCTCTTTTACTGTGCATCTTAACTTATTTGCTCACATCAGTTCTAATCTCCAGTCCCAACTGTTGGATATCAAAGAAGTGTGAAACACATCATTTTCAGTAATGTATCTTTAACACTTGTCAGTGGTAAATATAAAATCCTGGAAACTTTTCAATCACCTAAGTGACAAGTTGTAGACTTGAAACAAGCTAATCATTTCCCAGATTACTTTTTTTCTTCTTTTTTTTTGGTCTTTTGAGGCAGAAGGGGACAATTCTTTTTGCAAAGCATTCTTTTACTTCCCTTAACAAATGGGCCAGTCAGATCTTGGCCAATTGAATCAGCCAAGATGGTGATAGCAGATGGAAATACTCATTTTCAGCATACTCAGTTTTCCATGAAAGCAAGAGTTCAACTAATTCTTTAAAAAAGGGAGAGTTTAAGAACATTCATGTTCATCTCCCACACCAGTTCTGTATTTTACAGATAGACCAGGGCATTAGGTAAGAAAAGCCAATCCTCAAGCACATTCAGGAAGCCATTCAGATCCATCAAGTGCCTTTGCAGAACATTTTTATTGCTCTTTGCGGAAGTTCATAGCATCGTTATGTAGAAAACAGCTTTAGTACTTGTTAGAAGCCTTGCAGTTATGACTGGATGTATTGACTGAGATGGTCTTGAAAGGAAACCGTTCAAATACCAGCACAAAAAGAGCTTTGTGTTTTTGCTGTTAAATTACGTCTTCCATTATGCATGTTGAGGTAGTGTCACTATCAAAATCTAAATTCTAGTATCCATGTCTAGTACACATGGGCACTGTTGAAACCAATCTTCCTTTTTTATAACAGCTGAAAGCAGTAAGAAAACGCTTGCAGTCTGTGTAAAACTGGATTAAATTCTTTTTTTGAAAATTTATCTTTACAGTCCAGAAAGAGCATATACCTGCCCACCTGCCCTGGGAATTTCCCTAGTTACTATTAGGATATTCATATGAAATCAGGCTGTACAGATCTCTGCAGATGACCTTCACTTTGATCCATGGGTGGGCTTCAAAAATTTTAGCAAAGGGTTTTCTGCCTGGTTGCTGGGTGGACATGGCCATGGTGGACGTGGCCTAGTCGGCCTCCTGCATCACACTGGGGGTGCGTTTTTGCCCTCCCCAGGCTCTGGAGGCTTTCTTCGAGCCTCCAGGAGGGTGACAACAGCCTCCCCAGGCTTCAGAGGCCCTTTGGAGGCCAGAAACGGGCCCATTTTCAGCCTTCCCGAACTTCCAGTAGGCCCACTTTTTAGCTTCCCCGACCTCCGCATACACCCTGCATTTACCTGCATCCAAAATGGGCTGCGGGAGGACTCCTGGGAGAGGAGGGGTGGGGTGGGATTTGAGGGCCAGGAGTGGGATTTGGGGGTTCTCTGAACTGCACAGAATCTTAGCTAGAGGTTCTCTCGAACCCCTGCGAACCCCCAGCAGCCCACCCCTGCTTTGATCCCCATTCAAACTAAATGTTCCTTTGAAAATTTCCTGTGAAACAAAACAACCCCTTGCTTAAAATATATAGAATGGAGCACACACTGTCTCCCTTCACTCAGCAACAAGGATTTTCATAAAGCGGATTGGTTGATTAAGGAGATGAGCCCATATTAATTCTTCATCACACAAGTGCAATGTATTTTTAAAATGCACTTCACCAAGGCTACACAAATCTTTTTTTGTAGATGATCTGGAAGCAACAGCTGATGCAAAATGTGGCAGTTAGATTCCTGGCAGAGTATCCCATTAGCACAGAACAACACAAACTCTTCAGGCAACTCAGTAGGGTGCCTAGTACATAAAATTATCTGCCACAATGTCCTACCTGTTAATGACTACTTCAGCTTCAACCACAACAATACATGTGCATACAATAGTTACAAACGCCAGATAAACCGCTCCAAACTCAATTGTAGAAAATATGACTTCAGTAACAGTGGTCATTGCCTGGAATGCACTACCTGACTCTGTGTTTTCTTCTCTAAACCCCCAAAACTATAACCTTAGACTGTCTACTGTTGACCTCAGCCCATTCCTAAGAGATCTGTAAGGGGCATGCATAAGCACACCAGCATGCCTACCGTCCCTGTCCTAATGTCCCTTTTTACTCGTAACCTTTTCATGTATTCAAATTATCTTTATACTTTTATCTGTTATCTTATAGATGCTTGACAAATAAAATAAATAAATAAATAAAATAAACATTCCTCAATAGAATAAAGTCACTTAGGTGAGATGAGCAGTGTAGAAATTTAATAAATAAAGTATCAAGTTTTCTAGCTTCAGGTTTTTATCATTAGCCTCGGCCATTTAATATATTAGTCCTAAAAAATTATGTCCAATCATTAGCCCTTTGAAAGCCTGGACAAAGGCATTACAAAATAAATAAAGGGGAAAAGGAAGAGATTGTAATCTGTACAATTAATTTTTTTAATATAATTTTGTTTTCTTTATTTTTGTTCAACCTAAATTGAAACTCATGGCATTATAAGCTGCAGTGGTGCAGTGGTTAGAATGCAGTACTGCAGGCTACTTCTGTTGACTGCCAGCTGACTGCAATTTGGCAGATCGAATCTCACGAGGCTCAAGGTTGACTCTGCCTTCCATCCTTCTGAGGTGAGTAAAATAAGGACCCAGATTGTTGAGGGCAATATGCTGAGTCTGTAAACCGCTAAGAGAGGGCTGTAAAAACACTGTGAAGTGGTATATAAGTCTAAGTGCTATTGCTATTATGACTATCAAATGCCTGGATATGAATAGTGTATGAGTTAATTGTCCTACAAAACATTTACTGTGCTCCAGTAAGTCTAGATGAGCTCATTCTTCCTGTGAACCATATCCCCATAGTAGTAATTATTACTGTATTTACCACCATTGTGTATATGCAAAGAAGTCTTAAGCATCTTCCACAAAATATTAATGGCAAAAGAATGTATTTGCATGTGAATGCATCTGCTCTTATGCACAAGACCTACTTAGAGTCAATAAATAATGGAATTAGAACCCTCAATACTTCTGCTTGCTAATTCTATTTTTGAATTCTAAATGAGTGTTGTTTTCACTATTTTCAAAGAATGCTATCTTGTGGAAAAGTGCTCTCTGCACTTATATTACTATGATACTGGTATTCCTTTGTTGACAATAGAGAAACTAAATCAGATCAAGCAGTATTTGTGGTATCTCTTCTTGTTCTTCTTTTAGGAGCAGGTGCAGTTTTTCAGGACTTCTGAAGAACTAGATCACAAGATGATAAATATTCATTTTATAAACATTTTCCAGACAAGTTTGCTTCCAGTGAGGATACATATTGCTCTGAAAAGTCTTGTTTTTTACATAAATCCAACTAAATTGCCATTGCTTCAACACTTCACATTTAACTGAGATGAGGTTGGTATGTTGTGTTCTAACTCAAGAGAATGTAAAATCTAAAGGAATTAAAACACATTTTCTTTTATCTGAGCAGAAGTGAACAGGTCTAATCTGATTTATCATAATGGAACACCACTGCATAGAAATGGCATTGTAATGGTAGATTTGTTTGAAAAGATGGAGGATAGAAGGGAGAATTTGAAAAACTCTGCTTTGTCTGTGGACTTGCTCACAGACAATGCCTTAATGAGAAGGGTGATATTAGATTCCCTAACTGACAATGTCTCTTCTGCTCAAAGTGCTGTACTCAGATTACTAAAGGTCTCAATATTTTGGAAGGATGGCAATAGCGAGATATATGAAGGAAATCCAGGAAAGTTCTCAGACAAATTTGATTGAGAATTTGGAATATCTGTGTGAAGCATGGATTATTTTATCAATACCTTGGTTTTGCTCTGAAAGTTGTATAAATATTCTTGCTACAAAATGTGGACATACTACAACTTCTGGAGGCAAGCCATTCCACAGATAAATTGTTCTCACTGTCAGGAAATTTCTCCTTAATTCTAGATTGGATCTCTGTTGATAATCTTCCATCCATTACTGCTTTCCTCCCCTTTCCTCCCCTTTGGAAAATAGGTCGACCCCCTCTTCTCTATGACATCCCCACAATATTGGGGATCTTATCCCCTCAAATATCTCTTTGTTAGACTAGACATACCTAGTTTTCACAATCCTTCATCATATGGTTTAACCACATAATCATCTTTGTTGCTCTTCTTAGCATTTTTTTCATTCTTACACACACAGAAAGAGAGACAGAGAGGGAAGGAGGGAGAGAGGAAGAGGGAGAGAGAGAGAGAGAAGATATTCATATTCTGGTGACCTGAACTGGATGCAAATGTGGTTTTACCAGTACAATGCTAATACTTCATGTGATCTTGATATTATTCCTCTGTTGATGCAACCTAGGACTACATTGGCTTTTTTGATAGCTGAAGCACACTATTGGTTCAAATTTAAATGGTTGTCCACAGGGCACTTGAATCTCTTTCACAGCCACTGCTGTTGAGCCAGGTACCACCTATTCTTTATCTCTGTGTTTGCTTTTTTCTAATATAAGTGTAAGACTTTATTTTTTTCACCACTGAATTTAATTTTGTTGGATAGGGTCCAGTGTTCAAGTTTGTCAAGACTCTTCTGTATCTTGAGTCTATCTTTTAAATTATTTTCTCACAGCTTGATGTTATCTACAAATTTGTTGCGTGCCCTTCTATCCTCTCATCTAAATCATTTATGAAGATGGTGAAGAATACTGGGCCTAAGACAGGACCTTGAGGTACCCCACTGCATCCATTTAGATATAGTTCCATTGAGGACGACACTTTGAGTTGGTTAGCCAGCTAGGAGCAAGAGAAAATAAGTCAATATTCTTGTATTTATATTCTACTTAGTGACAATGAAATAAAAACATTTGCACTGTCTGATTGAAAGTTTGCCATGTTATACCACATTCTTATTAAATTACCTCATGATTTTCATGTGAGGAAGGTTTTTATTATGCTTTACATACATCATGTAAGGTACATTATGCCTTATGTAAGAAATTCAATGTCTATGATAGATTAGGTGTGAAGTAACCTTTTAGAAAATACCATTGAATATATGTATGGAAGTTAATAATGTGCCCCTTGAGATATAAAAGCTGGAATGACCATCATTTTTACTTTTCTTCAGCTCTGTGATTACATGCAGCTTTCAAGTTAACAATGTGGGCTTCAGCCAAATGTCAAAATCTCCATGCAAGAGATTAGTTTTGATCCTAAGTAATAGTTATCTATACTTGCAAAAAGGGAGAATAAAAAGTGTCAGTAAAAAAAGAGGAGATGGACAGGAATCTGAGAAGGAATGGAAATATAGATTTGTATTCTACCCCAACTTCTGGCTTCAGTTCTATCCAACAAATGCTTCCCAACAGATAAATCCTGAAGATAAATCCTTCACCTCAATCAACAAAGCAAAGCAAAACAAAAAAAGGTGTATATGTAGGTTTAGGGCTAGAAAGTTGATGTCACCGATATGGTGGATCAGTTTTATAATGGCATGAAGGATTTACAAAATCTGGGTGATTCTTACAAAAATTCTAAACTCCAGTCAAATGTAAAAAAATATTGTAAACATGTGGACATTGACCTCTCCTTTTTTAAGTGTGAATTTTAACTGTAATAAAGAATGAACAATTATTTGAGCTGAGGATGGTCTTATTGTAGGATTTCATTATAACCTGTAGTACATTGTTTGATTTTAAATAATGATGTAGATTGGAAGAATCTTCTTTGTTAAAAAAAATGAAAATAATTTGAAATTGTTATTGATTGCTTCTTCAGAGTGAAAATTAAATCTCAGCAAGAGTTGGCTGTTTATGATGCTCTCAGCAGCCCCGGAGCCAAACAAGGTTTCTGCAAAGTGTTTACAAAGAATGTACTAGAAGAACAAAATCAAGTTTTGATAGATTGTGAACAAAGGAAAAGAGAATAATGTTGATACGAACCCTGTCCTTGTAATTTAAAATACTTCACAGTTTTTAAATGTGTCTATCTGTTATTGGTGCTTTCTTTTATCTAACTCTTGCCTTTGGCATAGGCAATATGTAAATATTTCCAATAGTTTTATTCTGATTTATGCTTCCGTTCCATCTCCTTCATTTTCCTTCATGCTTTTCTACATTCCTTTCAAGGTCAGAACTGAAGTCAGAACTGAAGAACTGAAATTGCTACCAACCTGCCTTCCATTGAGGACCTGTATATTGCACGAGTCAAAAAGAGGGTTGTGAAAATATTTACAGACCCCTCGCATTCTGGACATAAACTGTTTCAACTCCTACCCTCAAAACGAGGCTATAGAGCACTGCACACCAGAACAACTAGACACAAGAACAGTTTTTTCCCGAATGCCATCACTCTGCTAAACAAATAATTCCCTCAACACTGTCAAACTATTTACTAAGTCTGCACTACTATTAATCTTTTCATCGTTCCTACCAATCATCTCCTTCCACTTATGACTGTATGACTGTAATTTTGTTGCTTGTATCATTTGTACCCTATGACTATCATTAAATGTTGTACGTTATGATTCTTGATGAACGTATCTTTTCTTTTATGTACACTGAGAGCATATGCACCAAGACAAATTCCTTGTGTGTCCAATCACACTTGGCCAATAAAGAAATCTATTCTATTCTGTTCTATTCTATTCTATTCTATTCTATTCTATTCTATTCTATTCTATTCTATTCTATTCTATTCTATTCTATTCTATTCTATTCTACTCTAAAAAGAAGCTTCTTGGATGAGGAGTGAAACATCTTCAAGGAAAAACAAAATCTGGTTGCTTTTTGAAAAAGCATCTTTGGGACAACCATGATCTGCATGACTGAGACACTCCATAAACAATCCTTCCAAGTTCAGCATTTTAACACTATTAGCAACATGATGAGCTTTTAATGTAAGCTCTGGAGGAAGGAAGGAATGAAACTGCATGGTATTCTCAGATATATCTATGGAAAAAGGAGTGGAAACCTATGATATGAGCAATGGTTCTTCCAACAACAGCTATTGTTGATGACATCTGAAAAGCTTTTGCTTAACACTAGATAAGAGTCTCCAGATATCTCTTTTTGGAAGAGATGTTTTAGAAAATAGCATGAAATACTGAAAATTATAACATAATAGTTGTATGACATATCTTACTATAATTACATGTCAACCTGTCTCCTGAAATGGAGACATCTAAGAACATAGTATGCAGATGCTTTTCTAAAGGAATGAGCTCATTGCTCATTTACGAGGAATCAACGATGCAAAAAAGGTGAACTAAATGTATTTATTAAAAGAGCCTTGGTAGTACAGTGATCTAAAGCACCCTGTTATTAAGACCAGCTGCCTGCAATTACTGCAGGTTCGAATCTCGCCAGGCTCAAGGTTGACTCAGCCTTCCATCCTTTCTAAGGTGGGTAAATTGAGGACCCAGTTTGTGGGGGCAATAAGCTGACTTTGTATAAATATACAAAAGGATGAAGGCTATTGCTTAGCGCATTGTAAGCCGCCCTGAGTCTCCGGAGAAGGGCGGCATATAAATCAAATTTTTTAAAAAACAACAGTTTGGATCTAACTCTGTCATGGATTGAAAAGGAACATATCAATACTACTCATAACTACTTGTTGTGTTGCCTGGAACCAATTAAGGACAAATACCGATGTACCACTATATTTGAATCCAAAATTTTCTAACTTTTTTTTACACATCCACAATCCCAATAAACTGTCTTTTCTTGTTGTTCACATTTCCAACATGAATTTGAAATATTTTTATGCAGGTATATTCCAGACAATTTCTCTGGTGGGATATACCATTTTCTCCTTTGTTTCCATTACTCGCATATGGAACTGTCACTGTTCCTTATTTGGTGATCAAAAGAGGATTTATTTGGTCACCTGCATACTCATTTGGATACTTCTGTGTAACTATCTTTAGACCCTGGAATCATTCTCTGGAATACAAGAAAGCAATCATTTATCAGGTTTTAAAAAGCCCTAAAGTTTTGAAAGACTTTGAAATATAATTTTAGCTTAATTATTATTGTTCTTTTAGTATTTCTATTAACTCTGTTTTCTGTTCTTATTATAAGCCGCTATTAGAGCACGATATATAGATTTCTAACGATTAAACATATTAAATTTACTTGGCTTCAGTGATGGTACTATTGTTTTGGACAAACATTTTCAAAGAGTCTACAATTTTAACCAGGATTTAACTTATTACAAATCTAAATACATTTTTGAAAATTTATACTTACAGATTGGATGGGTAATTTCTCCTTATCTCTGCAAGAGAAGGATAACTTCCTTCCTTCCTTGCTTCCTCCCTCCCTCCCTCCCTCCCTCCCTCCCTGTGGTTGAAACAAAGAAAGTGTGGATAATTGTGTGGCAATACCAAGAACATTGACTGATAATAAGTCCTGGCAGGACAGTGGTTAAGGTGTAGTATTGCAGTTAAACTCTGCCCACAGCCTGGAGATCAATTCTGATGGGACTTAAGGTTGACTCAGCCTTCCAAGGTTGAAACATGAAGACCCAGAATGTTGGTGGCAATATGCAAATAATGCTTACATTGTAACCCACCCAGAGAGTGCTGTAAAGCACTAAAAAGGTAAAGGTTCCTCTTGCACATATGTGCTAGTCGTTCCCGACTATAGGGGGCGGTGCTCATCTCCATTTCAAAGCCAAAGAGCCAGTGCTGTATGAAGATGTCTCTGTGGTCATGTGGCCGGTATGACTAAATGCCAAAGGCACACAGAATGCTGTTATCTTCCCACCAAAGGTGGTCCCTATTTTTCTATTTGCATTTTTTACATGCTTTCGAACTGCTAGGTTGGCAAAAGCTGGGACAAGTAATGGGAGCTCACCCCATTATGCGGCACTAGGGATTTGAACCACTGAACTGCTGACCTTTCAATCGACAAGCTCAGCGTCTTAGCCACTGAGCCACCATGTCCCTTTTTGTAAAGCACTATGGGGCAGTATATAATGTTATTGCTATTACTAATAGGGATTCTGTAACAAACCACATGTGCTGCTTTCATTAGTTCAGGGTGTTTTGGTCAGTTTGAAACAACCCTTCTTAAATTATTTATTATTATTATTATTCATATTTCTATGCTGCCCACTCTCCGAGGACTCTGGGCGGCTTACACCAAAGACAGTATACTAAATAGCATATTGCCCCCAACAATCTGAGTCCTCATTTTACCCACCTCGGAAGGATGGAAGGCTGAGTCAACCTTGAGCCGGTGAGATTTGATCCGCTGATCTGCTGAAATAGCAGTCAACTGAAGTAGCTGCAGAGAAATCAGCAGAGAACATTCTGCATTCTTAAATATTCTCTGTTTAACTGTCTTTTCATTGCTCAAGCTGGTCAGATGCAGCTTTTTTATTTTTCTCCCCCTTTCACCGATCAGTATTTATACAGTAACTTCAGATAAAACTATATCTTGGTTATCGATCCAATAAGAACTAAAAGCATACAAAGCTAAAGCAGATATTCTTTGCAAAAATGTTTTAGCAGCCACTGTTTACAAATTGAACATTTGTTTGGACATCTTGTTCCCAAGTGAATTCTGATTGAAGTGTCACTCATCTGAAAGTAAACTTGAAACAATAAAGTCTAGAGAGGCAAAAATCTTTAGACGCGGCCACCTGAGAGAGTAAGAGTCTTACAAGGTAAAATACTGAAAGGATCTGCAGAATTTTCTCTAAACTTCTATCGTAGAGGCACAGCCAAATTAAATGAGCTCATCAGGGATGGGTTCTACTTACCTTTACTACTGGTTTGCAATGGGAGCGTGTGCGCAGAAGTTTCTGCGCATGTGCAGATCATACGTTATGACATCCGGGTGGGTGGGGGGAACTTCCTGCCGCTTTTACTACCAGTTCTCAAGAACCAGACAGAACTGGGAGCAACCGACCACTGGAGCTCATACTAATATGGTTTGTTTCCTTTGTTTCCTGTTTCCCTTCTGCATAGAGATGAATTCTTCTATCCAACGGCTGTGTTCAAGGTTTGTTTTGATTCACACAGAAAAACAGCTCTTTGCAAGTCTAAAAAGCAGTGATAAAGATGAGGTAGTAAGACATGCATGTTATTTAATTTAGTAGTGGAGCATATACTGTAGTAGACCCCAGATTTAATAGTTGCTTCTCTATGTCGTGCTGTGAAAGATTTCCTAGTGAAGAGCTATCAGTCAATGTCAATATTACTCGATTAAATGGAATAGTGGCCTGGCTTGATTCAGATACGTTTATTGAAAAATACAATATAGGGAAAAAATAAAGTCCTAAAGCAAGTTGGTATCTGGAAGATGTTTTTTTTTTCCATCTAGTAAATTTGTACTGACCTTCAGATAATGTCTAGCAAGTCATATTCAGTTCCAGAATATATTAGAACAAAAATACATCAGTAACACAGATATAACAGTAATGCGCAACAGATTAGTAGAATTTTTTTATCCCTAAATTATAAATGAAGAACCAGTTTGGTTTAGTGTTTTAAGGCATTGGGTGTTCTGTCCCCATATCACGCACACACCCAACCAGCCAGCCGAGGGTTAAATAAACTCTTCAAACACACAACGTCAGTGATAAGGAACTTGGCAGCAACTCCGTGGCTGCCTGCCAAGAGCTTTTACTCTGATAACACAGACAAAAATACACACAGTTTGAATTAAATCCACGGCAAATAGATGTTGTGTCCGAAGGTGCAAGTGCCTCGCCAGAGATTAGCTTTGTCCGTCACAGAGTCTGAATGGCCACCACACTCCCTTTTATAGCCTGTGGGGTGTGGTCCAGTGACTCAGCTTAATTTCTGGCACACCTCCTTTTCTGCTGCTCACGCTTGTCTCTCCGACGCTGGCATGGGTCCAACCACAATGTTTCTTCGTCAGACGGCTCAGAAACACCCGGCTCCTGGCCAATCTCTTCCCCTTCGGGAGACACCTGAGGCATTGCCAGAGAGGAGGGTCCTGGAGAGGGAGGCCTGGCCGTCTCCTCTCCTTCATGTTCGGAGCCTTCTTCCTCCGATAAGATAGGTTCGGAGGACGGAGCCACAACATTGGGCTAGAAACTGGGACACTCTGATTCTAATCCCATATTAGCCACAAAGCCTTGGGTACAAAGCCAGACTGACCTTGGGCCGGTCATTCTGCAATTCTCTTAGCCCTAGAAAGGAGAAAAAGGAAAACCTTTCTTTGGAAAGGTGGAAACATGCCACATAGACTCCTTTACGGGAAGATGACTGTACCCATGCAGAAATTATGTTTACTTTTCCTCCCCTTCCATGCTAATTGTTGCTATGACCTGACATCAGAACAATGCACGTATCCTTCATCACAAGTAGAAATACTCATTTATAACCCTTTACCAAACTAAATCAAAACAAGTAATTTATGGTTTGTTAAAAATTAATGCTCTATAAATTAGAGCATTATCATCTCTATCTAATCAGCCATTTGCAAGGAGGAGGAGGAGGAAGAAGAAGAATTTAGATGAATCCACATTAAATGTATTTCATGATTCAGGCACCAAGATCTGGGCAATTGATACTCTGACACTGCCCTTATGGAGCAGTAAACTAGCATTTCTGAATCGGGCCATCAACTTTGCAGCTTCAGTGACCAATTCTATGTCCTCACGGCACAGTTAGAATAATTTACTGCCTAACAATTCATTGCTTGGTTTGTTGTTGAATTTATAATCCCTCAGTTTCTCTCGGAATAATTTTCCTCATTATTTCTTTCCGAATAATAGCATCTGCATGCCAACCTCACCTTTCAGATTGTTAATTATTTGATGGCTGATGGAAAAGAACGGTTTGAATCTAACAAAATCTGCATTCCGTGCATAATTCCGTTCAGATGAGCAGCTTTATCTGATAAGGCTCCTGCAGGAATATATTGCCTAAAATTGTTTGCAAAACAGGGAGAAGTTTCATTCAGAAAGTATTTGAAAAACTTTCTGTCTGATAACATTGGACGATTATTTATGGACAATGATTGAATAGCTCGGCATGTCATTTGTAAAAGTCAACCATTGAGATCTGGATCTTTCTTCCATTTTACAGCTCTTAAAAAAAAAAAATCCCTTCTGGAATTCCTTGCAATTTGGTCTTAGAACAAAAGTGCGTGGGTCATTGGAGACTGCAAGTGAGATTTTGAAAATTAAAGACATACTTTTTGTCTAAGTTACCTTCCAGTAACTAAGGAAAAAAATATATATTTGAGACCTTTGCTTCTGATAATGCAATTACCACAATTGTAAGAACCAGTCTAGTCAAGTGTTAAGGCACCTGGCTAGAAACCAGCAGACTGTGAGTTTTAGTTCTGCCTTAAACCTGAAAGCCAGCCTGGTGACTTTGGACCTATCACCAGGAGAGTGTGAGTTCTAATCCTGCCCTAGGCTGGGTGAATTTGGGCCACTCACTTCCTCTCAGCCCAATCCACCTCACAGTGTTTTTTTTGTTGTTTGGAAAGTAGGAGGAGGAAAGAATATTAAATATGTTTGCTACCTTGGGATAATACATAAAAAGATTCTTTATGAAATCTGATATAAATTCCTCCCTCCCTCCCTCTCTTTTTCTTTCCTGAATTGGAATTGATATTGAATACTGAATAACATGTTCAGTTCTGCCTTGCCTATATCTATATATCAATGTCAATATTGATATATACTGTATACATACATGCACGCACAAACATACAGACACACACACACACACACACACATATACATACATACACGTGTATATGAATGTGTGTCTGTGTATCCATCTATATGTTTGTGTAGCTATCTTATCTCAATATTTTATCATCTCAGAAGACATTAGATCTAAAAACTTGAAATGTTACATTTATGGGTAGCTTTAGGATCAACTTGGAACAAGTAATGAAGCTATTGTTCATATATATAGACACCCACAGGGTAGCAAGGGGTGGAAAGGATGAAATGTTTACATGATTACATCATGACAATGGTTTGGCTTACATTTATTTATTTTTATTTATTTAATTTGATTTGTATGCCGCCCTATCTCCATAGGACTCAGGGCGGCTCACAACAATTAAAATTAAATCAGATAAAAACATATTAAAATACAAATTAAATGTATGTAAAAACTCATTAAAATAATCAAACCCCATCAGTCCAGGCTGGGTGATTTAAACAGCCATGTCTTTAGTTCGCGGCGGAAAGTGCGAAGGTCAGGGGCCAACCGGAGCCCCAGGGGGAGTTGATTCCAAAGGGTGGGCATGCCCACAGAGAAAGCTCTACCTCTGTGGGCCGCCAGCCAACATTGTCTAGCCGATGTCATCCTGAGTAGGCCCTCCCTGTGAGAACGCACCAGGAGATGGGAAGCTGTTGCTGGTTGCAGATGGTCCGACAAATATCCTGGGCCTAAGCCATGTAGGGCTTTATAGGTCATCACCAGCACCTTGAATCTCACCCGGAGGGCAACCGGCAACCAATGCAAGTCACGCAGGAGAGGTGTAACATGGGAGTATCGGGACCCTCCCATCACAACCCGCGCAGCCGCATTCTGTACCAGCTGAAGCCTCCGAGTGGTCTTCAAGGGCAGCCCCAAGTAGAGACCATACTTGCATCAGATGTTGTTACAATCACATTTCATCATTTTTCATGCAAATGCCACCATTTTGGTATCATCAGATCCTCTCCTAAATCTGAACAGATAATTAATCCTCGATACCATGTTTTGGTTTTGGTTCTGGCTTGTCTTTTATATTATTTTTGACTTATCAATTTGCTTCATTTTTTTAACCCCTGTGTGACGCTACCAACAGTAGCAGAACAGGTTGTGGATATTGGGGACATGGGTGGGAAAAATATTCCAGAAATGGTCTAACCCCCAAATGAACCATTTAATTTGGATTATTCCCAGTAATGCATTTCTTTGATTACATATTTGTAAATATGTTACATTGTACATTGTATTTACATATTATCTTTCATTCATGAACTCAGGACTGTGAGAGGGATCCTAGTGGTCAACCATTTAAATATGAGCCAGCACTGTGCAGCAGCTGTCAAAAAAGTCAATACAGTTTTAGGCTGCATAAACAGAGGAATAGAATCAAGATCATGTGAAATGTTGATACCACTTTATAATGCCTTGGTAAGGCCAGACTTGAATACTGCATCCAGTTTTGGTTGCCATGATGTAAAACAGACATGGAGACTCTAGAAAGAGTTCAGAGAACAACCAAGATGATTAGGGGACTGGAGGCTAAAACATATGAAGAACGGTTGCAGGAACTGGGTATGTCTAGTTTGATGAAGAGAAGGACTAGGGGAGACATGATAGCAGTGTCCAATATCTCAGGGGCTGCCACAAAGAAGAGGGAGTCAACCTATTCTCCAAAGCACCTGAGGTCAGGACAAGAAGCAACGGGTAGAAACTAATCAAGGAGAGAAGCATCTTAGAACTAAGGAGAAATTTCCTGACAATTAGAACAATTAATAAGTGGAACAACTTGCCTGCAGAAGTTGTGAATGCTCCAACACTGGATGTTTTTGAGAAGAGATTGGATAACCATGTGTCTGAAGTGGTGTAGGGTTCCTGCCTAAGCAAGGGGTTGGACTAAAAGACCTCCAAGGTCCCTTCCAACTCTGGTATTCTGTATTTTGACTCCTTGTAGAAAACCTTAACCATTACACATTTTTGCTCTGAATCTGGAACAAACCATATTGAGATTGGGGTGTTTCATTTTGCAATGCCCTCTTTGGATTCAGACTCGAGAGCATCCAATGACCGATTTTCATTTGATTTCTCCTCTGCTTAGAAAAAGATTTCTGATAAGACGTTACAGAGCATAAAATTTGTATCAAAATTGTATATTCCACTAACAGCTGTAAACCTAGCTATATTCCATGATTAAACATTACTTTCAGCAGCTTCTGAAATGGAAATCCTTCTAAGAGTTTGTTTGTTTGTTTGTTTGTTTGTTTGTTTTTGCAGATGGCTGCATTAAAATGCTATCTACCAGTCTTTGAGCTGGCAAAAAAAAAAAAAAAACATGTCCTGGCATGAATTTGTGGTGCCCTGATTGCCAACTCCTTTCCTGTTGCAGTATGAAGGCTGGCAAATGGTGCTGTTCTTACTTATGGCAGGCGAAGTCAATGCAAGTGATCCCTGGGTTTCCCTTACTTCACTCTAAGTAACTCCCCAACTAAGTATCAACTGCCAGCAGGAAATATCCACCAATCTCTCTCCTTAATATGAAGTGGTCAAAACGAGTGAGTCAAACTATTTGTCAACCCTGAATTTAATTGGGGTGTGGGATTGTTTGTATCCTTGGTTACTCTGACATGAATTCAATTTGACACAGTTTGGAGCTGAAGGTGGGAGAGCCAAGGAGGAGAGAGCCTTCAGCCAAAACAACATAGCTAGCCGATGAGTCAAATACATTCCAATGGCTGGTTGGCCATAGGAGGAGGAGAGAAGTTGGCAAGCAACCAGCTCTCATCTTGGTTGGACAGTTTGTTTTGAAAATTTGAGAAACTATTACTTATATTGGGATGGAAAGCACAGGAACTTTCAGTACTGGCTTTCCACCAGTAGTGCCAAGATGATGTATCTAAAAGAAATGTGTTCTTTGAGGAAATGCAATGCCTCGGAGTTCGATTTGTAATGGGTGCATTACTTGGAACCTGACACTATTTTCCAAAGCACCAAAAGGCAAGACAAGAAACAATGGATGAAAACTAACCAAGAAGTGAAGCAACCTAGAACAAAGGAGAAAATTCCTAATGGTTAGAGCAACCAACCAATGGAATAGCTTGCTTTCATAAGTTGTGGGTGATCCACCACTGGAGGCTTATAAGAAGACACTTATCTAGAATGGTGTAGGGTCTCCTGCTTGAGCAGGACGTTGGACTAGAAGACCTCCAAGGTCACTTCAAACTCTATTTTTCTGTGTTTTGTGTTGAATGATTAAGATGATTGCCAATGGGTATAGGGGGAAAGTGGAATCAACATATCCTAATGCACAACCCTTCATCTGTGTCTTGACTGGTCAACCAGGCTATTTTAAAACACAGATTTAGATAGGTAGATGATAGATAGATAGATAGATAGATAGATAGATAGATAGATAGATAGATAGATAGATAGATGATAGAACGATAGATAGGTGATAGATAGAAAGATAGATAGATAGATAGATGATAGATAGATAGATGATAGAAAGATAGATAGATGATAGATAGATAGATAGATAGATAGATAGATAGATAGATAGATAGATGATAGAAAGATAGATAGATGATAGATAGATAGATAGATAGATAGATAGATAGAGAGAGAGAGAGAGAGAGAGAGAGAGAGAGAGAGGATAAACAGACAGACAAACAGATACACTGTCCAAAGGTATGGTAAACGGCATTAAAGCATATGGTTAATCAATAGTGAACACCTTTTCCCCCAACATGGCTGAAATATATCAACAATCTCACTTTGGCATCTAGTACCACTAAATCTGGAATGCAGTATAAAATATTTCAGCCATCAATCCCTTTCCCCACCAAAAAAAGACATAGCTAACTATGCTCTACTGAGCATAGAGTTATAGAATGGCAGTTGCATTTTACTGGTTTCAGGAACATTCATTGATAAGGATGAGAGTGATTATGCTTGAGTTCAGGTTCTCAGAAGTAAAGTTTCCAGAAGGGAAAACCTTCAACTTATGCGAAGCAGCTAGCAGAAAAAGATGTCAGGCACACAGTGTGATAGAACTTGCAATGTACAGCTTTCAGAATGTACAGCCAGGATCCTTCCTACAGCTGACCTTCTATGCCAGGGGTGTCAAACTCACGGCCCTTAGGCCGGATGAGTCATGCTCTCGTCATACCCATCCCTGTTTCAGCGAAGGGGGAAATATTCATGATACGTCACGTGATGACATCGTGATGACGCAAGTTTGACTCCCCTGTTATATGCAGTGCAGGAGGGCCACACCTTTGTTTGAACATTACCCTGTTTTCCCCAAAATAAGACATCCCCTGATAATAAGCCCAATCGGGCTTTTGAGCGCATGGCAATAAGGCCAAGCGCTTATTTCAGGATTCAAAAAAATATAAGACAGGTTTTTATTTTTGGGGAAACACGGTAGGTCAAGTCTGCCTTCAAAAGAGTGCTAAACCAGTGTTTCTAAGGAACCCTATGAAGACTTTACAAGCACTAGGAAAAGCAGCAGTCAGGGATTGTGGGTGCCAATACATTTGCAGAAGGTGTCTGGTGTGTCCTTCAGCTGAAGCCAAAATCTCCCTGAAGAATAGTGCTGAGTGACTGGAGTAGAGGGGACATACCTATGGCAATCAGTATAGGTGACCAAGTAGGTGAGCAGAATGACATTAGGCCAGAGGTGGTATTCAGCAGGTTCTGACCAGTTCTGGAGAACCGTTAGTGGAAATTTTGAGTAGTTCGGAGAACTGGCAAATACCACCTCTGACTAGCCCCACCCCCATCTATTCTCTGCCTCCCAAGTCCCAGCTGATCGGGAGGAAATGGGGATTTTGCAGTAACCTTCCCCTGGAGTGGGGAGGGAATGAAGATTTTACAGTATCCTTCCCCTGCCACGCCCACTGAGCCACACCCACCAAGCCATGTCACGCCCACCGAGCCACGCCCACAGAACCAGTAGTAAAAAAAAATTGAATCCCACCACTGCATTAGGTCTATCAGTGCTGCAGATACAGGGAAGAAGAACCTTAAATCATGAAACCTCAGCAACTGTTGTCCTCTCTTACCTATTAAGAACGAAACTTTACACAAGTTATGCCTTAGTGCTTGGAAAACCAAAATGACAGATAAGTATGGGCAGACTGCAATTACCTGGGGAAAAATATGGCACTTGTCTTTGAATAATTAAAAGTAATTAAGCAAGCGAAGTACCCAAACCAGTCACTTCTGAACTTTTCTGTTGGTGGCTCTTTGGATTCTCAGCTAGTTTAATGCTCTTGCTGGTATTTTTCCCTAGTGCAACAGCAGCCTCCAGTGGTCATTTCCTTGTATTCTGGTTCTCCTAGCTACAACTTTGTTACAAAGGAATCAAGATGGCACTGTGCATCTTGAAGAAGAAAATCTTATTTATAAAAGTTGGGTCCTTCTTTACATGGAGCAAAAAAAAAAAGATCACGTTTCTCTTAAAGGGGAAAAATCCACCCTTAATATTCAAAGGTTTTTTTTTTTAAAAAAAAACAACCTTTATTGATTTTTTCTTTCACATACATATTTTATGAACAGAGTACTGACCGAATCATATCTTATACGACTTATCACCTCCAAATAGTTTACATATTTCCAATTTCTGCCATTCTTTTTTCCTACTTTTTTTATCTTATCTTAATACCTTCTATACTTACTGTATAAACAGTATCACCATCCACCCTTCAAATCCTAATTTCTTAACATTATTTCAATTAATTATCTTATCTTATCCATTGTTAATCATACATAGTCTCTTTTAACTTTCATATTAGTTCATTCTTCATCCTAACAAATTTGAGTATACTCGGGGTTGCCCTTCGAGCTTTTTTAATATGAGGGCCAAATTATTTAATATGTTTTAAACTGTTTTTAAGCTTTATGGATATATGTGTTTTATTGTGGCTGTGCACCGCCCTGAGTCCCTCGGGAGAAGGGTGGTATAAAAATTTAAATAAATAATAAATAAATAAATAAATAAATAAATAAATAAATAAATAAATAAATAAATTCTACCGTTCTATCTCCCTTATTTTACAACAATTCTTCTCCTCCTTCTCCTCTCTTTCCCTTCCCTCCTTTCTTCTATCTTTTTCTACTTTCTTTTAAACTTGTTTTTTAAAAAAATATATTCAAAGGGTAACTCTTCCCCTTTCCACTGGATTGAAAATTCAAGGCAAAAGTTGAATTTAAGAACCACTCCTAAATTACCTAGAATTCCGCAATCAGTATTTAAACAGGTGTTTTTACTAATTCACTACCCAGCAGGGAGGTAGGGAAGGCAACTGAGAAGTCCATAATGCTGAGAAAAATGGAAAGAAAGAGCAGAGTTCATTGACCAACAGCAATGAATACATCATTGAGAGATCTAAAAGGCTAATTAAAGACAGATCATCCCAGAGAAAGTTTTTAATGAAGTCACTAAGAGGTGACATTGACTTGATTACATTTAAATCAATTAAATAATCAATCTTTTGGCCAATGCACTGGATTAACAGCATTGTTTCATTATCTTGTCTTCCGCATTGCCTTGAATGTGAGTTGATTGGCTCTTTTGGGTCTCTCTTCCCCTGTTAGGTTTGATGAGCCACAGTGGGTGTCAGATTAAGGCCAATTGATGCTCAACAATGGTGCCATTCTGTTCTTATATTGCTTAATTGACAAGACATTTAAACTCATTAAATGCTGGAAACTAAAGTTGACTGTGGCAGTGAAAGAGTTAAGGGTAGTTTATCTAGGGGGGACATTTTCTGTAGTGCTCCTCTTTGGTGCCCCAAATATAGGCTTATTTTGCTTAATAGTTAATCCAAGGCTGGCCTGAGCCTCAAGTAATTATTCATCTTAAATTATGTGGTTATGACAAGCAGTTTATGATGGAGCAAGCAGAAAGGAAAAAAAAAAGTATGTTCAGCCACAAACTGTTAAGGTTCCATTGACAAATTCCTAATCAGCTCCAAAGGAACTGATTGCACCCATTACAGCATATTGAAGTGGAAGAGAGTTAATTATCACATTTGATCTGAAGAAACTGGGAAGAGTGAAGAGATTCTGTGAAGGTGGCACATTTACCTCATATATCCCCATTCTGATTTATAGGTGGGATTGGCACTTCCAAAATGAAGGCAGAGAGAAGACATTTTGACAAAAGAACACATTTATGAAATTCGAAATATGGTAAAGATGTACTCATTTATTCCAATTGGACCAAGTTGTATCTAATCAAGGTGTTCTTTGAATAGTAGTTAATTACAACCCCCTGGAAAATCTACCTCAAAGTTGATGGCTCATTGCCAACATAATATGTATTCACTGATAGAACCTCATTTGCCCCTAGAAGTGTTTTTGTGGTAATAACCTTTTGGTTTGTTTTTTTTTTGGCCTGCAACTAGTGTTAAAATATAACATGGTAGATAACTTTGCAGAGATAACTGCCAATTTACAGCTGATAACCCTAATCCTAAACTATTTGGTGAGGGGAAAAAAAGTGGCTTGACCTTGACAATGTGGTTTACAAATGTGCTTAGAGTTTTGCTCCTGGTATGAACACAATGATTGTTCACCAATTAATGGTTAAACAAATGAATTACGAAGTAGGAGTATGTTACCTGATCTTGACTGCAAAAATTTCAGATAACCATTAGTGGAATTAAAGGGTTAATGTTTTTAGATGCCTTTGTTGCTGTCAGTATCTTTGCTGATAGTCCTATCTTAGCCTTATATGCAAATTACACACCATAGAATAGCGTGCATATACTATATAATAAATATTATTCAATGGTGATGGCACATTTTGGTTGATTAAAATAGGGCAGTGTGAGAAGGCACTCAAGTTGCATACTTATAACGGGTTGAGTGGTACAGATAATGATAGCGGAAATGAGATAAGGGTTATTTTAACTTAGCCTACCATTTTTACAACTTTATTCTTTTTTTTTTGCTCCTGTTGCTACATTGGTTTTTAAATTGGTTTATTTGAAGATTCCACACAAAGATTATTAACATTTTTGTGTCCTTCTTAACATATATATTTGAAGCATCTTCCCCTCAGTATAAGCATTCTTTTAAAAATTGCTAACTACAGTGCAACATAAGAAAACACAGATTCAGCTATTAGTTAATTCCAATTTAGAGACATTATGAGTTGAGTAGGTTCATGTTAAATCTGAACCAAAAGATTTCTTTTCCACCCCAAACATGGAACACATGTTCTCTATCCTAAGCATGTAATACATGCTATGAATCGTTCCTTTAGGACAGGCATCTGGTAGAAACCATGATATAATCAGTGTCGCCTTATAGAGCCAGTGGATATTAAGTGAACCAATGGTTTGTTATGGGTCAGGTTTGCCAAGAAACAGAAGTAAACATTGTTTTTTCAGCAAAATTGTCATAAAATGCAATTGTCAAAGTTCCAAGTAATACACCCATAGCAAACAGAATTCCAAGGCAAGCAGTTTCCTCAAAGAACAAGTTTATTTCATATATCATATTGGCATAGGCTGGTGAAAATCAATTCTAAAGGTACCTGCAGTTTTCACCTAATTAAAAGTAAAGGTCCCCCCCCCCTTTCCCAAACTATCAGTCATATGGTCCAATCAAGATGCTATCTAGTTGTTTGGAAACTTCACTCCTCTTCTCTTCAGCTTGGTTCTGAAGGAATTCTGTGGGAATGTCCTTGGTTCTCAGGGGAACTATTTTGTTTTGGTTACAAACCCCCAGCTATCTCTATTCCCCCCTCCCTATGCCTCAGCACCATTGTGGCAACACTGAAGCCTCCAAGATGGCCTCAGTCAGGCTAGCTTCAGAGTTGACAGGAATCACATGGGTGATGCATGCAGACTGGTTGTTAAACACCCATGTGAAAGCAGGTGTGGAGGCTTGGCCATTGCAACTTTGGAACTGGGTTGTAGGTAGCCCTGGAGAACTCCATTGTAACTTCAAATTGTCACTAAGTGGTTGGTCTTAAATCAAGGATTACCTCTATTCATACATTGATTAACGTCTTTCATGCGATTTCAGCCTTTGTTGAATTTGTTTTGAAAACAAACAAATCAAACAAAGTTTGATGAGAATTCCTACTGATTTATATAAAAGAGAAAGCAATCTTATATTAAACTTCAATTTTTAAAAAATCCTTCAAAATAAGTGAGCCGAATATATTATCTAAACATAGATGCACTCAAAGCAAGGCATACGTAGATATATTTGGGGTACACTGATCTCATTACAGAATCTGGACTACAGCAAATCCATTTGAAGCTGAACTCTAATTTCCTATTTGAGAGGTGCAAATTAGGTTAATTGGTATCAGCATTCCCAAATCAAATTTCTCAGATGTCCCTCAATTTATTCCAACTGGCAAAAGCTAGCCTGCAGGCCAGATCCAGGGTTTGAATCTGAAGCCAACAACTGACAAAGTGCTTGATAGGAAAAGAAGAAGAAGAAGTTTTAAGCCAATTTCCTCTTGGATGAGCACCTTCTGACCATCCTTCTGTATGCCTGGAACATAACACCGAGAATTTTGTTAAATATTCTTGTGTGATGATTGGGGAGTTATGTAAAATGTAGCCATGGAAATAAATAAAAAAACCCAAACAAACCTTTAAAGCCACATGGAACAAAATCTACATTTAGGTCTATTTGTATGGGTGAGTGATAGGATGAGTGTCAAATTTTTCAATTTCCAAACATTAGGAGTGCTCAAAAGTTTTGACATTCCTTGAGGATTGTAAAGATATTTTGATTACTTTCATAATCATAATCATATGTTTATTTGTCAAGCATATATAAGATAACAGGTAAAAGTATAAGCATAATTTGAATGCATGAAAAGTAAAAAGGAATATTAGGACAGGGACAGTAGGCATGCTGGTGCACTTATGCACGCCCCTTACAGACCTCTTAGGAATGGGGTGAGGTCAACAGTAGACAGTCTAAGGTTAAAGTTATGGGGGTTTGGGGAAGAAGCCACAGAGTCAGGTAGTGCATTCCAGGCACTGACCACTCTGTTACTGAAGTCATATTTTCTGCAATTGAGTTCAGAGCGGTTTACCTTGAGTTTAGATGTGCTTGGTAAGTAACTACATAAATATCATAACTTTTTAGTTCCTTCTCCTCCTCTTCCTCTTACTCCTCTTCGATAAAAAAGGGCAAAATATCTATTTGATGTAAAGAATAAACAATGCATTCCTTCCACACTACCTACCAACCCTACCACACTTCTTTCTTTCTTTCTTTCTTTCTTTCTTTCTTTCTTTCTTTCTTTCTTTCTTTCTTTTTCGTCCTTCCTTCCTTCTTTCCTTCCTTCCTTCTCTTGTTCCTTAAAATATAGTCATGCTACTCAATGTGATTAGAGTTCCATCCCTTCCCCTGTTATTTCTTTGATATAATGGGTTGTACCATAATGGTCTTAATCCCAATAAACACTAGCAGAGGTTAAGGAAGTATTAGACTGAAATTAGCATTATTTTACGTTCTCATAGTGTTTTATGAATTTTAGCATTACTCATGTTCTTTCCTAGCTATCTGCCCTAATTATTGATAGTATTTAGATTATTCCTTGGAAAATTAATTGTCATCTTATAGGATCCTTTCATGTGTTAATATCTCCACTGTGTGAATTTACCTTTAATAACATTATCTTTATTTTATTTTATCAATATAACTTTTTTATTTCTATTTCTATTTCTATTTTAGCATAATTATTATTATTATTTTCATTTTAGGCTGATCTATAATTTCAGCTATGAAATATGTAAAAAGGCTCCTTTGCTAATACATTTATAGTTATTTATTTAAAATATTTATTTTGAGGTTTGCTTGATAGGTTCTTAGCCATACAAGCAGGATGAAACAATAACATGAAGACACAATTAATGAATTTAAAACATTACAATAATAAACCTAACAACCATGGTGGGGGCTTTATAAAAGTCAAGATGATGATTGAAGCGTTGCCTGATATATTTATGTTACAGGAACATATAGAAGAATGGACCTTCAATCACACAGTTACAGCTTTCAACACTTTTTTTTTTATCCCTGCAGTCACTGCTGATAAATAACTCTGTCACAAAGGTACAGAAAGGTACAGAAAAGCCATAAGGCTCAATGGCCACAAAGTCATGAACGTTAGAATAAGCACACCGTTAGCATTGACAAATTCACCATCAGTCAATTACAAAAGGTGGCCTTACTTGAAACAGCTTACATCCTGAGACAATATCTGTAACACCATCAAACTTCCACATCTGCCTATCCCAGGTCCTTGGAAACAATAAAAAGGTAGACAAAAATGCCAAATCCATTCTGAACATCATGTTGACTGTTGCAATGAACAACAACAACAATGACAACAATAACAACAATAATAATGCATTGGAAGATCTGATGGGACCATAAAAAAGAGAAAATAATAGAAAATGAAGAAGTTAAATTGCTCTGAGACTTTAGAATTCAAACAGACAGGCACCTGCCACATAATACTCCCAGACCTAACAATTGTCGATAAGAAAGAGAAAAAAGTTTGGATAGTGGATATGGCAGTGCCTGGAGACAAAAGAATAGACGAGAAAGAACTGGAGACGATAACAAAATACAAAGTCATAGAAATAGAAAGAGAATGACTGTGGCAAAGGCAAGCAAGGGTAGTACCAATAGTAATAGGCGTCTTGGGTGCAATCCCAAAACAACTGGAGCACCACCTGAACATCCCTAGGCATTGACAAATTGTCTATCAGTCAATTGCAGAAGGCAGTTTTACTTGGAACAACTTCCATCCTGTGACGATATCTGTAACAGGACTCGATTGGTAGACAAAAATGCCAAACCCAGTCTAGATATCTGGCTGACTGTGAATAATAATAATAAAAGAAGCAACAACAACAATGATGATGACAACTATAACAACAATGGGTATCACTGTTACACGTTTCATCCATAATTGCGTAGTTTTGATGGCCAGATCGCGATACCTGGAAAAAAATCACGAAATATCACGACCTGGCCATCGAAATTATGCGATTATGAATGAAACATGTAACAGTGATACCCATTGTCATCAGGGCACTTGGTACCATGTCCAAGAATTTTATAAGATACATCAGCAAATTGCAGCTTCCTGCAATAAGATCAGCGGAACTGCAAAAAACTGTGCTACTCGGAACATCATACATCTTAAGAAGGTACTTGGTTGATATCTAGGATGCTAGCAGCAACCCGTATCAAACATTAGCACTAGTGAATGGTATTTGTGATGCATTTTTAAATGTTCAGTTGACTGAGTTTCATGTTTAATGAATAAAAGAGATAATAATAATAAGTATTAGCAATAGTAATAGGCATCTTGGGTGCAGTCCCAAAACAACTGGAGCATTACTTGAACATCATCAGTATTCTCTACTCAATGCAGAGAGTACTGATTGACAGAGTATATAGACTAATAATATATACATTCAATACATTCATAGTTAATAACTAAGGTATTGGTATCAAACATGGCATTTTCCAAATGTCCTGTTCAGATCTTTTATGTTCTTGTTGTTTTCCATTATGTTGTTGTTGTTTTCTTTTTAGCCATTCAGGAAAAACAATGAATGATATGGACAGCGCAGAGAAAGATTAACAAATATTTTAACCCCAAGATTCATGGGAAAGAAAAAGCTAAAACTAGTTGACATAGGAATGTGCAGCTGTTCAGATCTCCAGTAGGAAAGTTCTTCTGTGGTGAGAATATAGGCATCTAATATTGCTTATATTCTTACCTCACCCAGTTTCTATCTAAAATCTTTTTCTGGTGCCCCATGGAATTGCACAGTCTCAAAAATTTACTTTTTTGAACTAAAGAGAGAGATGCCAACTGAGTATGATGACCTTGACACTTTTTGACATTATCTCCTTATCTCACACTGTATTTAGTGGGGAACTGTGTGGCTGCAGAGTAGCCACATAGTCAAACCTTCTACTTAAGATAGTCCCAGACTTTAACTCATATATGAGTTATAAGAGCCTTGGTAGTACAGTGGTTTAATGCACCCTGTTATTAACACAGCTGCCTGCAATTTCTGCAGGTTCAAATCTTACCAGGCTCAAGGTTGACTCAGCCTTCCATCCTTTCTAAGGTAGGTTAAATGAGGACCCAGTTTGTGGGGGCAATAAGCTGACGTTGTATAAATATACAAAAGTATGAAGGCTATTGCTTAATGCACTATAAGCCGCCCTGAGTCTCCGGAGAAGGGCGGCATATAAATCAATTTTTTAGCCTTGAATGAGGAGTATAATATATTTTAATGATGCTTGATTCCAACCTTACTAATTTTTGTCCTCACATCTAACAGCAGATACTGAAAAAAAGGTTTCTTCAGGATTGATTCCCTATTGAATTTATGTATTAGCATATAGGATTAAACTTTACAATGCCTAATTGTTTACTACAAATTCTTGCATAGTAATTTGTTGCACTCTTATAAATCCCAATCCAATCTTAATGGTTGTGCTTAAGCTCCATTACAATCAATGGAATTTAATTTAGCTGTAACTAATCTCATTGGCTTGAATGGAACTATTAACTTTTCCTTGATTAAAGCGAGAGAATATAATTCATTTTAATAAATAACTAAAATTAATTATTAAATCCCAGTAGGCCAATCAAGGTTATTTAGTGGATTGTAGCTTTTTGTTAGTTTAGTTTAGTTTGATTTGTATTTTGAATGCCATTTTGTCGAGTATTATGTAGTACAAAGTTATCTGCTACATTTTCTTCACTAATGAATTAAACTGTCAGATTTCACATCTGATGGCATTAGTCTTTTGGCCATATGTTGCACCACAAAACAGTGAGCGATGTTTTGCTACAAATTCTGTTTTCTTCTGAATATGCTCGGGTGGCCTATATTTTTACAGAGTTATGTTGCATGATTCACAAGTTACAGTCTTCATTTGGCAATGGTGGTTTGTAGGGGGAAAAAATCAATAACTGCTTCTTCGCATGTGAAGGATCATACAAAACTCTTCTGCACATAGTACATATTTTCATTGTTTTCAGCCATATTTTCTCCCCCATAAAAGTGCTCACAGATTGCATTATCTGAACAAGTACTTGCATCATTGAAAGGATGATTTTTCAAGTGATTGATCAGTTGATTATAGTACATGTTGTGTCCACTTTTAGTGACCACATAGATAGATATTGTCCATGATGATCTGTCCCTATGTTGTGGCCCGCCAGTGGCCTGCGCGGATTGTGGCTGATCCCGACGAAGGGGAGGCTGGTGTGGTATTGCGCCAGCAGCCTGCACAGCCAGCGCTCGTGTCGGACAGCGAGGAGGCTGAAGAGGATGTGGTGCCAGAGGCAGAGACTCAGCCAGGGCCTTTATCACCTCCAGAGGTTCCTTCAAGTGGAGAGAGCGAAGTGGAGGAGGCTCTCCTCAATGCTCGAGCACGCAGGGCTGCCAAAAGGCAGGAGTGGCTACTCAGGAGGAGTAGGGCTTGAGGATAATTGGCCACTCCCTTAGCCTATTTAAGTCGCACGCAGCTAGTGCTTTCTTGCTGGAAACAACTCGTATTTTATTATCAGAGTATTTTGGTTTATCATAACTTATATTCTGGGCTGGTTGCCAACCTTTGCCAGTCTTGTTTACTCTTGCTACTTAATAAATTTGATAAGGACTGTTGCTGTGTGTTAATATCCTCAGAAATCCGGAGCTGGGGCAAAACACCCTAACTTGATACAATATAAACTGATAGCAAACCACACTCCTTACTAGCACTAATGAAGTTACCTAGTTTGGGAAATGAAACGTCTGCAAGAAAACAACCAAGCCCAGAGAGCACCAAGGACCCCTCATTTCAACCCTGAGCTACAAATGTTTTCCTATGTTGGTCCCTAACTTAGTCTTTTTCTAGACATAGAGGAAGTCCATCCACCTCATCTTCATTTTCTTCTCTTTCCTTCCATCTTTCCCAGCATTATAGATTTCTCCGGAGAACTAGGTCTTCTTATAAGATGCCCCAAATAAAATAACTTTTTTTTTCTCATAATATTTCCTAATGAAAATATAATACTATAGAATGAATGCACACAGTGTGCCAACATGTCAATTTGTTTAATTTCACTTCTCCTATTTCTTATTGCTGTTCACATAAAATATGAAGTGGAAAGTGGCCAATAACTGTAATGTTCATTATTTATGAAAATATTCATGTTCAGCTATATTTAGTATTTTAAACAATCTATTTGATTATGTTATGGAGTTTCTGAAAATTATGATGATGATAAAGATGATCATGATTACACTTTAATAACATGAATGTGTACTTTTATTTATTTATCTAATACCCCATCAGAACAAAAAGAACAGAATGTATAAATACATATACATATACACATACACATATACATATGTATGTCAATTATTATTTATTTTTAATGTCTAGATTTTGATAGAAAAGGCAAGCCCCACCTGCTATTCTAGACATACGAACTGTACTTTTAGCAGTTAGCTTGAAACTGGAGAAATAACAGATGATACACACGGACTCTCATAGGAGATGGAAAGTCAAAATGGGCTAAGAAAGTGGAAAAAGGAGAGCTGAAGCTGGTGAAAAGGAGTGGAGAAAGAAAAATGGCTAGCTGGAAAAGGTGGAATTGGGCAATCCTGACTTTCTGAAAAGATGAGATTTCCAAGGTGACTCAAGCCTACTAAAGTGGAACTGGTGAGAAAAAGTTCTTACTAAAGTGGAACTGGTGAGAAAATTAACATAGGCCTAAAACTGAATGCCAGTAATTATCATTAAATAAGTTCCAGAAATTGTTGTCAACACCTGGAATGCACTACCTGACTCTGTAGTTTCTTTCCCAAATCCCCAAAACTTTAACCTTAGACTGTCTACTGTAGACCTCATCTCATTCCTAAGAGGTCTGTAAGGGGTGTGCATAAGTGCACCAGCATGCCTACCATTTCTGTCCTAATGTTTTCTTTTATTTGAATCCTTTTCATGTATTTATAATTATGTTTACACTTGTATCTGTCATAAAATACATGCTTGACAAAATAAAAAATAAAATAAATAAAATAAAATGTGAATATAAATCTATCAATATATTTAGTTAAATACATACATTTTTCGGAGTATGAGACGCACCTTTTTTCCCCCTAAAAGGGGGTGAAAATTTAGGTGCGTCTTATAAACCGAATGTAGCCCCGCCCACCCACTGGCCCCCACCCTTTGGCCTCTGCCTTGTAGCAGTTACCTCCTTGCAAGGAAACAGCAAGAAAAAACAGCTTCAGCACAGCCTAATTAGCCCAAGTTGATTGGATCAGCCTCCCGACTCTCAGCTGTTTTGCTCTCAGCTGTTTTGCACAGGCCTCTGCTGCTTGCTGCAAAGAAGAAAATTGCTGGAGGAGATTTTTTTTTTCTTTGTGCTAATCAAGCTATGCTGAAAACGAAAATGAAAGTAAAGCAGGCTGTTTGCTGTTTGCTGCAACAAGGCAAAATTGCTCAGAGGCAGAGACAGAGGCAGATTTCTTTTTCTTCTTTTCCTCACCAAAAAAGGTAGGTGCATTTTATACTCCGGTGCGTCTTATACTCCGAAAAATACAGTAAAAAAATTCAGTGTATTTCTTTTCTTGCATTTTTCTTGCTTGCATAGAAGAATCTTCTCTCATCTTAAAAAAACAAAACAAAAAAACTTATCTAGATCCAAGGCATTTATATAAACCTAATTATTGACTTTCCCACATTTATCCATTTTGAAAGTTTTGCTTTTTAAATTATCCCTTCTATATTGACATTCCTTATTATTTTCTCACATTCTCTGCTACTGCTCTTCCTTGTTAAATGTAAGCTAGATGATCATAAAAGTTTTTCATTCTTTTCTTTCCCAGTATTATTCCTCTCCATCACATGACACTTTACAGCTTCTCCATCCTAGTTTTGCTTTTAAGGAGAATATTATTCCAGCTATTTTATTTTATTACTTTTATTAGTCTTTTATTTTATTATTCTATCCTATTCTATTTATTTTTATTTTTATTATGGGTATTTTTTAAAAAAATAATAATAGCTCATGTCATGTTTATTTTTTAAAATCACCTATTTGTCCTTGACTGGTCTTGAAAAAGCTAAGTAGAGTTAGAGTTGGCAAGTATTTGGATAGGAAACTACACAGGAATCCTGAAACTAGAACTGAGCTGGGAAGTGTTTAAAAAAATAAAGAATCCCAAAATCACTACCATATTATTGCTATATAGTCACCAGGAATTATTTATGAGCACAGGAACACTTCATAAGATAAAACATGAAATCATAGAGTTTGAAGGGATCTTGGAGGTTTTCTAGTCCAATCCATTGCCCAAGGCAAGAGTCCTTACTCCATCTCAGTCAAATCTCAGTACTACCAAGAGCCTTGGTAGTACTAGGGTTTAAGGCACCCTGTTATTAAGCTGCTTAAGACCAGCTGCCTGCAATTACTGCAGGGTTCGAATCTCGCCAAGGCTCAAGGTTGACTCAGCCTTCCATCCTTTCTAAGGTAGGTGAAATGAGGACCCAGTTTGTGGGGGCAATAAGCTGACTTTGTATAAATATACAAAAGGATGAAGGCTATTGCTGAGCACATTGTAAGCCGCCCTGAGTCTTCGGAGAAGGGCGGCATATAAATCAAATTAAAAAAAAAAAAAAAAAAAAGATTGTCAAGTCTATTTTTGAAAACTTCCAGTGATGGAGCACCCACATTATGCCAGGAGGCAAGGTATTCCAATGATTAATTGTTCTCGCCATCAGGAAATTTTTCTTTAGTTCCAGGTTGGATCAATCTTTAAGCTTCCACCCATTGTTTCATGTCTTGCCTTCAGGTGTTTTGGAGAATAAGTCAACCCTTCTTCTCTACGATGGCTCCTCAATTGCTGGGAGACACTATTGTGTCACCCCCTAGGCCTTTTCTTCATTGGACTAGACATAACCAGTTTTCTTAACAGTTCATGGTATGGTTTAGTCTCCAAACCTCTTAACATGCAAGGGGTTTCTCTATTTTATCTTACTACTTCCTTTTCTACATTTTTTTTTCTGCTTTACTTAATCTACTCAAACACACAAACAAAAACAGTTCATATATTCATATTTATATTAATGTTTGTCTCTGCAGCAACTGAATCTGCGGCCAAATTTTTAAAAATGTCCATTGTGATGACTTGATGTAAGCTCCACCCTTACACCCTTGTCAGCATACTTTCAATATTTCCCTTTCCTAGGCAGATGTGATGTCATGATACAGGTAGAAAAGAGGTGGAATTCATGTGGCAATGGGGCAATTTTGCTTTCATTGTTTGTCCTCTTAATCATCTCATCATGTTCCAAAGAGGCTTATGCAGCTCTTTGAAGAGACAATGTTCATGAAACTGGCTCAGATCCTCAATCAAGTCTCATAAAGTCCCTAGCAGAGAGGGTATTCAGCAGGTTCTGACCAGTTCAGGAGAACCGGTAGCAGAAATTTTCAGTAATTCGGAGAACCGGTAAATACCATCTCTGATTGGCCCCACCCCCATCTATTCTCTGCCTCCTGAGTCCCAGCTGATCAGGAGGAAATGGGGATTTTGCACTAACCTTCCCCTGGAGTGGGGTGGGAATGGAGATTTTACAGTATCCTTCCCCTGCCACTCCCACCTAGCCATGCCCACCTAGCCATGCCCACAGAACTGGTAGTAAACAATTTTGAATCCCACCACTGGTCACTTTTCTTTTTTTAAATAAACCGGCATCAGGAATTTCTAAACAGGCAAAAAAAAAAAAAAAAAAAAAATTACAGACAGCAAGCTGGAATGCCTGTTCATGTCTTATTTGCTGCATCTTGATTCTTCATCAGAGTGAAGCAGTGCAAATGCTGGTTGCTGAAGTTCTTTGCAAGATTGCAAGATTGATCAGAAGCAATTCACACCTTTCTATTCCTTACTATTAACCTATGTGTTTTAAATTGTCTAAAGATAGCTACCAACGCTCAGTATTTACTTGCTTTGAAATGTAATAACATAGTATTTTAGCCATATTTGACCAAAAGCTTTGAAAAATATTTTCATGTCCCTCTATCAAAAGAGAACAAACAACTGTTGGCAAACCGTTAATAGAGATATGAAGAATTAACTGCTGCACATCATATGTGCAATATTTTTTGGACTGGTAGTTATAAATCCTAAATCCTGGGATGTGCATCTTCAGACAATGATTATTGAAAAATCATATTTACGGACCTATGAATTTAAGAACAGGTACATTAAGGCAGTAATCAAATGGATCCCACTTGATAAAAAGCATCCACAAAAGAGACCTAAAACAAGATGGATCAATGACATCAGCAAGTATTGTGGTCCCAATTGGCAAAATAAAACTCAACACCATATCAGTTGGAAACATGAAAAGAGGCCCTCATCTACACTAGATAGACAATGGCTGGAAAGAAGGAGGAGGAGGAGGAGGAGGAGGAGGAGGAGGAGGAGGAGGAGAAGGAGGAGGAGGAGGAGAAGGAGGAGGAGGAGGAGGAGGAGGAGGAGAGGAAGAGGAAGAAGAAGAAGAAGAAGAAGAAGAAGAAGAAGAAGAAGAAGAAGAAGAAGAAGAAGAAGAAGAAGAAGAAGAAGAAGAAGAAGAAGAAGAAGAAGAAGAAGAAGAAGAAGAAGAAGAAGAAGAAGAAGAAGAAGAAGAAGAAGAAGAAGAAGAGGAGGAGGAGGAGGAGGAGCAGGAGTAGTAGTAGGAGTAGGAGTAGGAGTACAACTACAACAGCAACAGCAACAGCAACAACAACAACAGCAGCAAAAAGAAGAACAACAGGAAGAACAAAAACAACAAGAAGAAGAATTTAAGAACAAAACATAGATTTTTGATTAACTGCATGTGATGTCAAAAGAAGATAATTTCTTCTACTGTTTTAAGAGGATTTTGCAGTCAAACTATTTATTCCCAAAACAGGTAATTCATCCAAGGACCTTACTGTTGTTATCCATCATTCTTATCCACATTGCAAATTAATGGTTGAGGCTCAAATAGTATGATTTATCAAAAGCTGTCTGTATATTCATGAATGATAACCCCAGATATTCCTTTCCAGAGTTACACTTTTAAATCACATTAGTGGCAGAGAACGATGGCTGAAAATAATAGTCGAATTGTGTTACGTTGCTTATTGCAGTTGGTAAATATCATAGGTTAAATTTTAAAAAGAAAAAAAAGTTACATAATATTATGAGAAATGAAAAAAAAAATCAGATTGGGAATAATCACCTGTGTCTAGTTGTCTCATTTATATATATATATATATATATATATATAAGCAACCCCAGTTAACTTATTTTGTACTTTGTCTGTAGAGTCTTAAAAAAAACTGGAATTCATGCTAAGCATCAGCAGAGATTGTGAACTTTGGGTTCACACTTCATATTCCTCATGCTGATAGGCTGCTGAATACATTTGATGCCAATTTCTGGTTTTATCCTTTTTTATTATTATTATCATCAAAAGAACAGCCACACAAAAGTTTTCACTGTAGATCAAATTTCTTTTTTTAGGAAACCATATCTTTGACCAATGTACCCCTCTGTTCTTTCTGGAAAGTGTTATTAATATTTTGTCCATTATTCACAACCCACAGGACATCTCTCTTGCAGCCTCTGATATCAATTTGAAAAGACTTATCAGTTTTCAGGCCTGTTATAAAAAGACACAACAACTTTGATTTTCATTTTTTGAATTCTTTGTTGATGCACATCAGCTAAAAAAAACTCTAAAGTATAAATTCAAACATAACGCCACAGCCTTTTCAAATGACTTTTGTTTTAATTTTTATGTTCCAAAGCTAATCAGCTTCTTTTTTTTCCTTCAAAAATATTATTTTCCCCCATATAGTTAATTAACTGGTAGATTTAGATAAACGCTAAGAATGGGCTTGAAAGTTTCCCTTTTCCTTTACCACATATTGAATTAAATACCACCAGCTTTAGCATTGCATTTGGCATATTGCACACAGAGCATAATTTAAGATGCTGATATTAACAAATAAAATATTTAGGGCTGGCACATAGCAATAGCACTTAGACTTATATACCACTTCACAGTGCTTTACAGTCCTCTCTGAGTGGTTTAAAGAGTCAGCATATTGTCCCCAACAATCTGGGTGCTCATTTTATTGACCTTGGAAGGATGGAAGGCTGAGTCAACCTAGAGTCTGGTGAGATTCGAACTGCTGGCAGCCAGCAGTCAGCAGGAGTAGCCTGCAGTACTACATTCTAACCACTACACCACCATAGCTCTTACATATCTGTATAAACCATATTTGCTCAAACCAAAATAGACCAGACCTATTGCTTCTCTGCATCAGTGTTGATTTTGGGGTATAGCCTTCCAAGAAGCTACTCCCTTTCTGATGAATAGAATAGAATAGAATAGAATAGAATAGAATAGAATAGAATAGAATAGAATAGAATAGAATAGAATAGAATAGAATAGAATAGAATGAATTCTTTATTGGCCAAGTGTGATTGGATACACAAGGAATGTGTCTTGGTGCATATGCTCTTGGAGTACATAAAAAAAAAGATATATTCGTATCTTTCATAAGGTACAACACTTAATGATAGTCATAGGGAAACAGTCAATATAAAACTTAAGGATACCAGCAACAAGGTTACAATCATACAGTCCTAAGTGGGAGGAGATGGGTGATAGGAATGATGAGAAGATTAATAGTAATGCAGACTTAATAACTAGTTTGACAGTGTTGAGGGAATTATTTGTTTAGCAGAGTGATGGCATTCGGGAAAAAACTGTTCTTGTGTCTAGTTGTTCTGGTGTGCAGTGCTCTATAGTGTCATTTTGAGGGTAGGAGTTGAAACAGTTTATGTCCAGGATGTGAGGGGTCTGTAAATATTTTCACAGCCCTCTTTTTGACTCGTGCAGTATACAGGTCCTCAATGGAAGGCAGGTATAATTTAAGCATTATGTTATTTTTATTTCTTTTCTGTTTTCATTTCTCATTTGTGCATGATTTCCATTTTAGGGAGATGAGAGCTATGATATTATTGTTGTTTAATTTTCCTGCAATATATATTATATAAACAGAGCCAGTTAGGTGTAATAATTAAGGTTTTAGGCTAAAAACTGGGAGGCTGTGAATTATAGTCTTACTGTCGGCACAAAGCCAGTTGAATGAGATTGGGCCAGTTACTCTCTCCTTCAGCCCTTGGGAAAAGGCAAGCACAAAGCACTTCTGAAAATCTTACCAAATTATTTTAAGAACTTGTTCAGGCAATCGCCAGGAATCAACACCGTTCAAAGGCACAAAACAAAACAAAAAGGTACTAAATCTAAAACTTCTGGAGCACACCAGACTGTTAAAAAAATGAAACAGAATAGTATCATTCCCATCTTCTTTCTGATCACTGAATTATTAATTAATGAGTTATTGCTCATTAGTAAAGCAATCTTTTGGATATTCTTTTTAATTAGCATTGCTTTGCAACTTTGGATGTGCAAATTGTTTTTGCACATTTTGTTCAGAAGAGTACAAGCTGCTCTAATTCTGAGGATTTATTTCCAGAAACTCTGAACCATTGTTGAATCAGCCAAAGTGAATGTTCTGTTTTTTTAATAACATATTATAGTAAGGATATGCAAAATAATTAAAACAGTCATTCTGGAAAACTGTGGAAAGTACTTTATATTGGCAAAAAAAATCAGAACACAAAATACAAGCTGGACTTATATGACCTAACAGACGACCCTCACTCTGTCAAAGACCTTGGAGTACTCATGTCAAATGATCTAAGTGCCAGAGCTCACTGTAACAGCATTACTAAAAAAGCATTAAGAGTTGTTAACCTAATCTTGCATAGCTTCTTCTCCGGTAATATTGAACTGCAAACTAGGGCATACAAAACCCTTGCTAGACCAATTCTCGAATACAGCTTATCTGTCTGGAACCTGCACTGCATATCAGACATTAATACAATCAAACGAGTCCAGAGATATTTCACAAGAAGAGTCCTCCACTCCTCTGCTCGCAACAAAATACCTTATGCCACCAGACTCAAAATTTTGGGCTTAGACAATTTAGAACTTCGCCATCTTCGGTCTGACCTAAGCATAGTACATAGAATCATCTGCTACAATGTCCTACCAGCCAATGAATACTTCAACTTCAACCAAAACAATACAAGAGCACACAATAGATACAAACTCATGGTAAACCGATCCAAACTAGACTGCAGAAAATACAACTTCAGTAACAGAGTTGTCAATGCCTGGAATGCACTACCTGACTCTGTGGTTTCTTCCCCAAATCTCCAAAACTTTAACCTTAGACTGTCTACTGTAGACATCATCCCATTCCTAAGAATGGGATGGGTACAGAATGGGTACAGTTCCTAACATGGCACTGTAAGGGCCGTGCATAAGCGCACCAGCATGCCTATCATCCCTGTCCTAATGTTTTCTTTTATTTGTATCCTTTTCATGTATTTATAATTATGTTTACATTTGTATCTGTCATAAAATACATGCTTGATGAAAATAAATAAATAAATAAATAAATAAATAAATAAATAAATAAATAAATAAATAAATAAATAAATATTTTGCTTTGGGAAGTGGATTGACTTTTTTTCCAGAGAGAACATTCAGGACAAAACATACTATTCAGGGACAAGTGTTTTCAGATAATAACAACTTCCAGTTTGGAAGATTTCTTCCCAAAATCCACCAAATTTGTGTTCCCTTGGAAAAATACGATCCACTAGAAGTCCAAAATGGTTTCTTCCTGAAATAATGAATTTTGCACAATCCTAGCTTGAACAGTGCTAGTGTAGTAAACATGCTACATTCAATTTGCCAACAAATTTGGAAAACTCAACAGTGGCCACAGGATTGGAAAAGGTCAGTTTACATTCCAAAGAAGGGCAATGCCAAAAAATGTTCAAATTACCGCACCATTGCACTCATTTCACATGCTAGCAAAGTTATGCTCAAAATCCTATAAGCTAGGCTCCAGCAGTATGTGGGCCGAGAAGTACCAGAAGTACAGGAAGGATTTCGAAGAGGCAAAGGAGCTAGAGATCAAATTGCCAACATACGCTGGATCATGGAGAAAGCTAGGGAGTTCAAGAAAAATATATACTTCTGCTTCATTGATTATGTTAAAGCCTTTGGTTGTGTGGATCACAACAAATTGTGGCAAGTTCTTAAAGAGACAAGAGTAACAGATCATCTTATTTGTCTCTTGAGAAACCTATATGCGGGTCAAGAAGCAACAGTGAGAACTGGACATGGAACCACTGGTTCATGGTTCAATTTTGGTTCAAAATTGAGAAAAGAGTTTGGCAAGGCCTATTTAACTTATATGCAGAGCACATCATGAGAAAGGTAGGCTAGATGAGTCACAAGTTGGAATTGCCGGGATAAATATCAACAACCTCAGATATGCAGATGATACCACTCTAATGGCAGAAAGTGAAGAGGAACTAAAGAGCCTCTTGATGCAGGTGAAGGAAGAGAGTGCAAAAGTTGGCTTGAAACTCAACATTAAGAAAATTAAGATCTAAACTGAGGTAAAGGAGACAATGATTGCCTGGGCTAAAAACTTTGGATATGCAATAGAATTAGATAAATGGTAGAAACTATGGGACTATGGCAACTGCATATAAATTTGTATAAAATGTTTTATAGATGGCATTTTGCACTGGCAAAAATATATAAAGATAGATCTGCTAAGTGCTGTAAGTGTAATCAACCATCTGTGTTGTGGTGGACATGCCCAAAAGCTAAAAAAAATATTGGACAACAATACTTGGTTGGAAAAAATGACAAAGCAACACATAGACTTGAAACCAGAGATATTTTTGTTGGGCATTCTACTGGAAAAATATGATAAAAGGACTATATATATCTGGTTTTACATACACTAACCACAACTAGAATTGTATTTTCACAGCATTGGAAAAATGATGAAATTCCATCAGAGGAGAGGGTAATTACGAAAATATTAGAATGTGCAGAAATGGATAGACTAATGCTCACTATTAAGGATAAAGAAGAAGCTGAATATTTTTTGATATGGGATGTATTTTATCAATGGCTGGACAATAGAAACAGAAGTTAGAAAGGAGGAGAGATAAAAAGAGGAAATGTTAATGTGAAGAGTTGTTAAAGAAGATGATGTTAAATATTATCGTTATATTATTATTATATTATCAATATTATTTTGATGAATACTATAACAAATATGTGGATTATGATTGTTTAAAAATAACTGTACCCAGATCATATACTGTTCGATGGAAATTGAATGTTATATAAATAAAATAAATAAAACATAAAAAGAAAAAAGAAAGAAAGATCATGGCATCTGGCCCTCTTAATTCCTGCCAAATAGATGGGGAAGAAATGGAGGTACCATGTTTTCCCGAAAATAAGATCCTGCCTTATATTTTTCTCAACCCTGAAATAAATGCTTGGCCTTATTGCCATGTGCTCAAAAGCCCGATTGGGTTTATTATCAGGGGATGTCTTATTTTGGGAAAAACAGAGTAGTGACAGATTTTATTTTCCTGGGCTCCAAGATCACCACAGATGGGGACTACAGCCAAGAAATTAAAAGACACTTGTTCCTGGGGAGGAAAGCTATTGCAAATCTAGACAGTCTACTAAAAAGCAGAGACATCACCCTGCCAACAAAAGTGCATATAGTCAAGGCTATGGTTTTCCCAATTGCAATGTATGGCTCTGCAAGTTGGACCATAAGGAAGGCTGAGCACCAAAGAATTGAGGCCTTTGAACTATGGTGCTGGAGAAGACTCCTGTGAGTCCCTTGGACTACAAGCAGTGGTGGGATTCAGCCAGTTCACACCACTTTGGGAGAACCGGTTGTTAACTTTCTGAGCAGTTTGGCAAACTGGTTGTTGGAAGAAATTATTAGGGCAGAGAACCAGTTGTTAAATTACTTGAATCCCACCACTGACTACAAGGCGATCAAACTGGTCAATCCTAGAGGAGATCAACGCTGACTGCTCTTTAGAAGGCCAGATCCTGAAGATGACACTCAAATACTTTGGTGACCTAATGAGAAGGAAGGACTCACTAGAGAAGAGCCTAATGCTGGGAACGATGGAGGGCAAAAGAAGAAGAGACGGCAGAGAATGAAGTGGCTGGATGGAGTCACTGAAGCAGTTGGCATGAGCTTCGATGGACACCGGGGGATGGTGGAGGACAGGAAGGCCTGAAGGAACATTGTCCATGGGGTCACAATGAGTCGGACACGACTTCGCGACTAACAACAACAACAAAGCTTGAACAGTTCTCATTTAAATTATGGAAGAAGAATATCTTTAGGTGATACCAGCCTAAGCAAGTTTAGAAATCATTGTAGTTCTACTAGTGTAAGTTTGATGAGTTATAATAATAAAAACAATAATCAATAATAATCAAGACCAAATCCTTAATGAGATTCACAGAATTAAATATGAGTGGTATTACTTAGCCTCTAGGTACATTCAGATGAAAGAAGCAATAGACAGTAAGATCAGTCTCTATCCTTCCTTGACTAGTGCATTCAATTGATCAAAGCTTAACTCTAACATCTAGGGCTGTATCAACAGGAAGATTTTTTTTTAAAGAAAATGTACACTAATTAGTGTTCTATGTGAACATTTATATATTTTAATATAAGTAATTAGCTGAAAAGGACTACAGAAAACTGAATGAAAAGCTGCAAGAATCACTCAGAAGAAATTAAACAAATTCTGTTAACCTTAAGGATGAAATTCTGCTTTGGCTTCTAGTAAAAATGGTGGAGTGTGAAAGTGATATTTACAAAAGTCTTAGCCAGGTCAAATAGAATCCAATCCATCAAATGGCATGATAGGGTGAATCACGGACTCAGCAACAGCAATGCTGGGCCTATGGAGAAAAAAAAGAAGCAAACTCTACAGATGCATATTTTGCAAATAGTGACTCATGAATAGTGAAAAGAAAGAAATGCAGTGTTATTATTATTATTACTTTTTTTCCCCTTATCATCATAGAATATGACAAGGTCATTTTTGAAATGGTATGTGTTAGTATTCCAGAAAAACAAAACTATTGATTAACAAAATGCATTTCGGGTTCTGAGTATTATTAACCTATCCTTTATGTATTTTTTTAAATAATTTCTTTATTTCTCTGACAGCTACTGAATAAATGAGACTTTAATATGGCATTTGGCTCCAACTCTCATTATTGAAAGGCTACACGTTCCCTATATATATTGAGAAAAAAAGTCACATCTAGGATGGATACACACAAACCCACACAAACATACTTTAGCATATCATACGTTTCTCTCTTTTTTAAAAAAAATAAATAAATAAACCTGTGAATTGTGATTGAAAAACAACAAGTATAAGACACACTTTTCTCCCCGCTAAAAGAGGGTGGAAATGTTGGTATGTCTTATACACTGAATACAGCCATTTTTGGCCTCCCGAAACCCTGGCCTACGTTTCCCATTTTTGCCAAAAACAGGCCCATTTTTCACAAAAATGAGATGTGCAGAGGATTTAGGAGGCCTACAAAATGCTCCTGAGGGCTGGGGAGGGCAAAAACAGGATGAATGGGGTGTTTGGGAGGCCACAAACAGGCCCATTTTTCACAAAATGGGACACACAGGGGGTTTAGGAGGCCTGCAGAGTGCTCCTGGAGGCTAGCGAGGGCAAAACTGGGATGCATGGGGGGTTCGGGAGGCCAAAAACGGGATGTGCAGAGGGTTTGGGAGGCCTGCAAAGTGCTCCTGGGGGCCGGGGAGGGCAAAAACCAGATGTGCAGAGAGGGGTGGGTTCTAAATTTTTTTACTACCAGTTCTGTGGGTGTGGCTTATTTTGTGGACATGGTTTAATGGTCATGTGACAATTCTTTAGGATTTAGCAGAGGTACTAGTCTACCAGGCTTTTAACTGCTTGCAGAGCTGTACCAGTCTACCCATTTGTTTTTCGAGCGCACTGGTCTACCACCATACTGCCTTTTAACACTGATCAGCTGTAGGGCGGCCCTTTGAAGCCCCGCGGCAAGACTTTAAACAGTTTTTTTCCTTCTAGCTGATCAGCTGGGACTCAGGAGGCAGCGAATAGATTGGGGGCAAGGCCAAATAAAAGGTAAGAATAACACTGAGGGGGGGGGGCAGGGGGCCCAGCTCCTGAACAAAGAGAACCGGTTTGGTGACATCATATCGTCATCGCTACCGGCTCGGCCGAACTGGGCCGAACCAGGAGGAACCCACCACTGGTGCGGAGGCCAAAATGATTTTTTCTCATTTTCCTCTTCGAAATCTTGGTGCATCTTATACTCCAATGTGTCTTATAGTCTGAAAAATACAGTATTAACAATCCTGGGACTGAAGTTTATAAGAGTACATTATGAATTCTGTCTCTGAAATTCCCCTGCTTTTAGAGTCCTAAGAAGATATCTGTTTCCAAGGATAGATAGGCTCTAATATGTTTTAAAACAAGAGGGGAAGGGGGAGAGATAATAAAAAGTAGTGTGTTTACAAATCACAAAACTACAAAAGCACACAAAACAAAAAGGAAGTGCAAGTTGCCATATGCTATTTTAGACCTCTGCTTTATAGGTTCATGAAAAATCAGTGGTTTTGCTTTTACAGGTTTCAAGTACAACACTTGGCATATTTTTGACAAAGTAGCAACCATGCATGTAAAGTGCTGGGGGTCAAAGTGACCCCAGCAAATTGTCAGTTTTAATGTACTCATTACCAACACTAGATTAATTCAGTTTAGGAAAGTTACCGTGTGATTCAGTTAAAGGTATTTATTCATAACATGTTCATTATCTCTACTTACATAGGTGTCCTTTTTAAATGGAACTTCCCTATTGATATATCAAATCCTTCTATAGCAAATAATCCATATAAATAGAAGAACACGCTTCATTTAATTATCAATCTCACATAGAGCTTATGGAAAGCAATGGTAGGAAGCAAAATGTACTTTGGTATGCAAAATAAAACGTCTCTAATTTTTTGGTAAAAAGAAATTCTAAAACATAGAAGTGATTGATTTAGTAAATTATTAGCATGTAAGTATTTCATATATTAAAGTCATGTTGTTACTTACCTTCAGTCTCTTCTCCAAGAATTGAGACATTTTTTTTTTTTTTGAATTTTTAGCAGCCACTAAAAGTAACATTGTCAGTGCCTTCCTGGGAAATGTCATTTTTAAGAATGTGCCCAGACATTATGTGAGTCCAGGGAGAGAAATAATAATTTGTATAATAGTTTATGTCTTCCTTCCTTCCTTCCTTCCTTCCTTCCTTCCTTCCTTCCTTCCTTCCTTCCTTCCTTCCTTCCTTCCTCCCTCCCTCCCTCCCTCCCTCCCTCCCTTCCTTCCTTCCTTCCTTCCTTCCTTCCTTCCTTCTGCCTTCATGCCTTCCTGCTTCCTGCCTTCCTTCTTTCCTTCCTCAAGTATGGCTTTACATTGTTCAGTAGAATGAAAAATCATATCCTACTTTTAAACTGGGGCAAGCATAATTATACACATTAAACCATCTGCACATAATTCGAGAATTGTGTCTGTATATTTTTTATACCCAAATTGTATTACTTTTCTTCTTGTTTACCATAACAAGTACATTTTCTGTCCCCACTGAAGCTTAGATTTGCATAGAAGCTATAAAAATTCCTTTTGTTCCTTTTGTTCAGTGTCCATAAGATTTTAATTACATAGTAAGTCTGCTGTTGTAGTAAATGCATATAAAGAGCGGGAAGATACTATGCATTCTTTTATGCACAATTCTTCTTATTTCACTATTCTTTGAAATAGTATATGTCTTTCTTTAATATCCTGTTCTAATAAAATGTTAAGTTTCATAGCTCTTTTTTTCGCCATTTTCGTGCAATAGTTTTTCAGTGTCCATCTAATGGCAATTTATACAATGTCTGTCATCACATAGTTGATGCAATAATACTTCTTATGGGCTGATGCATTGCTGTAACACACTTTATACATTATTTAATTTCATTATATTTTAATGATTATTCTAGTGAAAAGAAGGACCAGGATGACATGATAGTAGTGTTCCAATATATGAGGGGCTGCCAGCTAAACAAGAAGAGAAGCAACCTAGAACTAGGGAGAAATTTCCTGACAGTGAGAACAATTAACCAGTGGAATGGCTTCCCTTCAGAAGCTATGGGTGTTCTGGTTAGACCAGAAGTCCTCCAAGGTCCCTTCCAGCTCCACTATACTGTTATTCTGATTAACAATTTTTCAATGCAGATTTTGTCACTGCATTATGTGTTTGTCAGCTGAGCGTCCATTCTGAGTGTTATGGTAGCCTGCCAGAGAACTTTATCACGTATCTATAGCAACAGAGATAAGACTAGTCTTGTGAAATTTTGAGCTACTGCGCATGTTTACATTCTTTCTTTTCTAACTTCCAGATTTATACTTCCTTTGTTCGTCTGTGTGATAAGCTGCCGGTAAAGATGTAGTTAGCTAGTTTTTCTATTTTTATAATAAAATCCTTATTAGAATATATATATATTTCGGTTTTTCTTTCTTTAAAGTATACAGCAATGGAAAACAAGATTCATCCGTCTCTAATTAAGTGCAATTACCCCAGGGGGAAAATGAGGCTGATTTACGCTTCGACCGATTTAACATCAGCCGGTTTAAAAGAAAATATTTGAGACCATGCTCAGAGAGATTCCTTAAAAAAAATTGACCTTTAAAGCAAACTCTCCTACTGTCATTAGAAATGACCCATTCCCTCTAAGACACTTGGAGTAAATCTGCTCCTTATGGTATTTGCCTTGTGGAATATTGCATCCAGTTTTGGTCACTATGGTATAAAAAAAGTATTGAGACTCTAGAAAGAGTGCAGAGAAGAGCAACAATGATGATTAGGGGACTGGAGCAGGGGTGGGTTCTACTTACCTTTACTACCGGTTTGCAATGGGATTGCGTGTGCATGCTTGCTTCACCCACGTGCGCGCCTTGCTTCTGCTCATGCGCAACTCACTGATGACAACATCCGGGGGGTGGGCAGGGCCTCCAGCCGATTTTACTACCGGTTCTTGCGAACCGGTCCGAACCGGAGGCAACCCACCACTGGACTGGAGGCTAAAACATGAAGAATGATTGCAGAAATTTGGTGTGTCTAGTTTAATGAGAAGAAGGATTAGGGTTGACATGATAGCAGTGTTCGAATATGTGAGGGGCTGACACAAAGAAGAGGGGATCAACCTATTCTCCAAAGCACCTGAAGAAGCAATGGATGGACCTGAAGAAGCAAGGAGAGAAGCAACCTTTAACTAAGGAGAAATTTTCTGACAGTTAGAGCAATTAATTAGTGGAACAACTTGCCTCCAGAAGTTGTGAGTGCTCTATCACTGGTGGTTTTTAAGATGAGATTGGACAACCTATTGTGGTAAATTGCATCCATCTTGTATAAAATGAGGCCTGCTTATTTATATGGAGGGCATTTGATTGAATTTCAATTTGATGTTTGGCACTGTGCAGGACCAATATGCATATTATGTACGCAACTTTCCAATCTGATATATGAATAAACGCTAGTATATTTCCTTCTACTCAGGATTTACTGGCCTTGCCTATCCCAGTGATTATTCAAGATCATATTGGGTGTCAGAAAGGATGAATCAGCTTTGTGGCCATATAATGTTGTGGCAGAAGTAAATCTGCAACACAATCGGTTCAGAATGCTGACTGCCTAAAAGATAAATTCATTGCTTTCAAAAATTCTTTGCTATGGGGAAGTAAATTGCATGTATTATAATGTAATGTCTCTTGATGTTCTTTATATGTTTTGTTTTCTTCCCAGGCAAATGCAGAAGTATGCATTATAGATAGTGTTGCTATGTTGTTCAGTTTTCAAATTGCCAGGTTACCTTGTTGTTGTTGTTGTTGCTGCTGCTGTTATTGTTGTTGTAACCTTGCAGACAATTTACTGGAGAAAAAAAGTGCCTTATGAATGAATAAACAGTCAGAGAAGTTTTATTTTTGCTATTTTTATTATTTTGTTGAATGAAGATATTGTAGTGTTCCTCCCTCTTTCTTTCTTTCTTTCTTTCTTTCTTTCTTTCTTTCTTTCTTTCTTTCTTTCTTTCTTTCTTTCTCTCTCTGGTCTGCAACTTTTATGCAGGGACACTGAAAAACTTTTGATTTCTTTGCTAGTGATATGAGTAACAGTATACAGAGAGAGAGAGAGAGAAAGAAAGAGAGAGAGAGAGGGAGGGAGGGAGAGAGAGAGAGAAAGAGAGAGAGCTTCTTGTTTATACATATACCTCTGCAGTCTAGAAAATTTTCAGCATGTATTATAATTTATGTATTTTATGGTTCTAAGATGAAAGTGAGGGGAGAGGGAAGGAGGACTAGACTGTTGTGGTCCGCCAGCAGCCTGCAGAGCTGGCAGCAGAGTCGGACAGTGTGGAGGCTGGGGAGGAACATGGGCCAGTCCTGGAGTCTGGGGAAGGCTCAGACGAGGGTTCTGCATCGGATGCAGAGATGGGGCCAGGGACATCTGGGAGTTATGTGTGGACTCTGGAGCCTCCAGAGTTGAACATCAGAGAGGCAGAGGAACAGGGGGAGCCTGTTCCCAGTGCACGCATGTGCAGAGCTGCCAGAAGGCAAGAACAGTTAAAACAAAAGGGATGACTCGGGAATAAGGCTTGGAGATGATTGGCCTCTCCCATAAGACATAAAGGAAGCGCAAAGGCACGTGGGCCTTTGCAGGAAGCAACGTTGTGGATGGTGTCAGTTTGTACTTTGAAGCTCCATTTTTGACTCTGTGTTTCCGTGTGGCCTTGCTAAGATAATTGCCAATTAAGTCTTTAGCAGCGTGTCAAAGAAGATAAAGGTGGGTGTTTACCAGCCTTATCCAAAGGACTGTGGCAGACTTCTGTTGGACTATTTATAAACTCTTGGTGATTCAGCATGTGCTGTGAATGAAAGGAATTCACAGCCATTTAAAAAAAAAAGAATTTGGGGACTAATTGTGTGCTTTTTACTATATCAGGAAGCCTAGGTCAGAACATAGAGGAAATTTAGCTGGCTTAATTCAGGCTGGAATTATTAAGGCAGAATATCAGCAAATAGCCCAAGTCTGCAAAGATGAAGTGAGGAAAAGCTAAGGCTCACAATGAACAAAAGCTTGCGAGAAAAGTAAAAAACAACAACAACAACAAAGCTTCTTACAACATGTTAAAAACAAGAAAAAAGTTGAGGAAATAATTGGTCCATTGCTGGGAGAAAGTGGCAAGAAGGTGACAACCAACAGGGAGAAAGCAAAACTACTTAACTCATTTTTTGCAACTGTCTTTACACAAAGGGAAAAAACAGTCCAACCTTATCAAAAACAACACCACAAAAACCAGTAAAAACAATAGGGAAGAAAATAGTAAGTGAGCACCTGTCTACCCTAGACAAATTCAAATTACCAGAACCAGATGGATTACATCCCAGGGTTCCGAAGGAACTGGCAGATGAGATCTCAGAACCACTGAACTATATCTTTCAAAAATCCTGGAGCACAGGGGAACTTCCAGAGGACTGGAAAAGAGCTGATGTAGTTCCCATCTTCAAAAAAAAAAAAGGGGGGGGGGAAATAGATCCAGGAAACTACAGACCTATCAGCCTGACCTCAATACCAGGGAAGATTCTGGAAAATATAATCAAGCAACGAATCAAATCCTGGTTTAGAACAGTATTATGTTGTGTGCATATTCCTATCTTATGCATGTTTCAGTTAGGGGATACTAATAAAAGAAAATATGCTGAGGGTTGAACATTCGGGTCTTTGGTGGTCTCTGACTTTGGTTGTTTTCTTGCCCAGTTACTCAACTAGTTATCATCAACAGTGCTAGAAGGCAATGGGGTTTGCCCTCTGTTTATATATAAGTGGCTGTTGTGGATCATTTGTCTGAGTTGATACTTCCTTGTTAGGGATATTGTTTACTGCTTGAGGAAGGGTAATGAAACTTCTGCAAGAAAACAACCAAGGTTGGAGACCCCCAAGGATCCCTGTCGAGAGTCAAGCACCCCTCGACACATCACCGAATATGGGGGAAATGACAAGGAATAGTGACAGCCAGAAAACCAGAAAAAGGGCCACATCACTGATGCTAATAATCATGCACAGGTGATGGTGATGGTGGTAGATACAGGTAAGACAATAATGCACATGGTGGTGATGGAATTAGCAGGGGCTCGGTAAGGCTAATTGTGGGAGGATGGAACATCTCACAGACAATGCCACAGCAGCAACAAGAACCCCCCCCCCCCCGAACCAAACAGCACAGACCAATGATATCATAAGACTGAGACTACGGGAATAGGCAGGCGGCGAATTCAAACCAACCACACAACAGCTGAGAGCAATGAGAAGAACGCTGACGGGAGGACCTATAAAGCGGAGCGGAGCGATCGAGCGCTCAGCTCCGATTTTATTCCGTTCCAGCAGATCCGGCATTCACTAAGATCTGTCATGTAGCTTTGATTAAACCGGGTTTGATGCACGTCTCTTGTGTGTGTGATTAATTCGCCCGGACCTGGCACAGGAAGTCAAAGAATGCCGAGAACCGCACTGTCAGAGGATAGTTTTGGTGCACCAAAACACAATTTGGTGCAAGAGTTAAGTAGCTTTATGCCATTTGGAATGTTTCTAAATTGAGTCTTCTGAATTTTGTTTTGGAAGTACCTATTTCTTCCAGGTAAATATGATTGAATATCATGTTAGATCCATATGATCTCCCGTCCTCCTTTTTTTGTTATCTTGAACGAAAACAGAAAAAGAAATACATATCAATTTCCTTTCTGTGAGTTGATAGTTAGAAACAATAGCTATCAGTGCATGTAATAGGAAAATGAAAAATTCATTGTTGTTGTTTTTTTACAAAATGTTAACCTAAATGTCTTTAAAGTATTTTTGCCAAAAATATGAATGATTGTATTTTATTTTTAAACTAAATTCTTCTTTTATCTTAAACCACTGTATTTGCATTGATTTAATCAACACTTATCAAATTTCACCCTGCCCAAGATTGTGTTTGGTTTATGATCATATATTTAAATAAACTAAACTAAAAGGAGTAATATTTAATAAATGACATATGAAAGTAAGCATACTCCTGTCTGCAGTAAAAGAGGAAGCTTTTTGTAATTAAATAGCTGTTTTGGGATTTCTACCAGATTGATGTTTCTTTTCTTTTCTTAATACATAAGCTTTTGTAGGAGAAATATATCTGAATTCCTTACTAATGGGGATCAGAAACACTATTTCACTGAAATACAAGGGATTTTGTTACTGTATCAGAGAGAAATGAAGCAAATGTCGGAAAAGAGGCAAGAACCTTATGTAGAGTTATGCAAATTAGATTACATGTATGATTGCATACAGTTGAATAATTATTAGTTTTCCATCTTAATGAGATAAGGATAATGAGGTCATTGGGTGGTACTACAAAGTAATGGTTGCTTGGCTTAGACCAGGGATGTCACGGTGTCATCATGTGACGTATCAGGACTTTTTTCTTCTTCGCTAAACTGGGCGGGGGTGGGGCCATCATATGATGCATCTGGCCCACGGGCCATGAGTTTGACACCCCTGGCTTAGACAAAGAATATGGTTTTTTTTAAAGAAATAATGTTGCTATTAATGTATTCCTTTTGCAAGATATGATCTCTCAAAGACTGATTAACTAGTGCTATTCTTATTTCCACATTCCATAATCAACATTCTTGTGTCTTTTTTTCTTTGGCTGTCTTGATGATATACGGTATTTCACTGAGAAAATAGATTGGGGGTGGGAGTAACTCTGTTATCTTGACTAACACCATATTTTGTCAGAGTATGAATAGTCATGAACTGGAATAGATCAGCCAATGGGAACTGAATGGAGACATGGTAACAGGCTCAGCCAATGAGGCTTATTTGGAAACAGAAACTTAAGTATGAAGTCTGGGCATGGCTTAGGCAACTGAGTCTGTGCAGAAGCTTAACTGCCCTGCATAGAGGAGGCTCTCTTTGTATTAAGATCTTAACTTCTCTTTATATACATAATAACAGCTTAACTTTGTATTAAGTTAAGCTTATTGCCCCCAGTTGTGGGGGCAATAAGCTGACTTTGTATAAATATACAAAAGGATGAAAGCTATTGCTGAGCACATTGTAAGCCGCCCTGAGTCTCCGGAGAAGGGCGGCATATAAATCAAATTAATTTTTTTTAAAAAAAATTAAAAAATTAATGAATCCTGCTTGAATCAGTTATCTGTGTGTGTGCTTCTGGAATTGATTTTTGCAAGAAACTCTGATATATTTCCTACTCCATTTTGAGATGAAGAGTCTTCAAAACCCAGCATTTTCATACCACTTGTATAGAGTGCATATTTTCTTATATTTGAAAATGTTAATTTTTAGATTTACTTTTTTATGTTACTGACCGTAAAATAATTATACTAATAAATTTCTACTGCTATTTTAACACCACTTTTCTCACAGATCTTTGCCCATGAAATATCAGGGGAGGTAGGAATTATTGACTGTGAAGATGATGTAAGAACATGCGGCTCATGGCAGTTGGCAATATTTTGATATAACTAAGCCAAATCAAAATTGGTTGTCACTTTGAATGAATGTGTAACTATGGAGTGAGCAACTGTGGTCTTTCAGATTCTGTTGAATTAGAGACCCAAGGATTTTTTAACCATCTGCTTGGGACTAATGAGAAAGATTCTCTCCCTTGAGATATTCAAGATTTAACTGTGTGAGCATTTCAGAACGCTAATTCAGAATGAAAAGTTTGTCTCTGTTTACATCCTTTTCAGATCAATCAATTTAAAGGGAGAGTAAATAAATGCTCCTCTTACAAAGCCTATCTATTATCTATCTATCATCTATCAATCAATCTATCAGTCTATCAATCTACTGTGTTTCCCCGAAAATAAGACCCTGTCTTATATTTTTTTGAACCCTGAAATAAGCGCTTGGCCTTATTGCCATGCTCTCAAAAGCCCAGTTGGGTTTATTATCCAGGGTTGTCTTATTTTGGGGAAAACAGGGTAGTTTCCCAAACATTTGAAGACTATGGCCTGGGATTAGAGTGACCTCATACTTGCTTTATCCACAAACCTCTATACCAAGGCTGTCAAATTCACCTGCAGCCCGGATGTGTCACATGCTGGCCACACCCACACTTGGTTTAACGAAGGGGGGGAAAGTCCCGATATGTCACGGGATGTGAGTTTGACACCCCTGCTTTATACAGTAGACAATGAGAAAATGTGGAAATGTGCAAGCATTGAAGTTATTTATTTTATATGATGTAGTAGATATAAAGCATTATTTTTGCTGTTTTTATTTTCAGTACTCAAGCTACTCCTCCTTGCTGGGAGATCCTTGTAAAGTCCAGCAGCCAGAATGTGTGGACCATTTAGCTGCAACAAAGTCAGGTTGCATGGGGTGTACTAGGGCCGTCTTAATGCATGGGCCTGATGGGCACTTGCCCGTGGGCCCCCCGAGCATAGGGGCTCCATACTAATCTGTGTATGTTAACCCTCCAATGCACCTTGTATCATATAAATACAGCAACTATATGGTAAGAGCCAAGGTGGAGCAGTGGTTAGAGTGCAGTACTGCAGGCTACTTCAGCTGACTGCCTGCTGCCTGCAAGTTCAAATCTCACCAGGTTTAAGGTTGACTCAGCCTTCCATCCTTCCAAGTGGGTAAAATGAGGACCCAGATTGTTGGGGGCAATATGCTAACTCTGTAAACCACTTAGAGAGGGCTGTGAAGCACTATGAAGCGGTATGTAAGTCTAAGTGCTATTGCTATTACTAAGTATTATTGTATTTCTCAAGCCTCTTGTATTGTTCAAATGTTTATCATGTTGATTAGTTGTTGCTGCACAGCATGTTTTTAATGTTTCAACACCGATTTTGTTGGAACTGCCAATAAAATAAATACATGTTTAATTTTATCGACCATTTACATTTTTATTCCTGTGAGTAGTTGTCATAGAAGCCCCAGTACACTGTTTTGCCTGGGACCCATAATACTGTTAAAACAGCCCTAGGGTGTACCATAAGGAGGCTAGTCTACATTATACATTGCCATTGAATTACTGGACTGTATCTTGTTTCTTAGGTTAAGCAACTATTATTATTGACTGATTATTCAGATTGCCTTCTCTAGTTGCTTCCCGTGTAGTTCTGAAATAAGTATCATGCAGGTGAGTCAATAGAACAACAGACGCTTTTACAGTTCAACAGTTGTTGTTTGGCCATAATAAGATCTTTGTGTTCAGCAGACGTCGAAAAAGCAATCATAATCTCTTGCTTTAGAGATTATTCTACATTTAACTCGTAACAGACAACAATGCACCTGTTTCAGCAGCTTTTTCACATTTTAATTTCCCATATATAATATGCGGTGCCAATGAAGTTCATAGAACAGTTAAAACAGATGTTAGAGGGAATGCAATACATTTTTTTTTCCTATTGAAAAATCATAACAGAAGGTGAAGGGGCCAATGACCAATAGCATACTGATCATTTAGCAGGAAAAATAAAGTCTGCAGCAAATGAAAAACCTTGTGTTACAGTCTGGATATTTATAGCCCTTTCTTCTGTGATGAAATGTCTCACATTTTTGAATATTGACTGCTAAGGAAATGGATTCCCCCCCCCCTTCATTCTTGCTATTGTATTAGAGGGCAGTGCAAACATATGCACTGTACATATAGACAGTGGTGGGATCCTACCAGTTTAATAACTGGTTCACTGAGTGGGTGCTCACTTTGCAGAAAATTGAACTTCCACATTGTTGAGAGCAAAGAAAAAAGCTGAGGAGTGGTAATCCATTCTGCCGCCCCAATTAGCTGGGCTTCGGAAGCAGAAATAAGAGTAAGTATACAGAATGCAGGGGTGGGCAGGCAGGCCCACTTCAAAGAAAGAGAGAGCCGGTTCGCTCACGGCTGAAAGTTGGAGCTAACAGTTTGTCCGAACCGGTCCGAACCAGTAGAATCCCACCACGGATTCTAGGGAGGTGGGATGAGATAGCCTACACTTACATCTTCCCTTTGTTAAAGAGAGAGAGAAAGAGAAAGTACCTGATGAAAGTGGTTGGGAGAGACTGAATTAAGAAACAGAATAAACTGAATTGTGCATGTGCTATAAATGTAAAGTACTTACCGATATATGGGGGAGAGCCTTCTCTGTGGGGGCACCTACCATCTGGAATGAGCTCCCCCCAGAGATACGGAGGATCCCGGATCTCCGCACCTTCCGCCGCACTGTGAAGACCTTTTTATTCCATCAGGCGGGCTTGGCCTAATCTCTTCCCTTTTTTAAATATGTAAATTTTAATCTGTTTTTAAATTATTGGGGTGTTTTAATCTGTCTGGGCCAAAATGATTTAATTTGATTTTATCTGGTTTTTAAATTTTTTGTATCTATGTATTTTATTGTTTGGCTGTTCACCTCCCTGAGTCCTTCGGGAGTAGGTATACAAATCAAATAAACCTAAACTAAACTAAATGTGAAGCAGTTCTGATTCATAAATCTATCTGCTCTTGCATCCAGTTCTGCCTATAATTGTCTATTGTTTTCTGTGGCAGTCAAGTTATAAATAAATTTCCATCCCTGAGATATGACCCACATTTATAAATGAATTAATGGAGTTGCAATCTGAATCTTCACATCTACAGTAGGTAAAAATGGAATCACCAAAAATTGGGAGAAAATTGAGAATGTGGTAAGAAAGATTGCCTGGATGGAAATTAGCAAGAACATTTACCTATTCAAAGGAGAGTGAAACCATTTTTAAGCCCTGACAAACAAGATAATACCCAGGCAGTGTCCCCCTGATTCAAAGCACACGCTCAGCGAACCGGTTGTTAAACTGGTAGGATCCCACCACTGCCTTACATACATGCATGCATGCATACATACATACATAGACTTTGGTCAGCTATTGATTTCACTATCAATTGTAATATATTACCATGCCTTGATTTTTTTTTTCATTCCATTTTGTTTAGTTTTGATTTCTTTTAATGTTTAATTTTTTGTGGTGGTCTGTAACCATAATAAAGATTTATGTGATTTGAATTGAATACATGCATACATACATTTATACAAACATACATACATACATATATACATGCATAGTTCATTACACAATATAGACTTTTTCCTGCCTCTGAAACTTGTGAAAGAAATGGAGAACTAAGGAGGAAGACAGGAAACAAAATCTCAAACACTTCAGTGAGAGCAGTTTAACAGAAATAAAACGTATTTGTTCCACTGCTGCAAATAATAATGGAGTTATATCCATTAGCAGCCTTTAGAGCCTCTCCTTCTTCTGCACAGATACAAAATACCTCTGGAGTGTCATGACAAAGGAGCCAGATTCAGATATCCCACAGTAGAAACAACTCATCACGTAGCTCTTGTGATGAATGCTATTGTCAGCTTCCTCTGACAGCCACCGATACTGAGTGGATGGCGGAGGGGGGAATAACTATACATGTGTGTGGACACCTTGACTGCTGCCCAAGCAAGAACAAAGATAGAAATCCTCAGTCTGGGTCTATATGAAAGCTGCAACATGGTACAATTGTATCCATAAAAGTCTTCTTCCATTCATACCTCCAAGTTGTATTGGAGGGCATACTGAGGCGGATGGCATTGGCAAAGGGGAATTGATCCTCCCGGGGCTTGTTTAAGACCTTGTGAGAAAAAGCAGCCACCAGTTGGTCTAGCTCAGGGGTCCCCAATTCCTGGGCTGCAGCCCACTACCAGGCCATGGCCGAGGGGTGAAATTCAGCAGGTTCTGATGTGGAAATTTTGAGCAGTCCGGAGAACCAGTAGTGGAAATTTTGAGTAGTTTGGAGAACCAGCAAATATCACCTCTGGCTAGTCCCAGAGTGGAGTGGGAATGGAGATTTTGCAATATCCTTCCCCCAGGAGTGGGGAGGGAATGGGGATTTTGCAGTATCCTTTCCCTGGAGTGAAGTGGGAATGGAGATTTTGCAGGATCCTTCCCCTGCCACGCCCACCAAGCCACACCACGCCCACCAAGCCATACCCACAGAACCTGTAGTAAAAAAATTTGAATTCTACCACTGCCATGGCCTATTCAGAACCAGGTCCCGCGAGCGAACGGCCAGCATGCATGTGCATGCACACCGCTCGACTTGTGAGAGCGGCTCACCAGTGTGCATGCACAAGTGCAGACAGGTTAAGTTCTGCAAGTCAAGATGCATATCCATGTGCATGCATGCTGGCCCACTGTTCATGCAGGCCGGTTCCCCGCTCCTGCCAAGCAAGCAAGGTGCAAAGATTGGGGGCTGCTGGTCTAGATCATATTACAGAAATGGTGTCACTTATATTGACAAGAAGTATGTTCATTTTCCACCCTTAAAAATGATTGCCCCTTTTCTGAAAAGCTTCTTTCCTCCTGAAAATTCTTAGCACATTTCTTGGACCCATAAGCAGTGGTGGGATTCAGCCAGTTCGCACCACTTCGGGAGAACCGGTTGTTAACTTTCTGAGCAGTTTGGCAAACTGGTTGTTGGAAGAAATAATTAGGGCAGAGAACTGGTTGTTAAATTACTTGAATCCCACCACTGCCCATAAACCCATTTTGGGAATATTTTGGAAATGTTTGTGTGTGTGTGTGTGTGATTCCTATCCCTTTCTTCCTTATTCAATTCATCCTATTTTCTTCTTTCCGGTGTCTAAGCTTTGCATTATATTAATTCATTTTTGTACTAAAAACGTTGCTCTATTTTTATACAGATAAAGCAAGGCTGACGTTAAAAATAAAATTAAAAAAAAGACAAACATTCTGAGACAAGAGAAAACAATAATTTAGAGACCCCTGGAGGTTACTTTTTGGGTTGGCTTAAAAACTCAAATCATGTAGGCCTGAAAAATATCTAGATAAAGAAATGGTGCATAAAAATAGTCGAGGGGAAAACGTGATTAGGATACAAAAACATTGGTAATGAGATGTGGGGCATATGAAATGAAAGTGGAGAACTGGAGCCAACAACCATGAGGGAAGGACAAGAAGCAATGGATGGAAACTAATTAAGGAGAGAAGCAACCTAGAACTAAGGAGAAATTTCCTGACCGTTAGAACAATTAATAAGTAGAACAACTTGCCTCCAGAAGTTGTGAATGCTCCAACACTGGAAGTTTTTAAGAAGAGAGTGAATACCCATTTGTCTGAAATGGTATAGAGTTTTCTGTCTAAGCAGAATAGAATAGAATTCTTTATTGGCCAAGTGTGGTTGGACACACAAGGAATTTGTCTTGGTGCATACTCTCTCAGTGTACATAAAAGAAAAGATACATTTGTCAAGAATCATAAGGTACAACACTTAATGATAGTTATAGGGAACAAATAAGCAATCAAATCATATTAGGAAACAGTCAATATAAATCGTAAGGATACCAGCAACAAGGTTACAGTCATACAGTCCTAAGTGGGAGGAGATGGGTGATAGGAACGATGAGAAGATTAATAGTAATGCAGACTTAATAACTAGTTTGACAGTGTTGAGGGAATTATTTGTTTAGCAGAGTGAAAAAACTGTTCTTGTGTCTAGTTGTTCTGATGTGCAGTGCTTTATAGCATCGTTTTGAGGGTAGGAGTTGAAACAATTTGTGTCCAGGATGCAAGGGGTCTGTAAATATTTTCACAGCCCTCTTTTTGACTCGTGCAGTATACAGGTCCTTAATGGAAGGCAGGTTGGTAGTAATTGCTTTTTAGTTATAGAGGTGCAGATGACAGACTCTGTAGAACTGTATCAGCAGCTCCTTAGGCAGTTTGAGCTTTCTGAGTTGGCGCAGAAAGAACATTCTTTGTTGTGCTTTTTTGATGACGTTTTTTATGTTAGTTGTCCATTTTAGGTCTTGAGATATTGTAGAACCTAGAAATTTGAAGGTCTCTACTGTTGATACTGTGTTGTCTAGTATTGTAAGCGGTAGTAGTATGGGAGGGTTTCTCCTAAAGTCTAACACCATTTCTATGGTTTTGAGTGTGTTCAGTTCCAGATTGTTCTGGTCGCACCACGAGGCTAGTTGTTCAACCTCCCACCCAAGCAGGAGACCCTACACCATTTCTGACAGATGGCAGTCCAGTCTTTTTTTGAAAGCTTCCAGTGATGAAGCTCCCACAACTTCTGAAGGCAAGCTGTTCCATTGATTGATTGCTGCGCTGTCAGAAAATTTCTCCTTATTTTCAGCTTGAATCTCTCCTTGTTCAGTTTCTGTCCATTATTCCTTGTCTGGCCTTCAGCTTGAGCCCCTCCTCTCTGTGGCAGCCCCTCAAATTTTGGAACACTGCTATCATGTCTCCCCTGGTCCTTCTCTTCACTAGACTAGCCATGCCCAGTTCCTCATATGTTTTAGCCTCCAGTCCCCTAATCATCTTGGTTGCTCTTCTCTGCACTCTTTCTAGAGTCTCAACATCCTTTTATAGTGTGGTGACCAAAGCTGAATGCAGTGTTCTAGGTGTGATCTTACTAAGGCTTTATAGAGTGGTATTAGTACCTCATATGATCTTAATTGTATTCTTCTGTTAATGCATCGGCTTTTTTGGCTGAGTCACACACTGTTAGCTCATATTTAATTGGTTGTCCACTAAGACTCCAAGATCCCTCTCACAGTTTCTGCTATTAAGCCTGGTTTCATCCAGTCTATATGTGTACTTTTGGTTTACGAAAAGGATGATTTCTGTGATTAGGGTTTTTTTTTTTAAATCCCAACTCATCATTGTGGTAAGAAAAGAAATAAGCTTCGAAACCATAGGTTCATTCTCCATATGCACATCATTACAATAGTGGATACTGTATGTGTGTGTATGATTATGTATAGGAAATTACAGAGTACAGCTTGTTTGCATAAAGAGAAAAGTGGACTTGCCTTGTAATTCTTAGAACAGCAATTTACAGGTGTAAGTGTAGGTGTAGGATTGGGGTTACAACAGGTAAACAGAACGAGATAACATTTCTCCCATGAGTATCCCTCCCACTCAGCTCTGACATGCCAAAACCCAACAAATAAGCAGTAACACTTACAATGCTAGTATTCAGATCTGATTTACAGAGAATGCAATATTTATTTTGCCTAAAGCCAAGAGCATCTTTTCTTTACATTTTATTATCCTTCATACCGAACATATCCTGAGTTTAACTGAAAGGAAAATAACTGAAAATTTGAAATGATTCTTCATTTCCATCTCCAAGAGAACAAACAATATACACAACTATTTTAGTAACACCCAACTTCTTCATTAAATCAAGGGGCTCGGTTCAAATCAGTTTAGGGGTTCAATTCAATTCATCTTATTGTCATCAACACTCTTCTACAAGCAGAGGGCTCTATGCATGAAGGAAAATGTGTGCAATGGGTATGTGGGTGTGCACTTTGTGTATTCCATCTAATATTCTACCTAACTGAAAATAAAGGTTTAAGGCAGAGATAAAATACAATTTAAAAAAAACTTAACTGCACCCTATATTAATTAAACACTAAAATTATATTAAATGTAATAACATTTAAAATTACAGCAAATAATAATAATAATAATAATAATAATAATAATAATAATAATAATAATAATAATAATAATAATAATAATAATAATATTTAAAATTTAAATCAATGCCTCCATGAAAGGAGCAATAAAGAAGAACATATTCCATAGTTTCTACCTCTCCAAGATCACATGAGCAGAGCAGGAATGATATTCACTTACCTTCCCTACAGGTTTGCAAATGTAAGTGCACGTGCTCTTCGCGTGCACATGCCTCATCCATGCATGCGCACGGCCTTTTGTGCATGTGCTTTGCTCGCACAAATGGCTTACACGCATGTGTGCGGCTAAAATGTGTCTAAATAGGATGGCATAGAGCCAGAGTGGGGGGTGGGGTGGGGGGGCACCCATGATTTCCACTACCATTTCGGGCAAACCGATATAACTGGCTGAACACCTCTGGAGCAGAGCCTTTCAGCTAATGGCACTTTTTTAAATATTTGTCATCCAACACTGCAGAGGAGAAAGCATGGCATCGGGCAAGAAAGAAAGCTTTCCAGTGACTGGTTGTTTCTAGCGTTGTAAGGTACCTTAATTAGGAGTTGTTGACTCTAGTGAAATCAAAGCTGGTGATCTGTTGCTCCTCTTCTCAATTCAATTTTGTATGCATTTATTCTTAAGGCATGTTCTTGTGCAGCCAGAATTAGTCCCTCGGTCTCTTTCTTCAACTTTCCTGCTTTTAGCCACTGTTAGGTCCTGTTATTATCTATTTTTCCTGCTATTTTTTTCTTTTAATGTACTGTTTTGTCTTTCCATGTCTCCATGTCTGTTTTTTCTTTGTTCTTTCTTGTAAGCCAGTTTGGTCTCTCCAGTAGTCAGTGAGCCTTCCTGGTTTACTAGTTTCAGTTCTTCTTCTTCTTCTTCTTCTTCTTCTTCTTCTTCTTCTTCTTCTTCTTCTTCTTCTTCTTCTTCTTCTTCTTCTTCTTCTTCTTCTTCTTCTTCTTCTTCTTCTTCTTCTTCTTCTTCTTCTTCTTCTTCTTCTTCTTCTTCTTCTTCTTCTTCTTCTTCTTCTTCTTCTTCTTCTTCTTCTTCTTCTTCTTCTTCTTCTTCTTCTTCTTCTTCTTCTTCTTTTTTTTTTTGCTTTAATTTATATGCCGCCCTTCTCCGGAGACTCAGGGCGGTTTACAATGCGTTAAGCAATAGCCTTCATACTTTTGTATACTTATACAAAGTCAGCTTATTGACCCCACAATCTGGGTCCTCATTTCACCTACCTTTGAAAGGATGGAAGGCTGAATCAACCTTGAGCCTGGTGAGATTTGAACTTGCAGTAATTGCAAGCAGCAGATGTTAATCTGTTAATAACAGTGCTTTAGTCCACTGTACTACAGGCTCTTCTTCTTCTTCTTCTTCTTCTTCTTCTTCTTCTTCTTCTTCTTCTTCTTCTTCTTCTTCTTCTTCTTCTTCTTCTTCTTCTTCTTCTTCTTCTTCTCCTCCTCCTCCTCCTCCTCCTCCTCCTCCTCCTCCTCCTCCTCCTCCTCCTTCATCATCGTCATCATCATCATCATGGTTTCTCACACAGTCAGCCAGATGTTCAAACTGGTTATAGCTTATTGTTATTTTCTTTTCATTCTCCAAATAAGACAAAGTAAAAGGCAAAAATAAAAATGCAAGGTAAATCAATGTAAAAAATGCAAGATTGTCACAGGGGTGGCATGATAGCAGTGTTCCAATATTTGAGGGGTTGCCACAAAGAAGAGCGGTTCAATCTATTTTCTAAAGCACCAGAAGGCAAGACAAGAAAAAATAGATGGAAACTAATCAAGGAGAGAAGCAACCTTGAACTAAAGAGGCATTTCCTAACAGTGGAAACAATTAACCTGTGGAACATCTTGCCTTCAGAATTTGTGGGTGCTCCATCACTGGAGGCTTTTAAGAAGAGATTGGACAGCCACTTGTTTGGAATGGTAAAGGGTTTCCTGGTCAAGCATGGGTTGGACTCCAAGTCTTCCAAAATCCCTTCCAACTCTGTTATTTTGCTATTCATATACTGTATAACAATGAAACACCTTCACTTCTTCATTTGAATTACCTTTTTGACAGGCTTCATGCCATAAAGTATGTCATTGTTCCCATTTTTGTTAACCCCATCCTTTAGCATCATCCAAAGATTATCTGACATTCTGACCTGCACTTTCGGCAAGTTAGAGAGTAGACAACAAAAGCTGTTTATAAGTGAAAATTCAGACACTTTGCTATCCATTTAACACAAAGCTGTTTTTAAAATGGAAAGTTTAAATGGGCACTCAAGAGTTCCAGCAAGCAGCGAGGTACTGTACAAGTGGATGAACAAGAAATAAAGATGGAAAGCAAGAAAGAACATTTTGAGAGGGTTTACAGATTGCAGTTCTTTTGAAAATTGTGTAGGTGGTAATAATAGAATACAGAGGCTGTTGGAAATCATTTGAAAAACAGGTAGAAGAAGAATGGAAATCATCCAAAGTTGTCCTTCCAAAGACGGGGAAAAATGAGAATTCCCCAACAGACTCTAACATATAGTAGATAACAGCAGTTAATTACTACCCTATATATACAGGTAGTCCACAACTTACAACAGTTCATTTAGTGACCATTCAAATTTACAATGGCACTGAAAAAAATTACTTATGACCGTTTTTCACAGTTATGATCTTTGCAGCATCGCCATGATCATGTGATCAAAAATTCCGTTGCTAGGCAACTGGTTCATGCTTATGACCGTTGCTGTGTCCCAAGGTCATGTGATCATCTTTGCAAGCTTCTGACAAACAAAGACAATGGGGATGACAGATTCACTTAACAACTGTGTTACTAACTTAACAACTGCAGTGATTTACTTAACAATTGTGGGAAGAAAGGTTGCAAAACCCATTTAACAAATGTCTCACTTAACAACAGATGTTTTGGGCTCAATACACATACATTTGTAATAAAATTGGCAGATTTATTTAATTTATATGCCGCCCATGTTAATGTTTTAAATAAATAAATGCCATATATTCATACAGGCACAATGTCCTGATTTCATTTTTTTTTTTTTAAAAAAAGAAAACTATACCTGTTTTTATTTTGATTCTCTTTCTTTATGTCATTATTATACAAATGAACTTTTCTTTTTCAGGAGGAGATAAAGTGTTTAGTAAATGAAGATGGGTGAGTTGGATTTCAGCACTGGCCAATTCCAGACACAGCTGGAGGTGACTGGGATATCTGTCAAGCCATTGATTGCCAAGATTAATGTCAGGGTTCCAAGCAGTGGTGGGTTCCTCCCGGTTCGGCCGAGCCGGTAGCGGTGATGATATGACATCACAGAACCGGTTCTCCCCCCCCACACCCTCCCACACCCCACACCCCCACATTATTCTTACCTTTTATTTGGTCCCACCCCCAATCTATTGCTGCCTCCTGAGTCCCAGCTGATGACTAGAGGGAAAAAAAACTGTTTAAACTCTTGCCGCGGGGCTTCAAAGGGCCGTCCTACAGCTGATCAGTGTTAAAAGCAAACAAATGAGTCGGGTCGTAAGTGCGAGGACTGATCATAAGTGTGAGGACCTTCCAGAAATGACTCTGATCAGCTAGCTACGCTCACCTAGTCACATGACCTCCAAGCCACACCCACAAAATAAGCCACGCCCACAGAACCGGTAGTAAAAAAATTTAGAACCCACCCCTGGTTCCAAGTAATACATCCATAGCAAGCAAAACTCAGAGGCAGGTAGATTCGTCAAAGAATAGTTTTATTGGACATATCATATTGGAACAGTTCTGCTGAAAACCAACTCTGAAGGTTCTCACAGTTTTCACCTAATTAAAAGTAAAAGTTTCCCCCCTTTCCCAAACAATCAGTCACATGGTCCAATCAAGGTGCTGTCCGGTTGCCTGGTAACTCCACTCCTCCTCTCTCTTTGGCCACCTGTGGGTATGTCCTTGGTTCTCAGGAGAAAGTATTTTATTTGGCTACAACACCCCAGCTATTTCTATTTTCCCCTCCCTATCCCTCAGCTCCATTGTGGCAACATGGAAGCTTCAAAATGGCTTCAGTCAGGTCAGCTTCAGGGTTGACAGTTAATTCAGTTCTATAGCTAGCTAAGCCAGTATACCCTTCCTTTCTCACCAAATACTTTTTTTCCCCTGGATTCAAAGGGGAAAAGCATTCAAAAAATAAATACTTGGCAGAATTTAGTTTACGCGGCAGGCAAATCTCAAACTGATGTGGAAGTCTTATCAAGCTGGAATAGTTTAATGAATAGTAAGAAAAGGTTATGCTTTTATGAGGTCTATAACAATGCAACACTTTCTCCTAAGCATTTCTGAACAATGAAAAGGATTGGATCAATTTTATTGATAGGCATTCCAAAGAGACCATATCACATGATTTTTAGTTTTCCTGCCAATTTCAGACCACTCTGAATTTCCATTCACTTAGAAAATATATTTGGAAATTCTGAGTTATAAGATTCCTTTTTTAAAATCTAAAGACCAGGACTTTACAACTTGGTTCCACCAAATAGAAGTCCACTAGCTATATGTGGTCATCTACCAGAAACTGTAGACATCATGTTTTTCTCAGGTTTCTGTAATGGAACAAATAAAAAAAAAAAGAGAGGAAGAACATCTGCTGAGAAGCCACCATGTGTGCCTCAGAGGTGGGTTTCAGCAGGTTCTGACCAGTTCTGGAGAACCGGTAATGGAAATTCTGAGTAGTTTGGAGAACCAGTAGTAAAAATTCTGATTGGCCCCCCATCTATTCTCTGCCTCCCAAGTCCCAGCGATCGGGAGGAAATGGAGATTTTGCAGTAACCTTCCCCTGGATTGGAGAGGGAATAGAGATTTTACAGTATCCTTCCCCTGCCACGCCCACCAAGCCACACCCACCAAGCCATGCCATGCCCACCAAGCCACGCCCACTGAACCAGCACTAAAAAATTTTGAAACCCACCACTGGTGTGCTTGTACAGACTGCTGAATTAAAAGTCAGACAAAGCTTTTTTTAAAATCTCCTTTGCAAATTCTATTTGCTAGATTTATAGATTAGGACACACGAGAGGTTTAAAACAGGATTAAATTAGCAGAAGAGATATTCACATTGTCCTTAAGAAGCATCTTTAGCTTACTAAAGATGGGGGGGGGATTTCTGTAAATAACTATTTTTCGCTGTAAGGTAAAGGCCAAATAAGTTTTCTGCAAGAATAATTTTGGAGATAAGTCACAGCCATTTTCTGTTCTGCTCACTAGCACTAATTCAAAATCTCCAGTCTTCCAAAAGATATTACTTTTCTTTGTTAACTTCTATGGATATCACAACATTTCTATCACATCGCAGTGCTTTGCATATCCACTGTTAAGTCAGGGTGACACAGAAGGACCGGCAATGTGAAGCGGCAAGTAGTAATTCTTCTTGACACAAAATGTCTCTCAAGAAGTGTCAAGATGAAGATTTGGTCTCAGAGGGTAGCTCTCCCTCCACTCTTTTACTTTGAAGTACATGCCAGAGAAAGACAAATTGGGGATATTGATTCAAATTGACTTTGTAGGACTTTGATTGCTCTAATAAACATTAAACTGAGCTGACTAATCCGGTTATGTAAGTATTCCACATGATTTTCAAATAGGCTAGGAGTTCACGTTCAAAATAGAAACAAGGAGACATCTAAACAGCATTGCTGGAAAAAGGGCAGTCCACAGTTAATTGCTAGGCATCATTATTGGCACCAAAAATTAATAACTTATTATCAAATCCATCCTTCCGCTCCCCTCCCCTGTCCATTTGTGATAGAATAAAAGGGAGTGATGCTTTACTGGGAACAGATATTAAGCACTCTTTTACCAATGTACTAACATTTTGTCATCTTTTGTTTGAGTACAATCATTCTCAATTTATTTAAATGAGCAATCCTCTACAAGAGAGAGAATGGAAGGAGAGATTTTTTTTTTACTCTTGAATTTCTGATTCACAAATGCCATCCATTGAGAGGCATCAAAGTAGTGGTGAAACTCAAATTATTTACTACCGGTTCTGTGGGTGTGGCTTGGTGGGCATGGCTTGGTGGGCATGGCAGGGAAAGGATACTGCAAAATCCCCATTCCCTCCCCACTCCTGGGGGAAGGATATTGCAAAATCTCCATTCCCATCCCACTTTGGGGCCAGCCAGAGGTGGTATTTGCCGGTTCTCCAAACTGTTCAAAATTTCTGCTACCGGTTCTCCAGAACCTGTCAGAACCTGCTGGATTTCACCCCTGATCCACATCTAAAGAGAATAGAATACACACACACACACACACACACACACACACACACACACATATGGAGAGGGGGGAAAAGAGATTTTCAAAATAAAACAAGAAACCAAGAGTGCAAGTGCATTAGAAGAAAGGGAACCAGAATCCATGCAAAATTCACCCACATACCTCCTTTCAATCTTCTTCTTCTTCCTAATATATTCCTGCAGATATTGCAAAATCTCCATTCCCACCCCACTTGGGCCAGCCAGAGGTGGTATTTGCCGGTTCTCCAAACTACTCAAAATTTCCACTATCGGTTCTCCAGAACCTGTCAGAACCTGCTGGATTTCACCCGTGCATCAAAGCCACATTCACAATGCCTCTTTGCAATACAGGAGATACTGAGGTGGCTGAGGGAAGTGTTCCCAAAACGCTGGGCTTCAGAGAACTAGGTAGTTAGATTCTCAAGGCAATTGACCCCCAGAGTGAATGAATGAAGCTCTTCTCAAAGACAAAACTCAGTTTTCTCCCAAAAGGCTTTAAAAAAAAAAAAAAAAGGCTCACCTGTTGTTCATACAAACATACAAAAGATCAAACTGAAATGAAAGGCTTTTCTTTAAAAAAATATGATTTCTTCACAAGCAAGTGCGATGATACTGCCAGCATGATTATAGGACTGGTTTAGTAGAGAAAATTGCCTTTTTGGGTGAGTGTATCCATATTTCCTCTCTTGCTTGTTGCTATCAAATGCCTCCACTCAAAGTCATCTGGCTTTGAACATGTTTGGAGCTGCCTGCTTTTCTCTGATATCACTTCAAACCAACCATCCCACTTGGCTTTAGTACATGGTATAAGCCGGCAGATGTAGAGGAAGCTCCTTGAAAATCCACCACCCACCTTAGTGCTACAGTGTAAAAGAAGACTCTTTCAAATGCAAACTATAAGATGGTGGTGGGATGCTGTCGGTTTAACAACCGGTTCAGTGATCGCATGCTGCGCGCGCCTGACATGCGCTGTGCTCACGAGCACAGTTTTACAAATACTAACCTTCTGTGTTACCACTTGGGAGTAACACAGCTGAGGTGCGGCAATCCGCTCTGCCATGCAAATCAGCTGAGAAGATAAAGTTAAGTAAAGCACAGGTTGGCCAACCTAATTGTTGGAGCTACTGGTTCACGCGAACCGGTCTGAACCAGTAGAATCCCACCCCTGCTATAGTACCTCAGCAGAAAGTGTTTCCTTACTCCATTATACTGTTAATCTCTATAGTTGCCTTGCCACTTCTTATTAACAGGTCCTGGACACAGGAAGCAAAGGGTTCATGGCCAAAAAATAGAGAGAGATTGGTTGCCTACTTATTCACAAGAATCTCACCTGACTGACTACATTCTCTTGGGAATAGCCAGTAAAGGCTTCAGGAATTTTTGGCTTGTGTGTATCTTGCCTTCGTTGCTTCCTTTTCTACAAGGACTCCAAGCTCACCAGTCTTTTCCCTTCTCCTCCCACTGTAGCTGGAGATACCACCACAGTCAGATAAAATATCCAGGGTGCACTTTCGGCACCCACTTTCAATACTTTATGCCATTTTATTTGTTTCCTTAACTCACTGAAAGACAGTTAGAAGAAAGACAAAAGCAGTCCTTGCATAAGCATTATCATAATCACACTTTTTGGATCTAACAAGAGAGAGAAAGAGAGAGAGAGGAAGAGGGGAAGGGGGAGGGGGAGAGGGAGGGGGAGAGGAAGAGGGGGAGGGATGGAGGGGGAGAGGGAGGGAAAGGCAAGGAGGGGGAGGGAGTGGGAGAGACACAGAGAGACACAGAGAGAGAGAGGAAGAGGGGGAGGGGGAGAGGGAGGGAAAGGCAGGGAGAGGGAGGGAGGAGGAGAGGAAGAGAGATACGAAGAGGGGGAGGGGCAGAGAGGGGGGAGAGAAGAGAGGGAGGGGGAGGGAAAGGCAGGGACGGGAGAAGGAGAGAGATATACACACAGAGAGAGAGAGAGAGACTAAGAGGGGGAGGGGCAGAAAGGGGGCAGAGAAGAGGGGGAGGGAAAGGCAGGGAGGGGGAGGGACAGGGAGAGGAAGAGGGAGAGAGTGTAATAGTGGAGAAATTTATTTACTCTGAGCCAAGTAACCAGTTCCAAAACTTATATGCATTGAAAACACTGGCATCAGGGATTCCTTTGTCTCTCTCTTTTTTTTTTTTACATTGGAAAAGTGTAAAAGTAGTACTGATTCTGAAGTTATTTCAGCTGTCCAAAATGGATAACTAAATCTGTTATTCAGGTGTTCATACAGTAGGTGAATGAAACTCCACAGTTATAAAAGCAACAGGGAAAAGAGAGAAACTGACTTAAATAAAAATGCCACCCAAGATGCTGCTATTTGAGCGTTGGTGGAACAGCAGACTAAAGTGCTGTTAAATAGCACCAGCTGCCTGCAATTACTGCGAGTTCAAATCTCACCAGGCTCAAGGTTGACTCAGCCTTCCATCCTTTCAAGGTAGGTAAAATGAGGACCCGGATTGTGGGGGCAATAAGCTGACTTTGTATAAAAAAGAAGACCGCTTAGGGGGGGCTAAAAGCCCTACTAAGCAGGTATATACAAAAGTATGAAGGCTATTGCTTAACGCATTGTAAGCCGCCCTGAGTCTCCGGAGAAGGGCGGCATATAAATCAAACCAATAAATAAATAAATAAATAAATAAATAAATAAATAAATAAATAAATAAATAAATAAATAAATAAATAAATGAATGAATGAATGAATGAATGAATGAATGAATGAATGAATAAATGAATAAATGAATAAATAATTGTCCAGGAAGACAGAAAGCAACTTTTATCATAGTAGGCTAATATTGCATCACAGTAAGAATAGCTGCGTCTTTATTCTCAAACCACAAATATGTCTGAATGTAATTTAGTGCCTTTTAGGAATCAGGTAAATAAATGAGGATTAAAACCAGGACATTAAAAGACAAACGCTAGCAAAGCTTAGATATAAAACAGTTGAAGCTCCAACTTTAATGCCAATGACTTTTCAACCCTTTATGATCTACTAACCACAAGGGAGAGAATTAGTAGCTAGAGAGCTGTGTCCTCTTTTTGTCTACCACTGTGCCTGCTCTTTGACTAAAAGATTTCTTAAACTGAAATCAATTCCTTTTTTTTTTCTTTCCACAAGTGAGCACCTGAACCTCAACTTTTCTCTTGGCAGGATTGATTGATTATATACTATCAAGTCATTTTTGACTCCTAGAGACAGCATAGATTTTCTCCCGTAATAATTTGTCCTTCAACTGGTTCTAGATTTCTTCCAACAGGATAGTCATCGCTACTGTAACTGAAACCATCCACTTTGCTCACGGGTGAAATCCAGCAGGTTCTGACAGGTTCTGGAGAACCGGTAGCAGAAATTTTGAGTAGTTCGGAGAACCGGCAAATATCACCTCTGGCTGGCCCCAGAGTGGGGTGGGAATGGAGACTTTGCAATATCCTTCTTCCAGGAATGGGGAGGGAATGGGGATTTTGCAGAATCCTTCCCCTGCCACGCCCACAAAGCCACGCCTACCAAGCCACGCCCACAGAACCGGTAGTAAAAAAAATTGGATTTCACCACTGACTTTGCTGCTGGCCATCCTCTTCTTCCCTTCCACCTTTTCCTGCATCAGAAAGGTATTCCTGTAATGTATTTCCCAGAAATAAATATAATAGGAGCTATTCTTAATCAAACTGCTTTGTGAATCCTTTCTCCAGTTACATGTTTCTCTTAGGCATGCTCTTAGGAATGGGAACATCCAGCTTGCTTCTATTTCCAATAAAATTGAGGCGTGTACTGTAGGAATGTGTGTGTGTAAACAAGCCACATGACTCACCACATGTCCCTTTGTTTTTGCCAGAAAGGACTTCCTGTCTGTCCCTTTTCCTATGTCAGTAACCTTCCCAGCATGGCCGACTTCCTGTCTGCCATGGCTGTCCCCCATTTCTTTTTGCAACACACTTCCCAGCATGGCCAGTTTAAACATGTTTTAAAGACAAAGCAGCTCTCCCCTTCCTGCCTCCCCCTTTTTTGTTAATGGGCCAGAGGCAGAAACCAAATCCTTTGTCAAAGGACCATCATCTGCAACACAATAGAACCCATCTAGCAACAGAAACTCACCACATGGCACCTGAGAAGATTACATCAGCCAGCAAGGCTAGCTAAGACCCCCACCCCCTGGGAGTCTGACAACCAATCAGGATACTCTTTCTGGGCCCCAGGAAGTTCAAAGCCAGAGAGGGCATAAAACCCGGGGATGCACTGCATCTCGGGCCCCATTTTTCTGTTCAGGAACTCAAACCATGTAATCCTGTCCACCATTAAACCATCTTTCCAAGCAGTCTCCATGTTTCCAGTGTCTTTTTCCCCACTTGGAGCTGAACCCAGAAGGATATTTCTTCCTACATCCTCCTCCTCCTCCTCCTCCTCCTCCTCCTCCTCCTCCTCCACCACCACAAAAATTGTGTGCCGAAAATTCAAAATAATTTTTTTTAAAAAATTTGATTTATATGCCGCCCTTCTCCGGAGACTCAGGGCGGCTTACAATGCATTAAACAATAGCCTTCATACTTTTGTATATTTTATACAAAGTCAGTTTATTGCCCCCACAAACTGGGTCCTCAATTTACCTACCTTAGAAAGGATGGAAGGCTGAGTCAACCTTGAACCTGGCAAGATTCGAACTTACTTTAATTGCAGACAGCTGGTGTTAAATTACAGTGCTTTTAGTCTGCACAGCTATCCAGGCTCATCTTTAAGGCCCATCTTTTCCCATTAGCACACATAAAGAGGTGATCTTTAATTGTGTTGTTGCAATTACCATCTTGACTTTTTTGACACACACACAGACCACAGACTATGACAAACAACCACTTGCTGTTAAAACAAATCAGAAAGAAATGTTTTCCTTTGTTTTTTTTTTCAGTGTTTGTTCTATGCAAACATGGGGAGAACTTGTATTATTTTGGGCAGCACATCAATATTTCAACTTCTCATTATAATATAATGAAACAGTAAGAATGTAAAACATGGAAGAATTTGTTGTGTTCATCCATAATCGCCTTCCACTATATGATTGCATTATGTATTTCTATTTTCCAAATCTATTAAAATAATCAATTGCAAATATATAAGAAGGAACACATACACCCATACGGACACACATATTTTATTTCAACATGCCAATTTATAAAAAAGTTTCAATTCACTCAATAGATTTCTAAATTTTATTTTAGAACATGCATTTATGTATGTATTTGTTTGTGTACAAACACACAGAGATATACATTCTGAAAAGTACATTATTAGGAAAGTGTGCTCTCCTGTATTTTTGTCTAGGAGATGTGGATAAAATAAATTCTCATCGAATTTCCCAAAGTTTTAATTCTTCAAACTTCTCTTTAAAAGGTCACAAACAAAATATTGCAAGTTAATTTAAAATAAGCCTCCATTTTTGGCTCGCATGCTTAGTTTTGAAGTATATATGCAAATTAAATAATCCCTTCTACCCAAAGGAGAGTTAAAATTTTGCTTATATCTTAATCTGAAAGGTATTATTCATAGTTTATGTTCGGTACTGCTGATTTAGCAGAGAAAGAAGTAAAAATATCGACACAGAAGATTAGATTTTAAAAAAAAACTTTACCAAAGCAACATAACTGAATTATTTTTCGGTTAAGAAAAGCAAAGGAAACAAGATGATGCATGCATCTCCTGCTATGACAAATAGCACATGAGATTTTTCATGTTTATTGAAGAGCTGATAGCATCAACATAGGTAAGAATTTCTGGAAGATCTATGAGTTCTGAACTATAAATATAAAAATGACCGCTACATTTAAGTTGTCTGTATTTCTTTGCTGCTATCTAGTAATCACCTAGATCCTTGCAACCCGGATCCAATAGCTATAGCCAAGCCAGGATCCATGTAAAACTAATTTCTGATTATACAACCACTTCAAACAGGTATTTGAATGCCAAATCTGGCTCTAGGGTCTGCCTCAGTTTACCTTCCCAATAATCAGCTGAGTTGGAAGATCATTTAAAAGCAGTTTATTAGGGTACCCTGATAAAGTGGGGTCTCTCTATGAAAAAATAAAAGGGAAGAGAGAACCTTGAGCCCCATGTTTCCCTCCTTTTTATAGTTAATGCAACAAAGAAAATGCAAGAGGAAAGTTAATTGGACAGAATAAAAGTGACCTCCCCTTTGCATAGGAAATCAGTTACATGTAATCAAACATGTTACATATTTGCATCCCATAATATCACACATGTTCATTAAAATGAGGTCTGATGCAGTGGTGAAATCCAAACCGGTTTGCTACCAGTTCTCTGGCCACGCATGTGCATGTATGCACCGAAAGGAGGCTTAGGAAGGTAAGTAAAAGTGAGGGGGGATCAGCTGTGGCGCGCAATTTAGCTTCACTAGAAAGCTTTCTAGCAAAGCTAAACTGCGCTGCACAGCTGATTCCCCCCACCCCACTGTTCTACTTACCTTCCCAAGCCTCCTTTTGGCACGTGCTGTGCACATGCACATACTTTTTAAACCGGTAGCTAACTACCGGTTCACCTGAACCAGTAGGTTTTTTTTACTACTAGTTCACCCAAACTGGTAGTTTTTATCACTACTGGTTCGCCCGAACCAGAATGAACCGGTAGCATTTCACCCCTGGTCTGATGTCAGAAGGGGCGTAATTCAGTGGTGGGATTCAGCCGGTTCTGTCTGGTTCGGGCGAACCAGATGTAGTGGTAACTGCAGGAGGCTCTGCCCACCCGCCCAGAAGTAATGTGCAAGCAAAGAGCATGCGCAGAAGGCCATGCACATGCACAGAGGAGGTGTGCTCACATTTGCAAACCAGTAGGGAAGGTAAGTGAATCCCGCCTCTAATGTAATTGTAAGGAAAAAGGTAGTTTAGAGTTCACAAATAAAATAAGCCAGACCCCAAGTTGTACTTTTCTTATCTGGAGTTAGCTTTTTATCAGTTTAGGAATGTTAAAAGCTAATAAATCTGAACATCATTTTAAAAGAGAGAAAATAAATCAAATTTAAATACAAAGCAGGGATGAAATCCAACATGTTGTGACAGATTCTGGAGAACTGGTAGCGGAAATTTTGAGCAGTTCAGAGAACCAGCAAATACCACCTCTGGCTGGCCCCAGAGTTAGGTGGGAATGGAGATTTTGCAATATCCTTCCCCTGCCATGCTCACCAAGCCACACCACGCCCACCAAGCCATGCCCACAGAACTGGTAGTAAAAAAAAATGGATTTCACCGCTGAATACAAAGTAACTATGTTAATTAACAAATAACAAAACCCATGTTTTTGGCTCTCTCAGAATCTAATGATAAAAACTAGTTAATCTTCACAACCTACAGATTCATTCCTTCAGAGAGATTGTTCCTGTAGATAAAAGGAATGTTAGAATGCTGGAGTCAAAGTTACCATGCTAATATATCAATATTGCAATATCTTACATTTCCCTATTGGCCGTCAAAAGTTTGTTAGAAATAAAACTCAGCTGTTTTAATGAGTTTAATGAGAGGCAGTCACAAATAGCCATTTTAACAATAATCAGATAGGTATGATATTTCATGCAAGTATATGGGTCTTCCTACAGATTTTAATTCTTCATTAACCATAGATCAATAGTAGTTTATTGTATGGGTAGCCGGTACATTGAATGTTTAGTCCTGGGCTGTCAAACTCATGGCCCATTGGCCAGATGCATCATGTGCCAGCCACGGCCAGTTTAGCAAAGGAGGAAAAAGTCACGATATATCACGTGATGCCACCATGAAGACGCGAGTTTGACATTCCTGGTTTAGTCTGTAAGTGCTTCTAGAATTCATAATTTCAGGATGAACAGGTTTCTTATTCATGGGGACTCACACATTTCCTTCACTCCTTATGTGAAGTATTAAAGGCAACTTTTATAGTTCCTGTTGTTGTTTATAAATTTTACAGTAGTAACCCCACAGGTTTTCTTTTTTTTAGACTTGGGGTCAAAATATATTTGCATATAGATTTGCATATGGATTGCCTGGGGATTTTGCTTTTGTGTACAATATGTGAAAATACCTAATCCTAATACTTTATTGCCATCAGAATGAGATTGTTACTTCCTACTGTATTTAAACACCAAATACATTAGGGAAAGAGGTTGTGTGGCAAAATAATTTTTCAGTTAATTTTTTGTTCCTGAAATCCTAATGAATTACTCATTATGAATCCCCAAGTAGGTACAATAGTACCGTCTTAGATTTTTCTGACTTCCTTCTAATTTATATGCTTTTTTAAAAAAAAAAATGCTTAATAATTTTTAAAAACATCTGACAGAAATATTGATGGCTGAAGCTGAAATGATTCTAAACCATCTTTTGATTTTATTGATGGGTTGTTGTTTTTTCTGAGAATATTTGGACAGCCCATAGGGGGAAAATACTATTATTTTAGCATAAGCAACAATGTCAAAATCTATTTTAAATAAAGGTTAGAAGGTCAGCTTGACAATTACCACGAATATGTGCAAGGTTTTATAATTTTCTGAATCTTCATCAATTTTTGGAGGTAGAAAATTGATAACAATTGATAACAAAATTTCTTCAGAGTTTTTGTAATAAACAACCAAAATGATGTCTCCATACATATACATTATCAGATGGAGAACATAAAATCATTTTTAGGTTGAGTAGCTCAATTATTATCCAAGGAAGGCCTGGCCAGGTACTGATTATGGAACTGCTCATCTGCAACCTTCAAATTAAACTAAAATAAGAAGAAATCCAGATTGTTTCCATGATTTCTAAACTCAAAAGATGGCCCAACCTCGAACTGGTATCCTAAGAGGATATCAATGGACAGATAGTAAGTAAGCAATTCAAAGAAAGATATAAGGCATACATTGAAACACTATATAGCAGACATGTCAACATCCAGATATCTTAGTAGACATTCCTTATTTAGAAGAATCTATAGGGCTAGAAGATAAAATTCTAATGAAAATCTGTGTAGTAGCATCAAGTATACTTTCTGTTATCTAATATTCACATAAAGTCATAGCATGGAACTAAAACTCTCATGAAGTAACATTGGATGCTTCCGATAATTAGAGTTGGAACTGCCCAACTCTACTGAAGTAACATAGACCTAAAGTGTGATGAAGATCCTGTAAAACTGACAGGAAATAAGACCTGATTTCTCTCAGGAACATATTTTAATCTTAAAAATTTAATCTTAAAATCAAGTTTAATCTTAAAATCAAGATAAAGGCAAAACATTAAGCATTCTTGCTAGTATGATTACCCTGATTCTGACTAAGTTCTTTCCTTCACTGATTTCATCAAAATATCTGGAGCAATTCTGCACTAAGTTACCTAGAGTGATTCCCACCCACGCCCATTCCCCATAAAAGTAAAATATAAAGTCACTGAGAACTATATGATGAAGAATATTGACAAAATGGTTGTTGAAGATTTACTTCACATAGATAATGTGTTTTTCTTTACAAGATGACTTGCTCAAGCATTACAGATTATTGAAAGTTCACATTCATCCTTGCTTTATAGACTTAACTATGTAAAACTATTATATACTTTTCTTGTCTGAAGAAAACTGTCCTTTCTGCGAATGCTACTGTACATTTTTCCTTAATTCCTTAAGAATATGTAGTTAGATCTGTTAGTTTCTCTTAGATATGTGTAAGGGAGCTAAACAAGCCAACTGGAGCCTAATGAAATTAGAAGCACAAATGGTTAACTAATGCAGAAAACAAAATTCCTTTTAACCCAACAATAATCTAGATAACTCTTATGCTCTGTTTGAATAATTAAAGTATATCTGTAATTTCCAGTAATTAATTCAGCTAATACATTTGGCAATATGGAATTAGTTTTTTTTTAAAAAAATATCCATTCAATCATGTCTGATCCTCAGAGATTGATTAGAAAAGTCCCAGAAGTTTTGTTGTCAAAGTTTTACAGAAATGATTTGTCATTGCTTCCTTCTTAAGGCTGAAAGAAGATGACTGGGCCAAGGTAACTCAGCTAGATTTGTGCCTATGCTTTCCTGGTTTCTGGCCTGATGCCTTAACCACTACATCAAACTGGCCTTCTAATTTATTCAATTCTGGAACTAAAGGACATAATCAAATTTTATCACTCTTGGTTAACTTTCCATTACCATTTATATTTTTATTTGAGTTTTTTTTTTCCAACTGGACTTCAAAAATTATATTTCTTTAATATTCTGTATTATTACTTTTATCTTTACCTGCATTCCCTGGTCTTTACCTGTGAGCTTCTTAAATTTGCCAAAGAAGCTCTATCAGATGTAGCATCTGTTTAAATTAAGTTAAAGGTCTTCATGGCCCTTCATCCTGTTAAAACCTTTCACATCCACTGCAGACTCATGTGAGTTATCTGACAACTCTGATTTATCTTCAGATTACAATTCATGCTTGAATACTTAACAGTCTGGGTTTGGTAATCAAGCTGTATATCAAGAAAATGTTTTCTCCCTGCATGAAGAACAGATCTAGTAGAGCTGGTTTCTACATTAGTGGAGTTTTAAGAAAAGAAAACGGGAAAGTTCAAGACAGACATAACTCAAGAACCGCCATATTGGCTAAACTTTATTCTTGAGACATAGTGTGGAGTTGTTAATCACTTTTCCTATGAGTATTCATTTTGTGCCATTTAAAGATTTCATGTTTCTTCTGATGGAAGCCATCATTAGAAATGAATATGGCATATCAGGTGAAAAAAATACGACAACAGTGTGCAGTTTAATTTTCAGTGTTAAAGTGAAAAGTCAGCTATTGGCGATACTGCAATGAGTGGATAATAAAACTTCTCTGCCAAACCGCATCCTCCAGCTATCTCTTTCTCTTTCAAAAGAAACACTATATTACAAATTCTTTTATAGTCAGCATGGAAGCATACAGCACACAGAGAAAGAGACATTTTTACCTATGCTGGCAATAATCATAACTTAACACATGGGAAAGGAGAAAATGAAACAGCTTTCTGACAGACAATATGACAGTTCTGTGAGTATTATTAATGGAACTACAGGGATTTTTAATGTCTGAAATATTTTACTGCTATCCATCATGGTCATCAAATGCAATGCATATAAATCAAGATAACTAATTAAATTATATTAAAGAGCTTTTAGTGGTCTTATTATCATATGTGGAGGACATGTGTAGAAGCAAACAAATGCTGCATAAAAATACATACATGGCTGGAAAAACATGATAAAGCAGCACATTGATTTAAAACCAGGAATATTTTTGTTGGGGATTTCACCTGAAACTTATAGTAAAGAGACCGCATATTTAATTATCCATGTATTAACTGCAGCTAGAATTGTATTTGCACAAAATTGGAAAAGTGAAGAGATCCCTCTGGTGAGTAGGGATCTTACTGATGAGAAAATATTAGAAATGTGCAGAAATGAACAGCTTGACGCTTGCAATTAAGGAGAAAGAACAAACTGAATATTATATGATATTCTACCAAGACAATACACTACCATTTCAATGCTTTTGAAAGACCAGGTTTTGATAGACCAGGTTGCCCTGATAGACCAGTCTCACCAGGAAAAAAAAAAACACTTACCATTTCAATGCTTTTCAATTCTACAGGATGAAGATCAGGCTTTTGACTAGTTTAATTAGGTCTTAACAATAACAGCCTGGCTATGTGCTGTTGTATCTAGTAAAACCTGTGTCTCTTTACCATTATACAAATTGCTGTTATAATCTTTTAAAATAATTTGATTTTTATGGTTTTCACAGGAACTGAGATCCTGCGGTGCTAAGGACATGGAGACAGTAAATAAATATGAAGCTAATACTTGCAGTCAAATCTATCTATCTATCTATCTATCTATCTATCTATCTATCTATCTATCTATTATCTATCTATCTATCTATCTATCTATCATCTATCTCTATCATCTTCTATCATTATCATCTATCTATCATCTATCTATCTATCTATCTATCTATCTATCTATCTATCTATTATCTATCTATCTATCTATCATCTATCTCTATCATCTTCTATCATTATCATCTATCTATCATCTATCTATCTATCTATCTATCTATCTATCTATCTATCTATCTATTATCTATCTATCTATCTATCATCTATCTCTATCATCTTCTATCATTATCATCTATCTATCTATCTATCTATCTATCTATCTATCTATCTATCTATCTATTATCTATCTATCTATCTATCATCTATCTCTATCATCTTCTATCATTATCATCTATCTATCTATCTATCTATCTATCTATCTATCTATCTATTATCTATCTATCTATCTATCATCTATCTCTATCATCTTCTATCATTATCATCTATCTATCATCTATCTATCTATCTATCTATCTATCTATTATCTATCTATCTATCTATCATCTATCTCTATCATCTTCTATCATTATCATCTATCTATCTATCTATCTATCTATCTATCTATCTATCTATCTATCTATTATCTATCTATCTATCTATCATCTATCTCTATCATCTTCTATCATTATCATCTATCTATCATCTATCTATCTATCTATCTCTCTAATCTTCTATCATCGTCTATCATCTCTCTCTCTCACTCTCATCTCTCCATCTTATCAGAAAAATATTCAATATTCCACTTGAAACAAAGAACAAAGTAGTGTGATCCACCAAACTGTCTACAATCTATCCAATGCAGATGAATTGATACATGCACCAAAAGAAAAAGAAGAAATTGCATAATCAGAAAAAAGTCACAAATAAGCATGAAATAGGTATGTTATAATTTACTATAACTAAATTAGTAAATATCTTTGTTGTGACATTTGGTTTTACTTTGTAATACAGAAGGGGGGGGGTTCAATCAATGTACCTATTCAACTCCTCTGTGTATTCTAATTTTTCTTTATTCTTAAGTCGGGCTTTGAAGAGACATTACTTCAAATATAAAACTTCAAATAGGAGATTGTCCTTTTATGTAAGGTATGCAGCATAATACAGGTATTATTTATAAGGCATCCATGGTGCTATGCATAAAGTGGAAGGTAGAAATCTCAGCTTCCTATAAAGAGTTTCCTCTGCTATTAGTTGAACTAAAAAGGGACAGAAAACAGAGGGTTCACGAAGACTGTAGTAGTAGCACAAGAATATTCCTTCTGAAGATTAAAAGGGAGGATTTTCACACAAAAAAACCCCCGATCCTCCTTGTGCGAGATAGAGAGGTGCCCAATTAGAGTGCTTTCTCTGATATAGAAAGCATCTATTCATTCTGTGTGCTTAAGCAATACCCTCTGACATAGATACTCTAATTAGAGAGGGAGAAGGAGAACCTGGAATGCATTACCAGTAATGAAATATATCTAACCAGCACATTCATTTTTCCACATTCACATTCACATGTGGATGGGTTCATGGCAAAGCCTCCATAGCGAAGGTAAGGGGTTTCTGGGCTGGTCACATTTAATGACATGGAAAGAATGGTTTTCAGTGAAAGGCTTTTAAAAGGGAAGGAAATGTGGGACACAGAAAAGGCAAAAATGAATGATTCATCCTACTAAGAAGCTATCATCAAAAAGATGTTAAAGTTCAAAAAAAAAAGAATTTAAAAATATTAAAGTTAGTCTTTGACAGCAATTCTCTATATTAATAAAGAGTATTAATAATGATAAATTTTGAAAGGACTCAGAATATCTATATCATTGCAAACTTACTCTGGAGATATTTTAAGATCAATTTAAAATTTATGCCTAATTATATCTTTTAACCTACAGATAGAAAAGGGACTGAGTTAAGAGAGTTTAGGTTCCTGTCTTTCCTGGTTGTCAAATTCACAGGTTTCTGTAGTTGGTTATTTTGAATCTGATCAAATAAGATCCTGTTTCTCCTTTTGTTTTAATCACCATTGTTCATACATAGAATAGAATAGAATAGAATAGAATAGAATAGAATAGAATAGAATAGAATAGAATAGAATAGAATAGAATAGAATAGAATAGAATAGAATAGAATAGAATTCTTTATTGGCCAAGTGTGATTGGACACATAAGGAATTTGTCTTTGGTGCATATGCTCTCAGTGTACGTAAGGAGAATAAAATACATTCTTCAAGAATAAAAAAGATACAACACTTAGTGATAGTCAAAGTTACTAATAAGCCATCAAATCGTAATAGGAAACAAATAAAAACAATATAAATTCAACGATACAAGCAACATGATTATAAGTGGGAAGAGATAGATTATAGTAAGGAAGAGAAGAATAATAGTAATACAGTCTTAGTAAATTATTTGACAGTGTTGTGGGAATTAGTTGTTAAGCAGAGTGATGACATTCGGGAAAAAACTGTCCTTGTGTCTAGTTGTCTTGGTGTGCAGTGCTCTATAGTGTCGTTTTGAGGGTAGGAATTGAAACAATTTCTGTCCAGGATATGAGGGGTCAGTAGATATTTTCACAGCCCTCTTTTTGACTCGTGCAGTATACAGATCCTCAATGGAAGGCAGGTTGGTAGCAATTGATTTTTCTGCAGTTCTAATTATCCATTGGAGTCTGTATTTGCTACATGAAGCTGACATGGGCTCCATAAAAAGAAAAACTATTTTTTTTAAAGGGATGAAGGACATTTCAAGTCCAAAATCTATATGCAATTTGTGTACTTTTTGTTTACAACTTTTTTTTCTTTCAAAACATACTTTGGATCTTCTATTTTGAAATGACAGTGTCTATTTTCCTTTTTTTGACTTGTGTATTTATGCTAGTAATGTATGAAAAGAAAACGAAAATTTTGTTAGTGTTCATTAAAAGCACTACATAAACTATAATCCTACAGCTTCCTTGTGGCTATTTCCGTTACACATAGAATATTCACAAAGGTCCATATGAACCCATCTTCTCTGTAAAGGAATTTATCTGTATTCTAAAACAGAATGATAGGCAAAGTATTAAGAACTGGCATTAGCAACAGTTTATGTTCTATAGAATAAAACGTTATGAACTGCCTCATTTATTCTCATATTAACTATACTGCAAAGATATGAAGTGGGAAGTGCTAATAGTTTTTTAAAAAATTGGCATCTCTTACTAACAGTTTAAATATAAATCTGTGTAATGTTTTACTTTTACCCAAAGGCAATAACAACAAAAACACAACCATTTGTAAATCTTAGAGAACTAATGTTCATTTAATGCATTCATATTCCACCTTTTTTTCCACAAATCTGAAAGTTGCATTCCAAATAATATTCTTTTTAATGTCAATACAACACTTTTGTTCGTCTTGGTGAGTCTGTTTTCCTTCGTGATGTTTATTCTTACATACGTGATTACATTGAATACATATCTAGCTGATAGACTAATCATTATATATATGGCAATAAACTGATACAACATTTAAATCAGTGGTGAAATCTAAAATTTGTTACTACTGGTTCTGTGGGCGTGGCTTGGTGTGTGTGTGGGGGTAATGTGACTGGGTGGGCATGGCCAATTATTTTTTTACTTTTAAAACTATTTTTTCTACAACCGCTTCGGTGAAGAGGTTGTAAAAAAATGCTTTCAAAAGGCTCTGACGATCCTAGCTGAGTTGCCTGATCAGCAGAGGTTTTTTTTCTTTTTAAGCCTCTGCCGATCAGGCAACTCAGCTTGGATCGTCAGAGGCATTTAAAAGAAAAAAAAAGCCTCTGCCAATAGGCAACTCAGCTGGGATCGTCAGAGGCTTTTAAAAGCATTTGAAGAGGTTGTAGAGAAAATGCTTTTAAAAGCCTTTGAGGATCCCAGCTGAGCTGCGCGATCATTAGAGGCTTTTTTTTTTTACTTTTAAAAGCATTTTTTCGGCCAAAGAGGTTGTAGAAAAAATGCTTTTAAACGTAAAAAAAAAAAGCCTCTGATGATTGTGTGGCTCATCTGGGTATGGGGGCGGGGGCAGGGATTTTTGATACCAGTTCTCCGAACCACCCGCCTCCATCGCTACCGGATTGGGTGATCCGGTCCGAACCGGGAGCATTTCACCCCTGATTTAAATTGATAATGCATATTTAGCTATGATGAACTAGGTTCAACAACTGATGGCTTATAGATGTCATTTGTCATTTTTTACAAAAACCAAACCAAACTTTGAGGTTATTATAATTATATGCATTAGCTATAACATACTTTAAAATAATAAAATGGTTTATGTCTCCTCTTAGCAGCTTACATCTTTATTAGAACACCTATTGATGGCAAAGAAGGATTGAGGGATGTAATTCTTGAAACTAACGATGTATGAATCAGACTCTGTTCTCTCTATAACACTTTTACTTGTATTTAATCATCAATCCAATCATCTGTTTTCAATATAACTATTCATTTTTTTCATTTCCACTAATATGTACAGTTTTGCAAGCAACTTTGTTTAATGTACAGGTAGCCATCAACTTACAACCACGATTGAGGCTAAACTTTTGTTGCTAAGCAAGGCAGTTGTTAAGTGAGTTCTGCCCATTTTTTGGGGCCACAATTGTGAAATGAATCACTTCAGTTGATAAGGAATCATGTGATCATTAATGGCTTCCCTGTTGACTTCACTTGTCAGAGGCCAGCTGAAAAAGTTACAAATGGTGGTCATATGAATAGAGTAGGGTAGGGTAGGGTAGGGTGGAATAGAGGAGAGGAGAGGAGAGGAGAGGAGAGGAGAGGAGAGGAGAGGAGAGGAGAGGAGAGGAGAGGAGAAGAGAAGAGAAGAGAAGAGAAGAGAAGAGAAGAGAAGAGAAGAGAAGAGAAGAGAGCATAATAGAGTTTGAAGGGACCTTGGAGGTCTTCTAGTCCAACTCCCTGCTTAGGCAGGAAACCCTATACATTTCAGACAAATGGTTGTCCAATCTCTTCTTAAAAACTTCCAGTGTTGGAGAATTCACAACTTCTGGTGGCAAGTTGTTCCACTGGTTAATTAGTCTAACTGTCAGGAAACATGACCCCCGGACGATGCAATTATTGCATGCCAGTGAAATACATGCCAATTGCCAAGTGCCTAAATTTCGATCACATGACCATGGGAATGCTGCAACAATAGTAATTGTGAAAACTGATCATAAGGCACTTTTTTTCAGTGCTGTTGTAACTTCGAACATTCACTAAATGAATGGTTATAAATCAAGGACTACCTGCATACATTTTTTTTGTACCAGATTTCTCAAACATAGGCAATCTTGTATTAATCTGAGAATCAATGAAGTCATTTCCTTTATACATGCACAGAGAATTAATTTTACAACATCCCCACTTCAAACTTAATTGTGTTATGTACTCCAGAATACTAATTAGGGAAAATGTTGGTACTAAAAAAATAGTTATCCATCAGTATGAGTGTTTAAGCCTTTCCATATTATTTAACTAAGAATTTCAGGATTCACCTACAGTATCTCAAATTATCTTTTAATGGTCCTCGATTTTTATGTAAACTACCTGAATTCAAAATACAAGGTTTTGCATTCCATAATGCTAGCTGGTATAGTCAGCTGCCATATGGCATATCAAGGAAAATGTGGAACTTCTGTAAGTCATTTGAAATGACTCTTCCACCTGCCATATTGATTCTGCACTTCCACCTGTCATATAGATTGAAAAAATATCAAGGAATGGCACCTGATTTGATTTGATTTCTACAGCAGCCCATCTCAGCATACAGCTCTGAGCAGTTTACAATTCAAAACATGTATTACAATTATTTTTTTTTGGAGGGGGAAATAAAAACAGTAAAAAGTATTAAAACAGAAAAAAAAATTAAATATCTAATCTATAGTGATTCATTAATCAAACTAGATTCTATCAGGTGGTCAATATTGTATGTTTAGGGATACTGCTTCTCACTCATTTTAATAAACAAAAGTTACTATTCCATATTGGTGCAGAGGTTTATAAGTGACCTCTTAAAAATCACAAAAAAATCACAAAAACAAAATGCACAGGTACAGTATATGCGGTCCCTTGCTCAACAGTAGTAACTGTGAGAGAGATCTTGGAGTCCTAGTAGACAACCATTTAAATATGAGCCAGCAGTTTTCAACAGCTGCCAAAAAAGCCAACACAGTTCTAGGCTGCATAAACAGAGGGATAGAATCAAGATCATGTGAAGTGTGAATACCACTTTATAATGCCGTGGTAAGGCCACACTTTGAATACTGCATCCATTTTTGGTCACCACGATGTAAAAAAGATGTAGAGACTCTAGAAAGAGTGCAGAGAAGAGCAACCAAGATGATTAGGGGACTGGAGCTAAAACATATGAAGAACGGTTGCAGGAACTGGGTATGTCTAGTTTAATGAAAAGAAGGGCTAGGGGAGACATGATAGCAGTGTTCCAATATCTCAGGGGCTGCCACAAAGAAGAGGGAGTCAAGCTATTCTCCAAAAGTACCTGAGGGCAGGACAAGAAGCAATGGATGGAAATTAATCAAGGAAAGAAGCAACTTAGAACTAAGGAGAAATTTCCTGAGAGTTAGAACAATTAATAAGTGGAACAACTTGCCTCCAGAGATTGTGAATCCTCCAACACTGGACGTTTTTAAGAAGAGATTGGGTAACCATTTGTGGTGTGGTGTGGTGTGGGGTTTCCTGCCTGGGCAGGGGGTTGGACTAGAAGACCTCCAAGGTCCCTTCTAACACTGTTATTATATATAATTGGTGTTTTTTTCCCCTATATAATTTTGTGACAGATGACCTGCGTAATAAATTAACTGAATTTCGCCTAAAAATTTTTTAGGGGAAAAGATTCATTCTTATCAGTATTGTGATGTAGATGTTGCTGGAAATGGCAATATCAGAAATTAATTAGCTCACCTTCTACTTTCCAAAGTGTTCCAGATCTAGGTTAGTTTTCGTGGGTATTTGTATGTAGGCCTTTGGTTATTCGGGTTTTCTCCCACGTAAAATTGGAAGTACCTTGGCGACTTTTTGACGAAGTCACATTTATCATCTTCAGTCTGGTGTCTTCAGCCTTATGTTTCTAGGAGCACAAGTCCGAAGACACCAGCCTGAAGATGACGAATGAGACTTTGTCGAAACGTCACCAAGGTACTTCCAATTTTACGTGGGAGAAAACCAATATATATAATATACTGTATTTTTCCCCCCTAAAAGTGGGTGGAAATGTTGATGCGTCTTATACACCGAATACAGCCATTTTTGGCCTCCTGAAGCCCTGCCCCGCTCATTCCATTTTTGCGAAAAACAGGCCCATTTTTCACAAAAACAGGGGCATTTTTGCCCTCCCCCAGCCCCCAGGAGCACTCTGCAAGCCTCCCAAACCCTGTGCGTGCCCTGTTTTTCACCTATTTTTGTGAAAACTGGGGTGCACAGAGGGTTTGGGAGGTCTGCAGAGTGCTCTTGGGGGCTGGGAAAGGGCAAAAACGCCTCTGCTTTTGCAAAAAATGGGTGAAATTTTTTTTGCAAAAAGTGGGGGGCACAGAGGGTTTGGGAGGCCTGCAGAGTGCTCCTGAGGGCCAGGGAGGGCAAACACTTTTTTTCTTACTTACCTCTTCAAAATCTTGGTGCGTCTGATACACCGGTGCGTCTTATAGTCCAAAAAATACGCTATAAAATATATAAATATATATTTTTGCTGGCCATTATGTGGTAGTATGTATGTCAACTGTCATGATTTATTAGCTTGTTCCATATGATGTGTCTCTTTTTATGGATGTCAAGGTCAAAAATTTACTGTCTATTTCCAGAACAACTTGATTTATTATCATGGGAGTGCTAAGCCTCTATTGCTTTTATCTACTCAGTCATTACAGATGCCTTCCAGCATGAAACTCTAGCCTGCAGACTTACCCAGAGGTGAAATGTTGCTGTTCACTCAAACAGGTTCAGTGAATTTAGTGGGAATATATTATCACATACCTAAAGCAGAACAGAAGGTGTGTGTGGGGGGGGGGTGGAATTCAAGTGCCATATAATGTTTGGGTAGAAAGAGATCTGAGGCGGAGACTGGAAAGAAAGACACAATGAAGCAATTTTACGGTAAGCAGAGATGCTTGGAGATTCTGAACTTTGTGAATTTTATACTGATCAATTGTTAAATTAGTTCAAAGTTTCTGAAATGATCTGCCCTCAAAGCTGTAAGAGCCAAAGATAAATAGAATTGGGGATAATCTTTTCAAATCAGATGGTCAGACAAAATGTTTGAAAATGTGAGAGACAAAAAGAGTGATAAAATTAAAAACCTGAAATATGCATGGCTCTTAGTAGCATCATCCTGAACTGAAGATTCAGTTCAGGCCTAAATCAGTTATTTGGAAAACAGTCTCTTTTGAAGTGGACTGAATCAGAGACTGAAATAAATGAGATAAATGGCCATTCAGAGTTATAATAGTCTCGAAAAAGATGCTTTATGGCCTGTTAAATGTTATGTGGCTCCCTCATAGTCACCTGAATACATTTTGGGCATTTGGCAGTTCACATTTACAATTAGTTGCTTTGTTTTGTCATGTGATCATGTCACCATGATTTGCAATATACAGTATTTTGACAGTTCCCTGCAAATTTGAGAGAATGAATTCTCTCAAATTTATGACCATATGAATTGTTTTAACAACTGCATGATTCAGACTTATGACTGGGTGATTCACTTAACAAATGACTGTAAAAATGGTTATAAAATCAGCTCTGGTCACATGAATGCCTCACCTGACAGTCAAAACTCAACACAAAAACTAGTTCTTTTAAAAAAATTTCCCTGTATCATTTTTCTGCTAAACCAAACTTTCCTATTAGCAGGGAAAGTCCTTGGAGCCAACCTGTTATTTTAATCCAGACACATATCTAGAATTATAAAGTATTAATGGTCAACTGCAAATACGCATACATGAATACCTGACAGGGATACTGATTAGACAGGTGAGATTGGCAGTGCGTTCTGCCAGTTTTTCATTCAGTGCCCATTGTATTGTAGGAAGAAATTTATTCAGATTTTAGTTTAGAGCCAAGGTTTATAAAGCAGAGATTATGTCTGGACATTCAGAAATGATGTATTTCTCTTAAGAAAGATAAAGGAATCCTTCAATCAGAAGGACAAGAATCAATCTTGATTCAGTTCCCAGTTCCATTTTTAATGTATTATTTTCAGGTGCTAACATATTACTTGCAACTAATAGGGACATTGTACTTGATACGTGCTGAAAGAATTAAAAAATAATGGGGATGTGCTTGGCATATAAACAATTTATTCTTGGAGGGCATCAACACTGTCCCTGAAGCCAAAGTGTTCCTTTTGTGTTTTTGATCCTTTCAAGTACTTGGCAAGAGTTTAGATTGCAAGAGGAATTGGCTGGCACAGCTAACCTGTAACTATGTTCTCCTTTCATTGGAGACATTCTCTCTCTCTCTCTCTCTCTCTCTCTCTCTCTCTCTCTCTCTCTCTCTCTCTCTCTCTCTCTCTCTCTCTCCCTCCCTCCCTCCCTCCCTCCCTCCCTCCCTCCATCTCTCCCTTCCTTTCTGTCTTTTTCTCTGTGAACTTCCTAATGTTTATCCTCTGCTCTGTTGCATATAGGAAAAAAAATAGGAAAAAATATGAGGGAAATATATCATAGTTTTCACCTGAAATTATGCCCAGTGCAAATATGGTTTGAATTAAACATCTTGTTATAGCATTATAACATTATAATCTTAACATTTCATTCTGCTAACAACTAGGGCCATGATGGGTCTGCCTAGTATTTCAACAAGCATGAGGTTAAAGAACATTCCTTCATTAATGTTTGAGATTATTATTTACAGAGTATAAAGATTAACACCTGAAATGATAAAAGCATGTCCCTATCCTACATGTACTTCCTTACTGTGGTCAAAAATATGTTGTTGTGTAAAGTAGTATCTAATTTGTTGATCCTATCTTATATCAAATAGAATGCTTATCATTAGCAGGAGATGCTGAATGGGAAATGACCAAGATGGGTAACCAATTTTCCATATTTTCTATCTTGTTTGTGATTGTTGTTGTGTGGCAATTGTTATGTGAAAGCCATAGTAGACCAAAGCCATGATTGTTCTTAGAGCTCAATATTCATTGGGCTATCTATTGACAGCATATGAAAGTTTGGGACTTGAATATAAAGAGGATATTTTTTTTTTTTTAAAAAAAAAGCATATTTATGATACTAATGTTGTGGTTAGTTGCGAAGTCGTGTCCAACCCATTGCAACCCCATGGACAATGTTCTTCCAGGCCTTCCTGTCCTCTACCATCCTCTGGAGTCCATTTAAGCTCATGCCAACTGCTTCAGTGACTTCATCCAGCCACCCATTCTCTGCCGTCCCATTTTTCTTTTTCCCTCAGTCTTTCCCAGCATTAGGCTCTTCTCCAGTGAGTCCTTCCTTCTCATTAGGTGGCCAAAGTATTTGAGTTTCATCTTCAGGATCTGGCCTTCTAAAGAGCAGTCAGGGTTGATCTCTTCTAGGACTGATCGGTTTGATCGCCTTGCAGTCCAAGGGACTTGCAGGAATCTTCTCCAGCACCATAGTTCATAGGAGCCTTTCTTACTACTACTAATGACACTAATAGAAAGGACAAAGATGCAGTAGAACTGAATGAAGGTGGTTTGATTTTGTAGTGAATAAATGCAAGGAAATAAAGGTATAACTTGAATGAAAGGACCAAAGATCCATGAAAAGAGAGCCAATTCGGTCTAGTGGTTAAGGGACCAGGCTAGAAACCAAGAGTTTTAGTCCTGCTTTAGGCATGAAAGCCAGCTGGATGACCTTGGACAAATTGACTCTTTCTCAACGAAAGCCATTTCAAAAGTGGTTGTTGTGGGGAAAATAGGAGGATTATTAGGCATGTTTGATGCCTTGAGTTATTTGTAAAAATAATAAAGGAGGGAAATAAATAATAAACAAATAAACCATATATATCATAAAGTATAAATGACAACAGCATTGTTGTAGGTGTCCATGAAGATTAGAATTCATAGGCTGTTGATCAAGGTAAAGTTTTTTTCTGTCCAGTTGAATTGGACTCTAGGGAGCGGTATTCACCTCTGTTTCTTAGCTAAGGAAGCCAGCATTGCCTGAAGACACTTTCCATAATCATGTGGTTAGCACGACTGTACACCAAGGCGCACTGAACACTGTTACCTTCCCTTGGAAGTTGTACCTATTCAATTACTTGCATTTGCATGCTTTTGAACTGTTAGGTAGACAGGACCTGGGGCAAATAATGGGAGCTGATCCCATCATGTTGCACTCTAGTCTCAAACTCCAGCTATCAGTTTTTCAGTTGACAAACTAGGCATCTTTTACTACTGAACCATCATGTTCTCAGGCTGATGATAGTTGCATGTTATGCTTCAGTAAATGAGAATAAGTGGGGAGTGCAGATATGTGTTTTGGGGAGAAATATGCAAAATATTGAAAATGGAATTGAATGGAATGGAATGGAATGGAATGGAATGGAATAGAATAGAATAGAATAGAATAGAATAGAATAGAATAGAATAGAATAGAATAGAATAGAATAGAATAGAATAGAATAGAATACCAGAGTTGGAAGGGACCTTGGAGGTCTTCTAGTCCAACCCCCTGCTTAGGCAGAAAACCCTATACCATTTCAGACAGATGGTTATCCAATCTCTTCTTAAAAACTTCCAGTGTTGGAGCATTTACAACTTCTGGAGGCAAGTTGTTCCACTGATTAATTGTTCTAACTGTCAGGAGAATAGCTTGACTCCCTCTTCTGGATATTGGAATATATGTGCTCTGGGAAGAAGAAAAATATTTTGTAATGAATGATATGATTGGATGGATGGGTGGGTGGTTATAAGACCAGAGATACATTTTAAAAAATGATCAGGGCATTTGGAAATCCAGCAGTGAACAGCAATGTGGATTGTTTACATTTTCCTTTCAATACTGAACTCTAATCATTAGTTCTGTTATGCAGTACATGCAGACTTTAAGTTCTACCTATTTGTTCTCCATACTCTGCACATTGCTATTAAAGCATCTGAATCCTTTAGTATTCAGTAACCTTATCCCTTAAACCAGTGGGTTTACCTCCATAATCTTCCATTCCTTTCTTGGGTCATGACCTTCAGCTGGCTATTTTTAAGTTGACTGTGCGGAATACATATTACAGAAGTTCCAGATTCAATCTAGTGTAACTACTTAAACAATCCTTGGAAAAGAAGAAAGGAAAAAAAATATATTCACATCCTATGAATAGAAACCAGAAACAATACTGGAGTAAATCAAATCTTAGATATTATATTCAACTAAATGCCCTTGATCCAGCAGTTTGTTGAAAGGGATATCAAGATGTAATAAGGCCATACTCTGGTTTCTCTTCAGATTGTATAAATCTTTCGCCTTTTATCAAGATGTAATAAGGCCTTTCATCTCATACCAGTTGACATAAAAAATTCTACCATTGCTCTCTTCAGCTAGAATCAAAGGACAGCATTGCCTTCAGGCTATTGAGTCAGACTTAAAGCCAAGGGATTGTATCATTACAAGAAACACCAGGTAAAAATACAAAGATAGTAAATTAACAAGCAGAGTAAAAAGAGTCAGTTTAAATGATTTGCTGAGTCTGGATCTCAAGCTTTTCACTGATTTTCGATTTTCGGTCAAATGTCCTTGGAAATATCTGCTGACTCTCATGAAACCTCATGAAATACACATTTCATGAAATTATTATATTAATTAATTATTATATAGTAATTAATATATAAATTATAAAATTAATATGAGCCAGCAGTGTGAAGCGGCAGCTAAAAAAGCCAATGCAATCATAAATTGCATTAATAGAGGGATACAATCAAGATCAAGTAAGGTACTAATACCACTCTATAAAGCTCTAGTAAGACCACATCTAGACTACTGCATCCAGTTTTGGTCACCACACTATAAAAAAGATGTTGAGACTCTAGAAGAAGTGCAGAGAAGAGCAACCAGGATGATTAGGGGACTGGAGACTAAAACATATGAAGAATGGTTACACGAACTGGGCATGGCTAGTCTAGTGAAGAGAAGGACCAGGGATGACATGATAGCAGTCTTCCAATATTTGAGGGGCTGCCACAGAGAGGAGGGGGTCAAGCTGTTTTCCAAAGCACCTGAAGGCCAGACAAGAATAATGGATGGAAACTGACCAAGGAGAGATTCAACCTAGAAATGAGAAGGAACTTTCTGACAGTGAGAACAATCAACCAATGGAACAGCTTGCCTTTGGAAGTTGTGGGAGCTTCATCACTTGAGACTTTCAAAAAGAGATTGGACTGCCATTTGTCAGAAATGGTATAGGGTCTTCTGCTTGAACCGGGGGTTGGACTAGATGACCTATAAGGTCCCTTCCAACTCTGTTAATCTGTTAATTTATCCTATTAATATATAATATTATTATATTAATATGAAATTATTATATGAAATTATTATATGAAAAATGTGTTATTCAACCTCAACAATACACGGGCAAACAATAGATACAAACTCAAGGTAAACCGCTGCAAACTCAATTGCAGAAAATACGACTTCAGCAACGGAGTGGTCAACGCCTGGAATGCTCTACCTGACTCCGTTGTTACATCCTCAAACCCTCACAGCTTCAACCTTAAACTGTCTACCATGGACCTCATCCCATTCCCAAGAGATCCGTAAAGGGGGCATGCATAAGCGCACCAGTGTGCCTACCGTCCCTGTCCTACTGTCCCCATTTATTTGTACTCATTTCCTGTGTCCATGTTTATACTTATACCTGTTATCTTGTACATGTTTGACGAACTAAATATATAAAAATAAAATAAATAAATGATAGGTCCATCCTCTGAAATTTTCTTAGGTAGGAAGATGAGGAAGTTTGATTGAAACGTGAACAGGACTTTGATCTGAACATGCTCTTAAAATATGAAAGGATCCAGAAGATACATATGAATTGTTCACTCTTTGTTGTTTTTTTTTACCTGAATACATGGTAATAAAACTATTCAGCAGCTCATGAAATGTTAATAAAATGAAAATTCAGTAAACAATATTACCCTAAGAACAATGTGAAGTATTGGACATGTTAGACCTTGAATGTTTTAAAAATGAAAGAGCTAAATGCTTCCCGAGTCCATTTTGAAATGTCTTATTAACTCTGGTGCTCGTAAATCCTTTTTAAAATATTGCAATGGAACAGTGCAATCATTTGCATAAATTAATAAATCTTCAGCCAGACTCTGCTTCCTAGGCAGTAAAGCATACTAAAACTTTGATCTGTTAAAAGGGCAGACTGTAAAGTGATAAGATTGTTTGAAATGCACAATGTACTGGTTACCTCCAAACAAGGGCACATATCATTATAGATATATGTCATTTCAGAGACAATATTCACTTTGTACAAGGCCTTAGTGAGGTGTGTGTTTGTGTGTGTGTGTGTATGTATGTATGTGTGTGTGTGGTCTTTTTTTCCTCCTCCTTTTTTCACCTCTTGGTCCTTTACCTCCCGTGTTCTCAACATGTCCCAAAGGCAGTAGTGGGTTTCACTTACTTTCGCTACTGGTTTGGAACTGTGAGTGCAATGCTCATGCTCGCTCCACTCGCGCGCAGAGTGTCTGTGATGAGGGCGGAGGGCGGCCTGTGACAGGCCGTCTGTGGGCGGAGCCTCCTGCCGCCTGCTACTGGTTCGCCTAAACCGGGGCGAACTGATAGAAATCCACCACTGCCCAAGGGTGATTTTTCAAAAGACAACTTTGCTTTCCCTTGAACACATATCACTTCTTATCCTTATCATCTGAAGAAGCTTCTTGGATGGGAAGCAAAGCTTCTTCAAGGGAAAAATGAAGTCCAGTTGCATCTTTGGGACAACCATAGCCTGAATGACTTGAGAGTTTCCATAGACATCTGTTCTCAATATCATGTCTACTTACTTTGCAACCTTTTTATCTCCTTTATGGCTTTCAAAACTGATCCAGGAAAACCAAAGCATATTGCAGATGCCCCTTCTCAGCTGAGAAATGAGAGAGAGAAAGAGAGAGAGAGATTAAATTACAGAAAGCTAAATTTCAGTGGATATGGCACAGAGGCCACTCCAATTACAAGGAGAAAGATCTACGGCCCTCCAATGTTCTTATTAACCAGGCACCCACAAAAGAGAATTATGTGAATTCCCCAGCTGGCAGTATCCTATCAGAAGTGATTTCTTTCATTATTGGACTCAATATAGTAGTCTTAACCAATTGCCTGATAAGATAACATTTCTTTTCCTTTTTTTTATTATAGCCTAGAGAGAGAGAGAGAGAAAAAGAGAATAGGAAAAACATCTTCTCTCTTGTTGTTCACAAAACAAAGTTGAAAGCTAGATCAGATCCAAAGCTGAAAGAGTCCAGCATTCTGTTTCTAGAGTGGCCACCCAAATAACTTGGGAAGCCAAAAAAGCAAGTCTTGTGAATCAGGTAACCAAGTTTGCTTCTTATTTCCCAGCAGCAGGTCTTAAAAGGTAGGATGATTCTAAATCAGGGGTTGGCAACCTTAAACACTCAAAGAGCCACAAAGGTCCTAACCAGAAGCCCCCCCCCCCCTCCATTCAATTCTGTAGCCGACCTGAAGTCCTGTTCCCCCACCATAGTCTCCTCCTAGCATGGCGTCCTTTTTCCTCTGCCAACTGGAAGTGTGGTTCCCCCACCATAGAGTCTCTTCCTAGTGTGGCATCTTTTTTCCTCTGCCAACTGGAAGTCAGTTCCCCCACCATAGAGTTTCCTCCTAGCGCAGTGTCCTTTTTCCTCTGCCGACCAGAAGTCCAGTTCCCCCACCATAGAGTCTCCTCCTAGCGTAGCATACTTTTTCCTCTGCCAACTAGAAGTTGACTCCCCCACCATAGAGTCTCCCCTTAGCATGGCATCCTTTTTCCTCTACCTGTCCTAACTGAAAGCCCTATCAATTGTGGAGCCGACCGGCTACAGGGAAGCCGCAGAGGAGGGATGAAAGAACCACATGTGGCTCCAGAGCCGTGGGTTGCTGATCCCTGTTCTAAATACTACAGGTAATCCTCAGCTTGTAACCATTATTGTGATCGGAGGTTTCATCATTAAGTGACATGGTTCTTAAGTGAGTTACGGGAGATTTTATTCTCTCTCTCTCTCTCTCTCTTTTTTTTTTTTTGCTATGGTTGTTAAGCAAATTGCATGATTAAGTAAATCTAGCTTCCCCCTTAACTTTGCATGTTGAAAGCCCCCTGGAAACATTGCAATTGGTGCTCATATATGTTCTGCCCCAGCTATGGACCCCAAAGAACACAGCACACACAAAGTCTGTACAAAACTTACATTTACTAAAATAACTCAGTCTTTTCCAAACAAAGGCTGTTAATAAACTTTTTTTTTTGTTTGATTTATATGCCGCCCTTCTCTGGAGACTAAGGGCGGCTTACAATGCATTAAGCAATTTCTTTCTTAACAGCCTACAAGAAACCAAAGATAAAGTAATCACAATCTTACTAAAGTTGGCAGAAAGCCCAGAAGCAATTTGCAGAGATCCAGACACAAAGGAGAATGAACTAAAGTTGTTCCCTACAAATTGCTTCAGTCGGCATTCCTTCTTAAATAGGCTAAGGGAGTGACTAATTAGCCCCAAGCCTTACTCTCGAGGAGACCTCCTCCTGAGGAGCCACTCCTGCCTTTTGGCAGCTCTGCGTGCTGTTGAGATGGGTTCTAAAGACCGTGACCATGCTTGCAAATGCACCAGACAAACCAGACGAGCCAAGAGGAGTTTTAGAAAAGTTAAAACTAGCTTAATAAAAACAAACAAGTAAAACAAAACCTATAAAAGTGTCAGTAGTCATCTCTTCTTCTTAGCAAAGTCCATTCAGCTCTCCTGAAGCTTCTCCATGCAGTTTTGAGGCCAGCTCATTTCTTCCTCCCTCAGAAGGGGAGGGGAGTGACTTCAGCTCAAGCGTGTGTGAGAGAGTCTGTGTTCAAGCAGCATGCTACAAAGAAAGCGGCGTAAGCAAGGTGAGAGCAAAGTGAGGAATGATGAATGAATATGAGTGTGGAGCTGGGAGCAGCTGCTTATACGCTGAGCCATGGTCAGTTAGGAAATGCAGGAAGACTCAGAATCAAAGGCTGCGCACTGATTGGCTCTTTCAAACATTCAAACCAAAAGCCAATTAATAGACACAGCTAATGCTGAGAGAAGTTTTCTCTCACACGCGCCCGTGCATCAAGAAGAGGCTCCTCCTCTTCATCCTCTTCACTTAAAGGAGCTTCTGGAGGTTCTAAGGCCCTGGCTGAATCCCCACATCTTCTCCAGCCTCCTCATTGTCTGACTTGAGTGCCAACTGCACAGGCTGCTGGCGCAGCACCACACCAGCCTCCTCGCTGTCAGAATCAGCTACAATCCGCACAGGCCGCTGACGGGCCACAACAATATAACTCAGGGATGCTGCAACCATCCTCAGGGCCGGATTTTCCTATAGGCTAACTAGGCTTCAGCCTAGGGCCTCAAGATCAAGAGGGGCCTACATTCAAATTTTTAGCAAAATTAAAATTACACTTTCACTATAGGTGAAAGGGCCTCATAAGTGGAATAGCCTAGGGCCTCTTTTCATCTAAATCCGGCCCTGACCATCCTAAATACAGGTGGGTTGCTATGTGCCTGAATTTTGATCACATGACCACAGGGATGATGCAATGGTCACCAGTGTGAGGAGCAATCATACATCATTTTTTCCAGTGCTATCAGAACTTCAAAAAACCTGTTCAACGAAGAACTGTAAGTCAAGAATTGCAGTACTAGTATTCATTGATCATACTATCCTCCATGGGGAATAAAAATTGGGAAGTTACATAAAAAAAGTGTCAACGTGCAAAGCTTTCAAGTTGCCATGAGCAGGAGGGAGTCACAGAAGCTGAAAAAGATGCAAATGTAGGCCTCCTTTACAATGAATGCTGAATATTATCCTTCACCCCAAAGTTTGAGAATTCTTCCTCCATCCATTGATTTCTTTCTTCATTGATTTCATGGTGAAAAATGGAGCAATGATGGATTGGGTTTTTTTTTTAATTGCCTTTATAGCAGATGTATTACTTTCAACTGCTATGTAATTAACATCCATATTAATGACTGCAAGAAAAAAAAAAGAAATCATTTAAAATATTCTCATGTTATTCTTTCAGGGATTATAAAAGATTTTTTGGGGGGGGCGGGAGGGATTGTCTTATGCCATTTATTTCATTTTCTTTAAGAACTCTATTTTTCAACATTATATAAAACAGATCCCAAAGAGGGGATTATATAGTATTGTTTCTCTCCTGCAGAAATTATTATATATGTGTGCTGCAATTACAGTCAATGAATATAATTTGCTTTCTGGTTTTATTCCTTGCAGGTGCAAAATAGGCCCAGTAGTGGACCAACCTCTAGCTTCAAGCAGAGCTTTTGAATCCCCCAGAACACATTTTTTTACAGAGAATAAACTCTTCTTTTCCCTTTCAGAGGCATTCATCCCCATTTCCCCAGGAAAGAAAATCTCGCTTGTAATAAACACATTTCAAAGCAGCCTTTACAGATTTTCGTCTTATTCTGGGAACATTAGCTATGAATAGTTGAAGTAATGACAGTTTCCATGGCGGACTCCATAGAGACATCAGTTCTTTGATAAATGAATTGGCTTTGTCCCTCTGATCAGATTTCCCTGGACAGAACATCCTATTTGGAGGAAGTGAGGGATCAGGCTGCACTGACAGATTGAGAAATCAACTGACTGTGCAGTCCAATTTCTTTTATAATTGATTCCCTAAATTGAAAGTGGCAATAATGGGGAGGGGGATATCAGAGACACTATGAAGCTAGGTTCTCTTCATGCTGGTGAGATGAAAGAACTACTCAAATGTCCCTAAGGGTGACATTTTGGTGGCACTGTCTAACTCCATGACAATCAGCTACATCAAAAGAATCTCTGGACAGAGAAAACATGACATTCCTCTGTGTGTAATAGCCTGAGACCCATAACTATAAAGTTGCTTCAGCTCCCAAACTTGGCTTCAGTGGATAATGTGGTTGAGACAGCCTTTTATGATATTTTGTACCACCCTACGGCAAAGACTGCTATGTTTGTGGAATCCTCAGTAAAAGGAGAAAAAAAGAGGAAATATATTTTCTTCTCTTTTTTCCATCTTAATGACAATGAACTATCTTTCTCTATTTAGTGCTTAGAATTCAATAAACAGCCACTGGCATAAGTTTTCTAAATTTATTTTGGAGCTGAATAAGTACCACTGCTCTCACCTCTTCAAAATGATTAAGAGTTCTTATATTGAGTTTATCTTGTCTCTCATTAGTTCTTTTTCTCTTAAGAGTCAGTTTAGGGAGGAAATTGCATTCCCATTTTTTAAGCCAGCCTAGCAATAAACTGCCTAATTCAAGGGTGGGCAACTGTGGCCCTTTTACAACCTGTGGACTTCAACTCCCAGAATTCCTGAGCCAGCTTGGTTGTCTCAGGAATTCTGGGAGTTGAAGTCCACAGGTTGTAAAATTTATTTATTTATTTGTTTCCATTTCTATACCGCCCTTCTCCAATAGGACTCAAGGCGGTAAACAGCCAGACTTAAAAAAAAAAACAGAACATACAAAATTTAAAAAACAGTTTAAAATGATTAAATATTTTTTGGCCGTAGTTTAAAAACAACCCAATTTAAAATAAGTTTAAAATTTAACTCAAGCCAACCCAGCTAGTTGAAATAAATACATTTTCAGGGCCCGATGAAAAATCCGGAAGATTTTTGGGCAGAAAATTATAAGATGACACTGTCGATTCCATACAAAGAAAATTTATACAAGATATTTTATAGATGGCACCTTCCTCCGGCACGTTTGGCTAAAATGTTTCCAAACACATCACCAATGTGTTGGAAGTGCAAGACACAAATGGGGACATATTACCATCTCTGGTGGTCTTGCAGGAAGGCACAATGCTACTGGCAAGAGATTAAGAGAATAATCGAAGAAACAATGAGGCAAAGTGTAGAAATGAAACCAGAACTCTTTCTATTTGGAATGACTACACCACAGTGTACCAAGGAGATAAAATATCTTACCATCCACATATTGACAGCGGCATGTATAGTGTACGCTCAGAATTGGAAATCCGAGATAATACCAACAGAAGAAAAAATAATAACAAAAATAAATGAATGCGCAGAGATGGATAGGCTCACAAAAGAGCTCCAAGATAAAGAGAACACTGACTTTTATTTAGTTTGGCAAAAATGGTACACATGGTTAGAAAGAAGGATAGGGCCAACAACATAGGACATTAGGAGAACATAACTCAAGAATTGTAGAAATAGATACATGAGATGAGCCGTAGGATTGTATAAATAAATGGTTAATATGTTTGTAGAAAGATACTGCTGAACTTCAATGAATATATCAAGGTATAAGCAAGTGAATTTGTAAATAGTATGATTAAGGAAAATTGGTTAAATGGACATTAATCACCGATGCGAAGGTTTTCTAGAAGTTAGTCGATTGACTCTTTGTTAATGTATAAGTGTTTACATGTATTTGTGTTTTATGTTTGTTTATGTTAATAAAACTTAAAAAAAAATAAAAAAAAATCCGGAGGTCTGTTATTGTACGTATCTCTGGGGGGAGGTTGTTCCAGAGGATGGGCGCCGCCACAGAGAAGGCTCTCCCCCTGGGGGTCGCCAGCCGACATTGTCTGGCGGACAGCACCCTGAGGAGGCCCACTCTGTGCGAGCGTACTGGCCGGTGGGAGGCTATTGGTGGCAGAAGGCGGTCTCGTAAATACCCCGGCCCTAAGCCATGGAGCGCTTTAAAGGTGGTCACCAACACCTTGAAGCGCACCCGGAAGACCACTGGGAGCCAGTGCAGCTTGCGCAGGAGAGGTGTCACATGGGAGCGCCCCATCGCCTCCATAATCCCCCGCGCGGCCGCATTCTGGACCAGCTGGAGCCTCCGGGTGCACCCCAGGGGGAGCCCCATGTAGAGAGCGTTGCAGTAGTCCAGGCGGGAAGTGACGAGTGCCTGAGTGACTATGCGTAGGGAGTCCCGATCTAGAAAAGGGCATAACTGGCGTATCAGGCGAACCTAATAAAAAGCCCCCCTGGCCACAGCCGTCAAATGATCTTCTAAAGACAGCCACAGTTGCCCACCCCTGGCCTAATTCATGAGTTGTGCCTATATCTATTCTCATCTTTAAGTTAACTCTGTAAGAAAGATCAAAGTAAAAAAAATGCTGCCAGGAATGTCCATACCATGGTGAGATGCAAGGAGGGAAAGGATCAAAATGTCACTGATTCTCTTCCAACTTTTCTCAAGGTTTGGTGAGCATTCTTCCTCCTTGCTTTATAGGGAAATGTCCATGGTTTGCATTCTGCTAATGCCACAATTTACTGTTTATTTTTTCCCTGCAAGAAAATAACAGCTCCTTGTTTATTGATCTAGAAGGCAATGAACTGATTGTGTTTAGTAACATCAGGTTGGACTCAGTTCTGACCTGGAACCAAAAAGATATTTTGTTCCAGAAGGCCTTACATTTCTGGCTGTCCTCCCAGGCCTTGGGCTAGGATGGATGGAGCCCTTGTGGGATATGTTTTGTATGCTGTTGCCAGACTACCAATTTGTTCTTGTTGAATTCTTATTCAACAAGAACAAGAATTTATTCAAAAATGTTCATATATAGAACATTTTTCCCTGATTACCCTTTAACCATAGATGTACTATTTCAGCTCTGCTATTACAGATATGAGGTCATAATGACCGCTCTAGCTGCTGGCCATAGTCCAGGTAATTGCACTACAATATTGTGACTAGCGGTTCTGGATCTATTGCTTCCAAAAGATGCAGAAGACTATTTGAATTTATTCTTAATAACATAATATATAAATAATAAATAAATTAATAATAGTATTATTATTATTATTATTATTATTATTATTATTATTATTATTATTATTATTATTATTATTATTATTGCACGATGTAGATTGTACCTGGTCATCAATTTCATCGGGAGCTTCATCATCGCTGACGTCAGAATGGGCGGTGGCTGTGGGTTCCTCATTGTCCATTACAAAAGTTTTGTCACAATCTGACTCCACTTCACTCAGATCACTCTCTGCTTCTTCATGCCATGTTAGAACAGTTTCTTTGAAGTTTGGGTCACCAAATCACACTCTTTTTGGTGGAAAACGTGGTCCCGACATTATAGAAAACATATACATGAACAAAGATCAATGAATTGTGGTCAAAATGACCACAATTCAAATTCAAACACCGCTACAGAAAAGATCAAATAACTTACGTAAGTGTGATACTGCAGACATTCTTATTGGCTGGAAAACAAAAGCTATTTGCAACCAGAATGGTCCATTTATAAAAATAGGGGTGTTCCAAACATTTTGGAAAACTGTTGTGGTCACTATGACCACAGGTCTGTGGTTATGGATTACTTATTGTATTTTATTGCTGTTACATTGTGAACCATTCAGACTTCTCTGGAGTTGGGCAGTACCTAAATTGAATAAACTAAACTAAATTAAGCATATTGCAGGAAGATAAAGATTTCCCGGTGCTCATCTCTGTTTCTTGGCTGAGGGAGCCAGCATTGTCTGAAGACATTGTCCATTGTCATGTGGCCAGCATGGCTATACATCAAAGGTGCATGGAACACTGTTACTTTTCCACTGAAGTGGTACATATTAATCTACTCACAATACTTCTGAACTGCTAGGTGGGTAGGAGCTTGGGCATGAGAGGGAGCTCACCCAGGGATGGGCTGCTGGGGGTTCTCAGGGGTTCGGGAGAACCTCCAGCTAAGATTCTGTGCAGTTTGGAGAACCCCCAAATCCCACCCTGCCCCTCCCAGGAGTCCCCACATGGCCCTTTTTGGATGCAGGTAAGTGCAGGGTGCACGCAGAGGCTCAGGGAGGGCAAAAAATGGCCTACCAGAAGTTTGGGATGGCCTCTGGAGCCTGGGGAGACCATTTTCAAGGAAAGCCTCTGGAGCCCGGGGAGGCAAAAATGCCACCACCACCACCACCACCACCACCCCGGTGATGCAGGAGGCCCACCCAGCAACTGGGCAGAGAACCCCTTGCTAAAATTTTTGAAGCCCACTCCTGAGCTCACTTCATTGCGTGGCACTTGGGTCTCGAAACCTGGGCTGTCAGCTGGAAAACTAACAAGTTCAGTGTCTTTAATCACTGAACCATCCTGCCTCAAGTTTCAAGAAACATACTTCAAGAACATGCATAGGTTCAGTTTTTGGTAAAAAAAAAAACTCTTATTAGATTCTCTTGGTGGTGTTAGAGGAATCATGGTATTTCTGTCCTTCCTTAGACTTCCCTCTGCAAATAAAATAATCTATCCTATCTGCTATTCAATAAACTAGACATGATGCTATGTTTGAGGCTTACTGTTGATAATCTGTCTCTCTCTCTCGAAATAAACACATCTTTTTCTTGACTGCATCACAAAGACACCCAAGGTTGAAGATACAGATATAACTACCAAGATGAGAAAAAAAAAAAAAGACGACTGGATAGCTTGTTTGTTATTGGTGTGCAATGCTATTATCAGATTTTTCCACACTGTTTTCTGAAGCTGGAAAAACAGTGGAAATGTAATAGTAAAATGACTTGTTTGGTCAAAGATAAATTGTTTGGAAGATAAAGTATATGTATAAATAATTGCTATTATATATCACTGAAGAACAGAAGAACTTGGTAAGTTTTATTTTTTTGGATACTTTAGAGAAAGAGATTATTCTGGCTAAGAATCATCTTAAATGGAAGAATTATCTTTATTAAAATACTGGGATAAAGGCAAAGAAGTTGGAAAGCAAAGTGTCAAGAGTTTTATTAGCAGTGATCTGTCTTGACGTTTTTGCTCCTACTTATCATCAATTAATATTTTATAATGTTCCATGCCAATGTTTTTCTAAAATCTGTCTTGCAATTCCTCAGAATTCTTTTGTTCTGGGAGAAAGATTTAGGATTACTTCAAATAAATAATAAAATAAACATTAGAAGTAACTGTTTGCTTAAAATTTTCTGAATTCTCATTTACTGAATCCTGAATTCCAACCAGTCATTTTTGCATGAAACTGAAGCATCATTTCATCCAGCAGTAGAAAAAGGAAGCTTTTTGATTACTTGGCAAGAAAGATCACACATGAAAAACAGTCCTGCAGGTTTCTTCTGCCTCTTTGGCTTGTTAGAGATACAAAATGTTCCAATCTTTGTAAAAAAAAGTCTTGTTTACAGACAAAGGAATTATCCTACTTACAGCCCTGAAATTATTGGGTTTTAAGCAAGTAATGAATTCACTCAAACGACTTTTTGCAGGTAATTAACAAGGTGGGTAATCTGCCAAAAACAGGCTTTAGTACCTGTGGGTGCCAGTAAATAGCATGCATTTCTAATTCTACACCACACCAGAACTGAAAATAATGAATATAAAATTAGTATGCATCCTTACCATTGATGCATTTATTGATTTACAAGCCACAAGCCATCATATAAGAGCAAAGGATGAGACCTTTATTTGGATAAATCTAAACAGGGCAGATTCTGGGCAACATGGGCAATTAAGATAAAGATATTCCAAAGCTTTGGTGTCTACATGAACTAAACCTCTTTTTTGCTTCTGCTTTTTTGGAATGACTATGGAAGTAGATCAACATTCCTATTTTTACACTACATTCTCTCATCCAAGAATGAAGCAGATATGAAACTACTTAACTCTAAAGCTCAAACACACACACACAAACACAGACAACAATTTACAAGAAAATAAAAGAGGGATTTACACTGATCAGAGAAACCAATCAATTTGATGAATCAAATACAATGAATCAATCTGGACGCTCAGAAACAATTTTCTAAATTAGGTTGAACTGAACAGTTAAATCAAGCCAGACCTCATGCATATATTCTTTTGCTGTGTTTTTAATCTGAAATGTTGTTATAATAATTGTAAATCACTCATCTTTTTCAATCAATCAGTTATTCAGTCAATCAATAAAATCAGGATTTGAATGTAAAACTTTTTATGACTGTCCATAAAACTAAAATGCAATACTCTACAATTATGTTTATTTCTCTTGCACTTTGTAACTCTTTCCAATTAAGGTTTAGTTTTCAGGTTTGATCAGTAGATTTAAAAAATATTAAATTAAATTAAATTAAATAGATGTAAATGTAGAAATAGAAATGTAAATAAATGTAGAAATAAGTAACTACATTTAAATAACCTCAATAGTTAGGGAGTTAAGTCCCATTCTTTAGAAAGAGTAGATTACAACAATAATGATGATCTTGTCTGTAGCATTATTGACTATATTTATTTATTTATTAAAAATAAAGATTAGTTTCAAACATAGTTTCATTAGATGATAGTTTAGTGTAGTTCAGGGAAGCAGAGGTTTCTTTGTAATTTTCTTTTTTAAAAGAGGACATAGAAAGAGATGAATATCATCACAGGCCTGTGGACACATCTGTGTATTTTTCTAATAACATCTTGAGATGAATACTGCATTGTGAAGGAGATAAACTTTCATTGAGCCATTTTTTTTCCTCTGTTACAAAGGCACACAACTGGGTGCTAATGTCTTATTCCAACACAGCTAGAAATAGTTTGCCTTTTGTTGAGTGAGGAGTGTATCTAAAGCTAGCTATAAGCTTTGTACTTTTGTGTTTGGTGCCAGACAACTATAAAAAATCTACTGCCTTGGGTACTATAATCACAACCATCACCTGGAAAATTATTAATATCCACTCCAAATCTGAAATTTATTCAAAACTTGTATGGCTATTCCTCATTCCAAATGCCCCCAGAATTAGCTTAAAAACCCGAATTACACCTCCATTTTGCTAATTTTGATTGTCATATCCAATTCCAAAACCCGAAAAACCAACAATTGGCTTTTGCAAGGAGACTAAAAAATTCTGAAGATGTACAATGACCATAAGTGGTGGAGCTTAGATCACATAATTGTAATGGTCAGGCAGTGGGGTACTACTCCAAGGTTCCATTCTAGGTCCAGTACTCTTCAATATCTGCATAAATTTAGATGAGGGAACAGAATGGGAACTCAACAAATTTGCAGATGACACTAAACTGACAGAAATCATACCAGAAGATAGGATCAAGATTCAAATGGATCTCAATATACTTGAACACTGGGCTTATCTAACAAAATGAAATTCAATGTAGACAAAAGTAAGGTTTTACACTTAGGCAAGAAAAACCAAATATACATGTGCAGATTAGGTGAATATCTGTGAGAGGTATCTTGGAGTCCTAGTAGACAATCACAGGAATTTGAGCCAACAGTGTGCGACGGCAGCCAAAAAAGCCAATACAATCCTAGGCTGCATTAATAGAGGGATAGAATCAAGATCACATGAAGTATTCATAGAACTTTACAAAACCTTAGTAAGACCACATTTGGAATATTGCATCCAGTTTTGGTCACCACAATATATAAAAAAATGTTGAGATTCTGAAAAGAGTGCCAAGAAGAGCAAGAAATTATGATTAGGGGGACAGAGGCTAAAACATATGAAAAATGGTTGCAGGAATTGGCTGCATCTAAAAGAAGGATTGGGGGTGATATGATAGAAGTTCCAATATTTGAGGGGCTGCTATAAACATAAGGGGGTCAACCTATTTTTCAAAGCACCAAAAGGCAAGACAATGGGTGGAAACTAATCAAGGAGAAAAGTAACCTATAACTAAGAAGAAACTTCCTAACAGTGAGAACAATTAACCAGTGGAATGATTTGCCTTCAGAAGTTGTGAGTACTCCATCCCTGGAGGCTTTTAGGAAGAGATTGGACAGCTATGTATCTAAAATGGTATACGGTCTCTTGCTCAAGCATGGGGTTGGACTAGAATACTCCAAGGTCCCTTCCAATTCTGTTATTCTAGTCTCCTTGAATTGCCACTCTGTGGGTAGGACCATTTACCTCTACCATGAAAATGATTTACCATATTTTTCGGAGTATAAGACTCCCCCCCAAAAAAGAGGGTGAAAATTTGGGTGCATCTTATACATAGAATGTATCCAAAAATGCAAGACAAGGAGGAGGCGAAGGTCTGTGACAATCCCTGCAGCCTGGAACAGCTGATTGGGGGTATTTTGGGAGGCCAATCCACCCACCAATCAGCTACTCATGCTGAATCAGGCTGCAATAATGTGCTGAAGCTGACCTGGCTGTTCGCTATTTGCTGCAAGGACTGTCAGAGTTTGCAGCAGCAATCACATCCAGAAAGCACACACAAAAGTAATTGATTCAGCAGGATACACACACACACACACACACACACACACACACACACACACACACACACACTACCAAAAGCAGGTTTTCCAACACAAGCAAAACACAAGCAGAGGAGAGGAGTTTCAGTTTCAGTTTTAGTTTCAGAGATCAGCACAGCATGCAGCTTTAGAACAGTTGAACTAAGTCACGCCCAGGCTTCTTGCAGTCTCCTTCCTTGTTGCTCACACAGCAAATACTGTTTCAGTTTCTAAACAGCCCTCAACTCTCTCACACACTGACAATATGCTTGCCAGATTAATACCAATGGATGCTGGTAGGCAGAGGCAGATTTTTTTTTTCTTATTTTCCTCCCCAAAAACTAAGGTGTGTCTTATACTCCGGAGCATCTTATACTCCGAAAAATATGGTAATCAGCTGTTCATAAACCTCTTAAGTCCATTTTGACAAAAACTCCCACATCCAACTATAGAATTCATTAGACTATGGGTAAACTTTAATAAGGTAAACTTTATTGTAAAGATTAGATTCTTTAATAGATTTTCATAAATTTCAGATTTGATTCTTCTGGATTCTATTCCCACTAGATATTGATATCTAGATAAGCTTTTCCCTTATCCACAAAATAATTGTGGATATTTAATATGCAGCATCAGTCTTCTTTACCTGATAGCACTTAATTACCATTGTATGATTTTTAGTCCTTTTTAATTATCACATTTCCTCACTCACTGCTGCATTATTTTCCTTCTAATTAAGTTTATTTGGGAAAAAAAAAGGCTAATGACGTGCTCTTGTTGCCTTACTCAGAGCATGCAATTAACGCTGATCCATAGAAAACTGAAACAGATACTACAATGGCTAATAATCCCAATAGAAAATATTTGGTTCCTGACCTTCAAATGACCATGCAAATTATTTGCATACTCTGCCTCTGTCAAAGGAGACCATCAACTCAAGGCTCTAACTATGTCTTTGAGACAATGGCTTAATTGGGACATTTGCCTGGTAACATATCTTATTTCTAGAACAGACTATCTTGGATCCATATTTATATATTGGAACAATGTGTCTATTGACTAATAGATACAAATTTGGAATAGCAATTAATATTCCATATTCCCATGCCAAGCTCGCTCAGTTTCCAAAATAGAAAGTCTTCCGTTGAACTAAGATTGCCAAATATTTTCCCCTTTCCTTCCTTCCCTTCCTTTAACAGTTATGTTTTGCCCAGTTGTGAAATCCATTTTTTTTTACTACCCGTGCTGTGGGCATGGCTTGGTGGGCATGGTGTGGCTCTGTGGGCGTGGCTTGGTGGGCATGGCAGGGGAAGGATACTGAAAAATCTCCATTCCCACCCCACTCCAGAGGAAGGATACGGCAAAATCCCCATTCTCTCCCCACTCCTGGGGATAGGATATTGCAAAGTCTCCAATCCCACCCCACTCCAGGGGAAGGATACTGCAAAATCCCCATTCCCTCCCCACTCCTGGGTGAAGGATATTGCAAAATCTCCATTCCCTCCCCACTCTGGGGCCAGCCAGAGGTGGTGTTTGCCGGTTCTCTGAACTGCTCAAAGTTTCTGCTACCGGTTCTCCAGAACCTGTCAAAACTTGCTGGATTTCACCCCTGGTTTTGCCTTATGTGCATTACACATCTGTCCATAATGTAAGCAATCCCCTTTAAATAAATTTTATTTTGTATTCCTAAAACCAGCAAGTGATTGACTGACTGAGGTTTTCCTCATTTCTACACTGAGAATCCTAGACTTTGATGGATACTTTAATTATGCAGATGAATACAGAACTTGCTTGCCTGCTGATGTAGCAACCAGAGTTGTAATTTGCAAAGCTGATAAGAAAGACACGGTATCACAGGGAGGGAAAATTAGACATATAATAAATTCTGAACATTTGAACCAACAAAAGTTTGAATATTTACCAAGAGAATTCCTGAGGTAGAAAAAAGAAGGCACTTTGCTTCTAAAATAAACCTATACTGCATTAGATGACAAAATTGCTTGCACGGAGGCTGGTTCAAAAATCTAATTTTGATGTTTCTCTCTTTTAATAAATGATGCATTAAGGATACAATCGTAAACACATTTAATAAGAAGTAACTCTCAATTAGATACATGAGGGTGTATTGGAAATATAACGTTGAAGTTTATATCTATTCCTCCATGACTTGAATTTAACAATTATCCAACAAAACTTCTAAATAAGGCTGATGTAAAAGGTATATGTAAATATTAATAGTAAGTTCATTTCCTTATGACTTTTTGAGGGGGGATGGGTTTTTTTTTTAAATCATAAAAATAAATGCCAGGTGGAATTTCATGGGTAGACCTGCCCTAGATAGAAGAAAGAAGGAAAGAAGATGATAGAGATATGATGAATGGATGGATAGATGATGGATGGACGATAGACAGACAGACAGACAGACAGACAGACAGACAGACAGACAGACAGACCTCGTGCCTTCAAGTCAATGTTTAGTCCTGGTGACTGTGGGATCAAGTTCCAGCATTTTTCTCTGCAAGATTTCAGAAGTGGCTTGCCATTATCTTCTTCCAAGGGTTGAGAGAGACTGACTGGCCATGGTCACTCCATTGGCCTAGTGCCGAAGATAATCTCACAGTTTCTATCCTGGCGCCTCAAACACTACACTAAATCAGTTTTCCTTTTTTGATCTGATGACGGTCATTGTAGAGCAGGCGTTTCCAAGTTGGGGTTGCCCTCACATTTTGAAAAAGTATCCACAACATCACAAAATGTCAACCATGGAAATGCAAATGCTATGAGAAATGGGATTGTTCTCAAGAAATGGTCAAAGGCAAACACTGTGCATAAGTTCTTACACCTAAAAATTAGGCAGACTGTAGAATGTGAAAGTGAAAGTAGTATGTAACAAATGCCAAATTTGTGGCAGGGATGAAATTAAATCCTCACACTATAAATCTGCACTCTTATATCTGGGATTCTGGACCAACAGTTGTCGAATTCACACAAACTTATCATGGTTCCAATAAATTTTCTACAATTTCCATATTGTGTGTGTGTGTGTGTGTGTGTGTGTATTAACAATATTATAGCACCCCTGGTATCTAAAGAAAGAGGATACTAAGGAAAGTAAGAAGATACAACTGCCCAACTTTAAAAAAAATGCTTACATTTCTGTGTTAAATCACATGATTGGTACAATAAATAGCTTTATTTCAGCCGGTCAAGCAATAAGCTTGTTGAATTCAATTAGATTCATTAACTGGATTGACATTTTATCAAAAGGTGTGATCAGTGCCCTCTCTCCTTCTGATCTTAGACACAATTTGGATCTGCAATTGCCAGCCAAGAACATTGTGCCTAGCTGGTTGCACTGTCATTTGCATCCAACTGAAATCTAATAAAGGAAGAAGGGACAGCAAGAGAAAAACTGTTCTTGGTTACGCCATATGATGATCCCTTTCTGAGCATGTGGAGGGATGTATCACATCCAGTCATGTTAGATCTTCAAATGTATTTAGCCAAATCTAGATTAATTGCTTTCCAGGGTCTTCAAAAAACATAGGCACTTTCTGTTTATCCTTTTTCCTAATGGCTGTATTACAGAGGACATAGAGATGGATAGTGGGAAGGAGATTTACCCTTCTCAAAGATTAAAGATGTTCTGATTATTTGAAATTTTTGTTGGCAATTAGGAAACAATTTTCTCTGAAAAGTGTTTTCTGTTAATCTAAGTAAGAGCATGAAGTAAGTAACTGGGAGTCTAGTAAGCTTTCTCTCTGTGTGTATGTGTGTGTGTGTTTAAACTACTGGGATGAAAAAAAGAGAAATATTAATTTTCTTCCTTCCTTCCTACCTATCTAACCTACCTTTGTTTTCTTATTTATTGTTTTTAATCTTTTCAGTGCAAAATTAATTATGAGTGCCTTGAGTGGCTATGGAAATCAATTCATTTTCTTCATATACATTTATTTCATTATCTATCTATCCATCATCATCGTGCATACGATAAAGACATTACAGAGTCACAGATGGAAGCACTTGGAAAAAAGAATGCAAAAACATATTGGAGCCATCCCGAGAAGAAGGTTGGTATTGTTAAATAATCATTCTTGTTAGCTCTTTTGCTTACACAGCATAATATATTTTCAGAATTAAAACATAGGAGGGATTCAGTCAACATTTGCTTATTTATTACCAACAAGATATGCTGCCTCTAATACAATCCTGCTTTACCAATTCAACACCCTATGCACTGCAATTGCAATTCATACACGTGTGTATGAAGAATTGGAGAAGCATTCTGCGTGGGGCTAAGAATGTCATTAAGTCCTACTGCTTTGTGTATGATCCTTGTTTTGGAGATAAAATAAGGGGAATCTCTAAGTATTTTGCTTCGATCTCCCAGAAGAAAGACTGAATTTAAATCTAATATTAATCATTTTAAAACACTGATCTCATATCTATATATATAAAAGTGAAAACAACTCATGCATTAATCACGAAATCTCTGTAAAGCCTACAAACTTGAAATTTGCCACGTATGTTCCTCTTGGCTTCTAGGTGCTCACTAAGAAAGGATTTTTCGAAATGACCATCAGAGCATTAGTATTTCTTATATTATTATTAACATGCTCTGATGCTAAGGAGTTCTACTCCCCCTCCCCCTCCCCCCTAAAAAGAAATCTGTTCCAAATGCAAAACATAAGCAGAGGAGAGGAGTTTCAGTTTCAGTTTTACTTTCATAGCCTCAAGCAGCTTTACTACAGTTGCCCAGCCTCCTTCCTGTCTCCTTCTTGCTCACACAGCAAATACTGTTTGAGTTTCCAAACACCCTCAATTCTCTTACACACTGACAGGATGCTAGCCAGATGAATAACAATGGATGCTGCAGGCTGAGACATTGTATTCCCCCTCCCCCTCTGTTCCAATTGCCAGTTGCATTATTTTAACATACTCTGATGCTACGGAGTTACACATTCTACATTAAGTTTCAGGCTGTAAGTGTCAATTTATCAAGCCCGAACATATAGTTTCGCAACAAAGCATGGGCATCCAGCTAGTTATAAATAAATAAAAACCTGTTCTGATTCAAGTTTAACTTCTGCTAGTATACAGCCCCTGTATTAATGGTTTGCCATTTCTTTCTTCCAAAATGGTTTTTTACCCCCAGCTTTTAAATCTAGGACTTTCTGGTGGTGTCTATTCCTGAAAAACCATATGAAGATATCAGGAAAAATCTTCCTTTCCTTCTCTTTGTGTGGCATCTGTCTTTCAGGATTAGCAGGAGAGATTCTGGATGCTGAAAAGACTTCTATTTTTTCTCCCAGCCTTTTAGCAGTATATGCCATCTGTGACTCCTGCAGACATGGTGAATGACATTTCATTTAAGTAAGATTGAAGGTGGCACTTTTCATTCCTCAGGTCCCAATACCTGCAGTTCAGGTAAGACCAAAGGTGGGACTTTTTATTCTTCAGGTTTCTAATACCTATCATTCAGGCATTATTCTGCTGCTTTCTTCATTCTACCGACTCAGGAAGATTCAGAGGAAAATCTGAGAACAATGAAATGCAGAAGATTGTAAGAATGAAAGGAAGATTTCAACAATACAGAAACGTGAAGACAAGAAAGCCGAATTATTTTAGCCAAGTGATAGTCTGCTATTTTTTATTTATTTTATTTTTTTTGTAATGTAAAACTTAGATTTCTGCTTTACAGCTGGAGTTAATGCTTCTTGACATACATGATTTGAATGTTTACTGTAGCTCTAAACTATTTCCTAAAAACAATAATATTTCTAAATACTATAATTAGAATTATGTGTGTATTTTTTTTTAAATGATGAGGATGAATACGTTATCCATTCAGTCATGCCTAACTCTTGTCAATTCTATGGATCTGGTGTGTCCACCTCACTTTAAAACTTACTTGTCGTTATGGTTAATTCAGGTAGAAAGCAGAAACAATATTTCTTTTCTATTTTAGTATGAACACATCTAATTTATATATGGTATGTTGAAGTAAAGCTATTTCTAAGTTGTATTTAAGAAAGCTATTACAGTTCCAAATGGTAAAAAAGCAGTTCTTCAGTAAATTATGTGTCTGTTTCAAACAAGTGCACACTAAAACATTATTATTAGTGAAAATAATGTAAAAATGTAGTACATTAGCAGAAATTGCTTACTTAAGAGAGAGTATAGAGTAAGGCAAAATTACATTGGCAAGGCATATTTAAGGAGAAATGGGCACTTATGCAAATATTAGTATTATCAAATATTTTTCTATGTTTGTGTTTGGGGGTGTGTGCATTGCAAATTGTTGCAAAAACAAGACAAAATGAACTTAATAATAGTAAACTGAGAAATGAATGGAATTGCCTACTCTAAATTTGCAGTCCAACAAGGTGCTTTAAATGTGAACAACAACAACAACAACAACAACAACAACAACAACAACAACAATAATCTGAACTGGAAAACTTGGACTGGAAAATGTGCAAACTTTTGAATATGTACCACGCTTTACATCCACGAAGTGACATCAACAGATTGTACCTGCCAAGAAAAATAGCGGGTAGAGGACTATTGCAAATCCATCAAACTGTAGAAGAAGAAAAACGAAGTTTGAATGATTATGTGAACCAACGTACAGAAATTTTTTTGCAGGCTGTGAAAACGGAGAACATTATAAAAACAACAGAAACAAAGGCAGAATATAAGGAAAAACAGCTGGATGACAGATTAAATAGATGGAAAACCAAAGCTTTGCATGGATAGCACTTGAAAAACATTGAAGGAAAATGTGATGACAACTTTACATGGGCATGGCTTAAGATGGGAACCATCAAGAAAGAAACAGAAGTCAGAAACAGAACTCGCTGCTCAAGAACAAGCACTACAAACTAATGCCATGAAACCAAAGATACAAAAATCTACCGACAATCGAAACTGCCGATTTTGCAACAACAAAGTCGAAATTGTTTCACATTTAATATGTGAATGCACCAAATCGCACAAACTGATTACAAAGCTAGACACGACCAGTTGCTAAATTAATCCACTGGTCATTATGTAAAAAATACAACTTACCTGTATCCAAAAAGTCATGGGAACATAAAGTAGAAAAAGTTATAGAAAATGAGAAGATGAAGATCTTGTGGGACTTTTGAATACAGACAGATTGTCACTTGGAACACAACATGCCAGATATAACAGTTGTTGAAAACCAAAACATACAATTTATTGACATCGCAGTACCAGGAGATGCCAGAATCGAAGAAAAAGAACTGGAAAAAAAGCATGAAACATCGCAACCTGGCTATCGAAACTACATGGCTATGGATGAAACATGTAACAGTGATATCCATTGTCATCGGGGCACTTAGTACCATGTCTAAGAATTTTATAAGATACACCAACAAATTGCAGCTTTCTGCAATAATACCAGTGGAACTGCAAAAAACTGTGCTATGTGGAACATCGTACATCTTAAGAAGGTACTTGGTTGATACCTAGGATGCTGGCAGCAACCCGTATCAACCATTAGCACCAGTCAATGGTATTTGTGATGCATTTTTAAATGTTCAGTTGACTGAGTTTCATGTTTAATGAATAAAGTATAATAATAATAATACAGATTTGTCAAGAGTAACTTGACTTACTGAATTTGTCTCTGCAAGAATTCCAATCTTCTTCTCCACGTGACACCCAATTGGCTCCTAATCTTCTCCCTCTCTTTTCAGAACTCTTTCCTTAACTGACTGTAGATGCTGATCTTGAATTTGATATGGATGTGTCCTCTTACCATGATTGGAATCATGTTTTGGATTCTGTGGGATGTACTCTCATTGACTCTGTTGATGTGGCCCTCTGTTTCTTCTCTGGCTGTGGAATTGCATGCTCTTAACCATGCCTGGGTCTTAGCCTCAAGCTCTTCCATCAGTACTTATACTGGTTGACATTATTGTTTTGGCATTATATATAATTATGTTCAAGCTAGGCAAAACTTGGGGATTCTCATATACTCTGGCTCTTCTATTCAAAATACTGATTTTATTTTTATTTTTATTTTGTCCATTGCCCTGCTTAATAGTATTCTATTATTCTCTGCTTTTGCTTTCATAAAGTGAAAGGTCTTTCTCATTTGCTGGGAAATGAATTGTGCTAAACCTGAAGCATTCCAGCCTCCTGAGATTTCTGCATAGAGTGCACTCATATCTCTTCTCTACTTGTCTTCTTTACAGTCTGTTCAGTCTGGAGAGACCAAATTCAGTAAGAGGATATCTTGGCTCATTTGGTGCTTGTCAAGCACTAAAGAGTCATTTCATTCTGCCTTCCTCTTTCCCTTGTCCACTTGCCAACAGAGCTCATTCAAGAAGACCCAAAGGGACCCAAAAGGAAATGGCTAAATATTGGTGATCACAAATTTATTGCCACAAGTGGACCAGAAGTGGGTTCTGACCAGTTCTGGAGGATTGGTAGTGGAAATTTTGAGTAGTTCAGAGAACTGGTAAGTACCACCTCTGACTGGCCCCATCCCCATCTATTCTCTGCCTCCCGAGTCCCAGCTGATTGGGAGGAAATGGGGATTTTGCAGTAACCTTCCCCTGGATTGGGGAGGGAATGGAGATTTTACAGTATCCTTCCTCAGAGTGAGGTGGGAATGGAGATTTTACAGTATCCTTCCCCTGCCACACCCACCAAGCCATGTCCACAGAACCGATAGTAAAAAAATTTGAAACCCACCACTGAAGCGGACCCACAAAAGCCCAAATTCTTCAACAAAGGTTGGCAAACCTTTGCAAACATTCTCCTTGTTTGTTCTCCTCAAGACTTTACCAAAAGGTCACCAGCCCAAGGATATAAGTATGTCCTTCTCATTGCTGGCATGTTTAGCAGATAGCCTGAGGCTTACGCTGACAGGAAGGAGAATGCCAGAAGGATAATAAAGGAATTGATCCCTTAGAACCAACCTTAAAAACTTGGACAGAAGAGCACAGGTTGTTAACACTTTGATTACTTTGCTCTCTGAGGCAATACACATTGATCTGTATTTCAGTGTTTTGTTTTACCTTCAGATTAATAGAACACTTTATTGAATATTGAAAGAACAACATTTCAGAGATTTATTTATTTATTTATTTATTTATTTATTTATTTATCAACAAATACAAGGAAACAGGTAACAGTATAGACATAGACATGGACACATGAAAAAAATTGGCACAAATAAAAGGATATAAATAAGCAAAATATAGCCATAAACACATAAAATGAGTACATATAAATGGGACAGTAGGACAGGGACGGTAGGCATGCTGGTGCGCTTATGCACGCCCCCTTAGGGACCTCTTAAGAAACATGAAAGATCCACGGTAGAGAGTTTAAAGTAAAAGGTATGAGGGTTAGAGAGACTAACAACAGGATCAGGTAGAGTGTTCCAGACATTTACTACTCTGTTGCAGAAATCATATTTCCTACAATCAAGATTAGAGCGAATTACATTGACTACATATGTAGTCAGTTTAACTTAAACCGGACAGGTGCTCTTCCCCTTGCTCTCGTGTTTACATGGAGCCATTCAAATAGTGCCAACATGACTTGGCATGAGGTTCTTGTGGGCCTTTCCATGTGACCCTTTCATCACCAACACTCAGTCAATTAGTTTTGATTGAGGATGAACTCTTTTACTGCCTGCAGTTTAATACAGTGTTGAGTACTATTTTTCTTCTTCATTCTTACAGGATGAAAAAGCGGACATAGTCACCTTTGCATCACCTGGATCTGGTATTGTGTGCTATTTTCATTTTGATACACATTTTGCTTCAAAAGATGAGCCATCTCAAGGTTATTTGCTCCAAATGGTATTGGAGTTTTAGTAGGGCAATATTTTGCTGTGGAACAGAAGTTTCTGGTTAGTCTGACAAATGTTTGTAGTATTTATTACTTGTCCATTCTTGAAACCCATATTCATATATTTCGCAAACTTTTGGGCCTATTATAAATGAGCAGAAACTTTTCCAGAAAAATATTACTCATAATAGATAAGGCATCTCCAAATCAAAGCATGAAACAGGATATCTTAAAACATAGATAGATGATGTCATGTCAGGGTCCCAAGTAACGTTCCTCTTGCGAACAAAACTCTGAGGCAGGTAGATTCCTCAAAGAATCAGTTTATTCAATATGTCATATTGGCACAGGCTGGTGAAAACCAGCTCTGAGTATTCTTGCAGTTTTCACCTAATTAAAAGTAAAAGTTTGTCACTTTCTCAAATCAATCAATCACATGGTTCAATCAGGATACTGTCCAGTGGTGGGTTGCCCCCAGTTCGCACTGGTTCTAAAGAACTGTAGTAACACCGGCGGGAGGCTCCACCCACTGACCCTGACATCATGAAAACACTTCTGCACTTGTGCAGAAGACCGCGCACATGCACGAGCAAAGCAAGCGCACACGCACAGCCCCATTGCGAACTGGTAGTAAAGGTAAGTAGAACCCACCCTGATACTGTCCAGTTGCTAGGTGACTCCAGTCCCCTCCTTCCAAGCACCTGCAGGAATGTCCTTGGTTCCCAAGAGAAAGCATTTTGTTTTGACTACAACACCCTAACTATCTCTATTACCCCCTCACTGTCCCTCTTCTCCAGTGTGCCAGTGCTTATAGTCTCAAAATGGCCTCAGTTAGGCCAGCTTCAGGATTGCCATGCCTTTTATGTCCCAAATGTGTTCCCTGGGATTACTAAATGCGACTAGTCTTGACTAACCTGTAGGATTTCTGATTTAGAAGAACATGGATGAAAACGAGAGCCAGATTGATCTAGTGGTTAAGGACCAGCAGTTGGTTGACTCCCGCCCCTCCAAAAAAACCAGACTCTGTACTTGAAGGAAAAACCCTAAAAAGAGAGAAAATAGTGGATGAAAATTCATTCAGGTATTTCTTGTTTTACTTATTGCAAGTACTTTGTTTTTAGACATTATTTGCTGTGTCAAATGATGTTTTATTTTAACTGCCAATGTAGAGCCATAACAAAGGAGTCAATGAAATCCACATCAACAGCAAATATGGCTATGGTTGTCATTGTTTTCTCATATTACACAGGCCAAGTTGGTAATAGAATATTTGTTGTACTTTTGAGGATATATAAGGAGTGGGAAGTGTACATAAGCTGCAGGAAATAAACCCACCCTCCACCATCTCCATCATTATATATAGACGAGCAAGTCATATACAAGAAAGCAGTTATAATTTCAGTAAGTATGTCAAGGGATCCTCAAAATGGAAACTAATTCAATTTTTTCCCAACATAACTTAAGGATATAACTTCAAAAATGTATCAGGCTATCTGAAGTAGATTATGATATGTTTACTACAGGCTGAAAGAATCCAGGGATTTAGAATTAGAGGAATAATTTGGCAGTCTCTATGGCAGCATGAAGGGTTCTTGTCAGCATCCGCTAGAAAATATGTCTTGAATTTTTACATTAGTAGTATCAATAAGAGCCTCACATACAAGCCAGTGTTCAGTGACATACTGATGAGGCCATAATTCAAAAAGATCATTGTTTCTCCCATAAACTATCAGAATTTTGAAAGAACTTGTTGGAAAAAATGGAGAAGAAAAAGAAGGATCAATTTTCTACAAAACTTGGTTTGCTACACATATTTGATGGCCAAAATAAAACTGTGAAAGTCAAAACTAAACCAAGAAAACATTAGTGTTTGCTTATTACAGCCAAATTAATCATTGCTTATCAATGGATAATATTTCAATGGATAAATGGTGAAATAAGATTGATAAATAGCAATACTTGAAAAAGTCTGTGATAAAATTCATTATATGACAATGAATCCTAAGTAGTGAATTGTAGCTTTACAAGGAATAGGAGAATTTTATTGTTTATACTGGTGGAACGGATAAAAATCTTGAAAACATTTTTTATTATAAGCTTCTTAAAACGTTCCAGCATTACGTTAATTTTTGAAATTCAAATATTTTAAAATATTTGTTTTTAAAAATGAAAAATCACTTTCTTAATGACAAATTATGGAAAGTACATATGGTTAAATACAATATAATCCATGAAAGTGAACTTTATATGTCTCTACATTCTATGTAATACAGTAATTCTGAAATGGTGTTTGAACAGGTCTATGATAATTGCCAAATGTTTTTTGCAGGAAGCAAATGTTTTTGGGGAAAAATTGTCCTCTAAAATGGATCTCATTTTTTTAATTTATTTTTTTAAAAAAAATTGATTTATATGCCACCCTTCTCCGGAGACTCAGGGCGGTTTACAATGCGTTAAGCAATAGCCTTCATACTTTTGTATATTTATACAAAGTCAGCTTATTGCCCCCACAAACTGGGTCCTCATTTAACCTACCTTAGAAAGGATGGAAGGCTGAGTCAACCTTGAGCTTGGTAAGATTCGAACCTGCAGTAATTGCAGGCAGCTGTGTTAATAACAGGGTGCATTAAACCACTGTACTACTAAGGCTCTTTTGACAAATAAACTTTTGAAAGACCCCATGATTCAGTACTCTGTCATTGTTGGAGTTATTTTTACATTATGTATTTTTAATACAGGAATTTAATACATCCTTAGTTATAGTTAAGTAATTTGTGCAATTTTTGTGAGCCTATCTCAATCCTAGTTGAGGTTCTTAGGTGATTTTCCCAGAAACATGTGTTGGTAAAGTCCATCCCTTGATAAGGAAAAAAATAATTTGTTCATTGGGCTCCCCACCCAAATGTTAGTTATTTATAGCACATTTAGTGCTGAATATCTTCACTTTGGCCTTGGCCTTGTTGATGTATCAAGAGTTAGAGTCATTGTAGTTATCTAAGTTTCATGGTGATCTTCTTAGGCCAGCTTGACATGTACCATTGGAATCATATTTTCTGTGTATAAAATAATGTTATGAAATTTGTCGCGGATCTTTGACATCTGGGCATCTCAGATATAGTTGACATATATATCAATAAACATCAGGGCCAGGATTCACCCTTGTTTGATCTCTTTGTGTCTGGATATACTGGATTTAAGAAGTATCAATACAAGTACAAACTTTCAGGGACTGTACATATTTGAGGAGAGGGTCTTAACCAGAAGGAAAAATCTGGGTTCCACATTTGAACTAGCTAGTTTCTTCCACAAGGTCGTTCTGTTTATAGAGTCAAAAGCTGAGGTAAACAATTTCTTGCCAACAGATGTGTATTTCACAACAAGAATAATTATTTATTAAGATTAATGATTACCTTTTGTAAAGTGTTTCAGTCTGAAACCAGGCTGTTTTTCCATGGTGAGTTCCCCCCCCCTTTTTTTAACACCCAGTCTTCTATTTTGCTCAAAAAGTATTTCACACATATGAATAAGCCAATAGTTATGAGCCAATAGCTTCAAATATTTCCTTTATTCTCTTTTTATATATGGACTGTCATGGAAACTACTCATCCTATGAGAAAGCAGCCTCTGTTGTTTATGTAAGAAAATATTCCTGCCAACAATGGTGAATGAGTGAGTTGGGGTCCCACATAACTTTTCTTAATAAGTAATATATAAAATAAATAAAAATCTAATTCAGTGCCCACTTCTCACATTTGCAAGATAGCCCCTTAGTTTCTTATTTATAACCTTTTTAATCTTTTCAATTTTTTTTTGCAAGGTGGATCCTATGATATTGTAGCTAATACTTTACATTTATATAAATGTCAGGGTTCCAAGAAATGATCCCATTTCAAAACAGAACTCCGAGGCAGATTCTCAAAGAACAATTTTTATTTTGGAGACATCATCTTGGCATCAGTTGGTGGAAAGCCAACTCTGAGCTTTCCCGGGCTTTCCACCTAGATAAAAGCGAAAGTTTCACTTTCTCCCAAAACAATAAATCACATTATCCAATCCAGGCACTGGCTGGTTACCTGGCAACTCCTTCCTCCACCTCCAGCCAGCTGGCAGTTGGAATGTCCTTGACCTAGGAATGAACTACCGATAGTTTGTTTTAGTTACAACATCAGCACCACCCTCAGCTCCAAGCTTCGTCAAGCCCAAAGCAAAGTGAAAGAACCCCTAATAGAACTATAAAAAAGGAGAAGGAAAAACTCCCATAGCCAGAATAGCTTTAGGGTTGACAATATGTTTTTTTAGTTACTTTCAAAGATTAGCATTTAATAGGGACCAAGCCATTATGGATTATTTAATAAACCAAAGTTTACAAAGCACATGACTTAGCAGGATCTGAAAAACCACCCATTTTTATGGGGTTTTTTTGTCTTGTTTTCCTATAATACTGTTTTGAGATTATTAAGTAATTTTGTCTTTTTTTCCTTAACCAAGAAGCTGGTGTATTTTTTCCATAGCTTTGATTTCCCAACTGATATAAAAGTTTCACTACATGTTAAGTTACAGTTTTAATTGCTTCAGGTGCATTTTTCCAATTCATCTCACTTCATTTTTTCTCACTTGTTAGAGAATCATCAAATACTATTTATATACGGTACATATTCCAATGCAAATTTAACCTGGTTTGGTTTCATGTTGTGTATTTCCATTGGGATTTTTGCCTTTCAGTAATTTCTTATTTTAGCCACATCTTATCAAACATAATTGCTGCTTCCTTTATTATTTATGAATGTGTGTATTTATTTATTGATGTAAGTCTAATGGCTAATTGGTGAGACATTACTTGAATTATTACAGACATTTGGAGCTGTTGTTTTTATATTCCAATAAAAATCATATCTCACCAATAATCTGAATTTAGTACTACATACAGTTGTTACCTAAATCCTCATCTTCTCATGTTTTAAAAGACCATTATTTTTTTTCTTATTGGAGATACACTTTTGATTTCTTTTGAGTCCATTCACATATCAGGAGTTATCAAACTACCATCAATTATGAGCCACAGTGGCACAGTGGTTAGAGTGCAGTACTGCTGGCTATTTCTGCTGACTGCCGGCTGCCTGCAATTTGGCAGTTCAAATCTTACCAGGCTCAAGGTTGACTCAGTCTTCTACCCTTCCAAGGTAGGTAAAATGAGGGCCCAGATTGTTGGGGACAATATGCTGACTCTGTAAACAGTTTAGAGAGGGCTGTAAAGCACTGTAAAGTGGTATATAAGTCTGTCGTGCTATTGCTAATGCTATTGCTATCAAAAAGAGCTAAGAGAAACCCAAATAGTATAATTTAGTCCATTTATTTGCATAGTTGTCTATCTCCATTTTTATCTATCTATCTATCTATCTATCTATCTATCTATCTATCTATCTATCTATCTATCTATCTATCCTGTTTCCCCTAAAATAAGACATCCCCTGATAATAAGCCCAATCAAGCTTTTGAGCGTATATGTTAAAATAAGCCTCCCTCCGAAAATAAGCCCTCCCCAAAAATATTTAAATGCAGAGCTGGAAATCAGGTAAGATGGCAAGAGAAGCCCCATTTTGCTCCACGTGCCCCAAAATAATAAGACCTGCCCGAAAATAAGGCAAAGTGCTTATTTTGGGGTTCCAAAAAATATAAGACAGGGTCTTATTTTCGGGGAAACATGGTATTTATCATCTATTATCTATTTATCATCTATCTAAAATTATCTTTTAACTAAATATTAAATATAGGAAAATATGATAATCAAAAAGTAGTTGTATAACCATATATCTATTTCTAAGAAATAATGTAGTACTAAAATATGATGAACTGCATCATATCTGAACATCTGCTTCAGCCTTTACAGAGTCTCCTGAGAACTGACAAACATTTTGAACACTATAGAAACACACATGCCCTAGAGTGAATTTACAGCTTGACCATAATTGTGCTGGAATAGAACTACATTTAATTAAACTTCACTATTTAAAGGTTCTCACAAGTCAGTGCATTAAAAAAAAAAAGAGTTAAAGATGTGAATTCAGTGATGCTGACTCTTCACTACTTCATGTTTTATCAACCAGAAAGAGACTGTGCAAAACACTAAATAACTAATTATTTACTTTCTGTCCCCTGCCTGCTCTTTGTCTAAGAGATTGCTAATCTGAAGTCACTCCCTTCTGCCTTTTTCCAGACACATCTACAGCATATGACTTGAACTCACCTCACGATAGGATTCATGGTAGGATACTTTGGGGCTAGACTCTCAATCAGTATCTCCTCTGGAAAAGAGCAGAAGCAGAAACCCTTCTTACTCTGGAGCAGGAATGGACAATGTATTGAGGGCTATAAGATCCCACTCGGTGGTGTGTTGCTGTCAGTTTAACAACAACTGGTTTGGTGATTGCGCCTAATGTGTGCTGGATGCATGTGCGCAGTTTTACAAATACTAACCTTCTGTGTTACCACTTGGGAGTAACACAGCTGAGATGCAGCCATCTGCTCTGCCATGCCATTCAGCTAAGAAGATAAAGGTAAGTATAGTGCATTTGACCTGATAGTTGGAACAAACCGGTTCGCTCCCAGCTGATCGTCGGAGCTACCTGTTCACTCGAACTGGTCCAAACCAGTAGAATCCCACCCATGATCCCACTATAACAGCACAACTTTAGTAAAAATATCTGGAGAACAGGATGAGGATGTCTTGTCAATGCACCTTATCTAAGGATACCATATCCGGGCTGCAATCATCTGAATGACAACTAGAGATCAAGGCATCTCTAGTTCTTTTGTTGTCATCTAGTTCCTGTCTGGACTTTTTCCTGATCAGATAATCCTAAGAAAAGCAATAATTAATTTCCTGCCCAGATGATAAACTAGGCATTGGTGAAAAGCAAGCAGAGATCCTGGAATACAGTGGGTCATAGAGACAGGGGCCAATATTGCCCTAGAAATCATGGTTTTTAAGAACCTATCTCCCAAATAGCTACTGCACGCAGAGAAAATAGCCTTCAAATGTGGAAAGCCTGCCATAAGTAAACCATAATTAGCTATACACACAATAAAAGGTGTTGTATGCTGCGGTTATCCAGCTCAATCCTACCACATTATTAGTGTCACTACTAAAATGCACACAATTGTTAAAATTCAATATTTCACATGAGCTTGTTGTCTTTTATTAAATGGAAAAAAAGGGGGGAAATCACCATGTTCAAGATGTGGGGACTAAAAAAAAACCCCTTTCCTTTAAATTTCAGAATATCCCTCTCTCTCCTGTATTACAACTTTTAGTTCAGGTGTAAGAGACATGCATATATAGACCATCTGAAAGAGTTGCTTATTTTCTAAGGTACTCAGTCATTATCATTTCTGCATTTCCTAATACAGTAACAAAGATTTTTTTCCCCGGAGAATGGAGAATGAAAGATTGCTTCATCAAATATAACTATGGTTTTACTCCCTTCTCCCTATTATCTTTAAATATGCTCCAAACCACATGGGTAAATTTGTCTTATATTTCATTCTGAAGAGCCACATGTATATTTCCTAATATCAATAAATTAGTAAGTACTTAAACTCAAGGAGGCTGACAGTCTATTGTCTACTTTTAAGGGAATCATTTATCACCGCCATCTGTGTCAAAAGGCAATTTTGGCTAATTATTCAGTGGATATTGAAATGCTCATTTTGCCCTCATGGGTACATGCATTAGACTGTAAATGATCATAGCTCAGAATGTAAAAAAAGCTTGGCACATTGTGTTAAATTAGTTGGAGCTTGCATTAAAATTATATGAAATCGTAAGTTGCTGATAGAATCTTTCCCATGTTAGTCCCTTGCCTCATCACTTCCCCCTTTATTTTACAAGACTATAAAACATGAGCTATAGTTTTCATATTTGTATTTTATAGCCCAAACTATATCTCCAGTGAAATAGATGTAGTTCCAGTTTAATTTCTCTCCAACTTTTTGTAACATAAGTTGCTGAGAAAATAAAGTTGGTAACAAGAATCATACCTTTCTCGTGTTCTGCTTAAAGAATATACTTTAACCTAGCAAAGTAACAATGAAGCATTACAGGGTTGTTTTAAAAACAGCTACCATACTTTTTGGAGTATAAGACACACCTAAAAGAAGGTGAAAATGTTGGTGCATCTTATACACTGGTTATAGCCATTTTTGGCCCCCCGAAATCCCGCCCTGTGCATCCCATTTTCACCAAAAACAGGCCCATTTTTCACAAAAATGGGAGGGAGGGAGGGAAACAATTCAAATGTTCTTTTTCAAACTAGCCAAACAGGTTGAAAGGAGTAGAGTAGAGTAGAGTAGAGTAGAGTAGAGTAGAGTAGAGTAGAGTAGAGTAGAATAGAATAGAATAGAATAGAATAGAATAGAATAGAATAGAATAGAATAGAATAGAATAGAATAGAATAGAATAGAATAGAATAGAATAGAAGCTGGAAGGGACCTTGGAAGTCTTCCAGTCCAGTCCCCTGGATGGAGGACTATAATTGCTGTCCTGCCCAACTAACAGAGAACTAGATTAAGCCACTTATTATTTGGTGGCGCCATGGTTAGAATGCAGTATTGCAGGCTAATTCATTGCTCACTGTCAAGAGTTTGATTTTGACCAGCTCAAGGCTGACTCAGCCTTCCATCCTTCCAAGGTCAGTAAAATGAGGATCCAGATTGTTGGGGAGCAATATGCTGATTCTGTAAATGGCTTAGAGAGGGCTGTAAAGCACTGTGAAGCAGTATAGAAGTTTGAGTGCTATTGCTATCTGTAATATTTATTTTCTTGTGCAACTATATAACTAGTGCAACATTTCCCTGACTGGAACTTCCTTCCATTTATCACCAGTCAGTCACTTTTGGCTCTTCTTTCTCAGTTTCCTGACATATTAATTATTACAAGTCTTAATTTTTTAAGAAACTTGGACAGAGTTTTAAACATTTACTTCAGCAGTTGGCTAATTACACAGATCATTATCGATCAATTAATTAATGAGTAACATAAGCAATGCAAACCAGTGAAATCAAACTCTCTGCTCAAATATACCTGTATGTCTGTTGTGAACATTTCCTACCTTTACACTGTTAAGGGAAAAGAAAGCAAGCCTTGTGTATGTATAATCCAGAATTTTTCTTACTGGGATTAATCAAAGGCTAATGACAGATAACACAAGAACAGTTTTTTCCCAAACGCCATCACTCTGCTAACAAAAAATTCCCTCAACACTGTCAAACTAGTTACTAAGTCTGCATTACTATTAATCTTCTCATCGTTCCTATCACCCATCTCCTCCCACTTATGACTGTATGACTGTGACCTTGTTGCTGGTATCCTTACAATTTATATTGATTGTTTCCCTATGACTCTCATTAAGTGTTGTACCTTATGATTCTTGACGAATGAATCTTTTCTTTTATGTACACTAAGAGAATATGCACCAAGACAAATTCCTTGTGTGTCCAATCACACTTGGCCAATAAAGAATTCTATTCTATACCTACTGACAGCCTTTTCTCCTAGCATATCTCTAACAGGAATTCCTGTTTGAGATATATGTCATGTGAAGAAATAGCTCCTTTTATTTGTCTTCATTCATTCCATTATTATGAGAGACAGGGGTGTCTTTACTTTTCTATTATTTCCACTGCACACATCATGTATAATTTTGCCATGTTTCCTTTTGCTCATTTTTTTACTGCCTGGATTTTTTTTTCTTTCCCCACATCAACAATATTGATATATGATTTCCTTCCCCGTATGGATATAATTTGAGGTAAAAGAAACTACTTTTAAAGTTTTAGTCTTTTTTTCCCCCTTTCCAAAGATTTGATGAAATATCCGAGGGTAAGTTTTCAGTACTTGAAGAATGGTATATCTCATCCATGGTCCGAGTGTTCTGTCCCCCTTCCTCACACAGGCAAATGTAATACCAAGCACGCCTGCCAATATTTTATTAGGTAAACAGATTAGAATTCCTGGCAGATCAAGGGTTTGGCAGCAAACTGACGAATGCCTGCCAAGACCGTTTTCACTCCCATAAAGCAGAAGAGGACTTATCTTCAGTCCGTTCCAGAAGCAACAAATTATCCATGAGACAAGAGTTTAGTCAATGTTCAGTCCAAAATATATCCAAGCCGAATTTCAGAGATCACGATGTGACTTTCAGGGTTTAACTTTGACCATCACAAAGCCTGAAGAGCAATCCCACCCATTTTTATTCCTGGTGGGGCATGGCTCCGTGACTCAGCTCAGTCTCTGGCCCTTCCACGCCTCTTCCATTGCTGTGCATGCTTCTCCCTCCGACGCTGCCTGGGATCAAGCCAGGATTCATCATCCTCGCTCCCTATAAATTGGTGCTCCGATATGCCTTCCTCCTGGCACATCCCAGGCTGTTCCTCCTGGCCTTCGGATGTAACCTGAGGCATTGCCAGAAAGGAGGGTCCTGGAGCGGGAGGCCTTGTCAGTTCCTCCCCATCACCTTCTGAGTCCTCCTCCTCTGTTAGGACAGGCTCAGGAGTCGGGGTCACAACACTGAGTCTCTCTGCCTTTCCTATCACTTCCAAAGAATACTTTGGTAAGAAATAGGTGAGTTGTGTCACAAACAATTGTGCCCCCTTGTTGTACCCGATAACAATAAACTGAGCTCAAAAACACTGCCAAAATAAATTCCACGTACCAAACTTGGCTCAGATGGAGTGGTTTGCCTCCAGAAGTTGTGGGTGCTCCATTTTTGGAGATTTTAAAGAAGAGATTGGACAGCCATTTGTCCGGAATAATATAGGGTCGTGATGGCGAACCTATGGCACACGTGGCCATATTGGTGGGCACGCAAGCTAAGCTCTGGCATGCATGCGCGTGCTGGCCAGATAAACAGACAGTTCTATGGATACATGTTGAGACACCATTTACAAACACTCCCTTATATTCTATAGATATGATGATATCCTAGAGTATGAAAAAACTGAAATACATACTTTGTTTTTAATTCAAAGGCATGTGGTAGAAAGAGAGAGAGAATAAAAAATAGGGAGTATATTTTTATATTTGAAAATCCATAATTATCAGTCAAAAGTATTCTGATCTTTTAGGCCATAGCTTAGCTTTCTTGTGATGTTATCAAGCAACAGAATTTATCAATTCTGTTGTCATTTGCTGTTTCTGTTTCAATAAAACCAGATTTTACATCTGTAGATTCATTTTACATGTATAGAAATCATTTTTAAACCAGATTTATTGTTGGATAAACTAAGCATAGGTAGATCAGATCCATGCTAGATTTCTCTATATATTGTTGTAACTACAGCTTACCTTTTGCTGCACAAGTAGTATTGTTTTTTTCCACTGTAACAAACTTAATCAAAAATTTGTTAGATAATGGATAAAATTACAACTGTACTTCTACTATGTTTCTGAAGTCCAAAGGGATTATTTTCCTGCTGCAGGAAATGTGCTATCCCCCCCCCAATTCTATTCTCCTATCAAGATCTGAACAGTCCACAAAATCAGAACTTTCAGAAGTAATTTCTTTTGTTATCTAATAATCTGAAATCTGAATTCCTTGAGACACTGACCTCAGTTTTTAATTTTCTCTCAAACTTTTCCCTGAGGAAATGTTAGAGGCGAGCATGATAGGCTGAATTGGCAGATAACTGCAATGTAATTTCTCAAGAGATGTTCAAATGATTTAGCCAAACCATGCATTTCAATTCTCAATATGAGGCAATTTCAACTGGACAGCTGTTAACAAAAGGATATCAGATTTTTTGAAAGCTTAAGCAAAATGCCTTTTGAGAAGCATGCTTTGCACTGTCAAGTCACACTAATGATTATTCGATTGCAAGAACAATTTGCTGTATTCTCAACTGAGAATTATCATGATCTCTTTATGAATATGATGAATTTTTATATACATTTATATAATTATAAGTATGTGCATTTGGAGTATTCTGAGATGTCCAATATCATAAAAGAATGTTCTACATTTTCCAGGGTTCAGGAAACAATTTTATCTTTCCTTTGTTGTTTTGGAAACCCTTGGTACATCCAGATTTATGAGGAGGGTTTTTGAGCATAATTTTGTTTCCTGCAGAAAGTCTACCAGGATTATTGGGCCCACCACTATTAGTTATTAACTAATATTTTAATATTCATTTCTATTTTCATATTACAAAATATGGTCTCCTGAGAAGGGAGGGAGGGAGGGAAGAAGGAAGTAAGGAAAGAAAGAAGGAAGGAAGGAAGGGAGGGAGGAAGGAAGGAAGGGAGGGAGGGAGGGAGGGGGGAGGGAGGGAGGAAAGAAGGAAGGAAGGAAGGAGGGGGGAGGGAGGGAGGGAAGAAGGAAGGAAGGAAGGAAGGAAGGAAGGAAAGAAAACCTACTGAGAAAAAGACAATTGTTTGGAAGTTATATTTTAATTTACCCTTATTCTGTGTTTTTTTTTTAAATGAAAAAAAAAACCAGTTTTCTTATATTTATCATTTTGTACCTAAAAATATTGAAGCAATAGTGGCAGAGCAACCTTATGATCAGACAAATGTCCTTTCAAAGGTATGAATGTCAATGCAAATTGATTCATGGCTCATATTATGCTACACTGGCATATATCATTATCTTTTCTTTTTTTGTCCATTGCCATTCTGATTAATAGCCTAATTGGCACTCTGTTTTTCCATCTTTTCCCCCTTTTGTCCGATGCTTTAGAAGTTGCTTTGCACAGGTAATTTATCTTCTATGCGTTCTGATATAATGGATCTATGATTAGTTGACTATACAAGCAAACAAACAAGAATTGAAGGTAAAACAATTTACATTGAATTTATTTAACATTCTCTCTGCATTGCTCCGAGAACAATTTATATTGAACAATGATCCCCTTGTTACCACTGACCAAAGAAAGTTAGCTAAACATTTGTGCAAAAGTAAAAGCAATTGTTAAACTGAACTTCAGATCAGGTTTATTAATCTGACAAACATATATTTGAAATGAATACTGATTAAAAACCCTGGCTTTGGAATTCTGCTTCATGATTTACTCCATGATGGTTTCGACTGTGTCTTTCCTTTCTTTAACTTCTATCTCTTCTTCTGAAGAGGCAAAAATGAGCTTATTCAGCCTAATCTCCTGATGACCCAGTATCAGATCAAATAGCTTTGTATTTGGCTCTCATTTCCAGCTAAAAGGGCTGCTATGCCTGTTAGGAATTTCTATGCCTTTGTCTTCTTTCCCTTCATGGTTATCAATTCCTTAGGGTCTATTTTTGCTCTCCTTGTAAAGGATGTGGCCTTTTATTCTTTGCAGCTTCCGTTTAAATCAATTTTCTTTTCTTTTATTCCTCCCTTGGAATAAGTTTGATTTGATAAATTGTGATCAAGAAACTTTGTACTTTCTTTGAGAAAGAAAAAAAGAAAGAAAGAGGGAGGGAGGGAGGGAGGGAGGGAGAGAGAGAGAGAGAAAGAGAGAGAGAGAGAGAGAGAGAGAGAGAGAGAGAGAGAGAGAGAGAGAGAGAGAGAGAGAGAGAGAGAAATCTGGTTATAAAATTTGGAAAAAATAGACAAGTCGGATATGTCATTCCTTCAAATGTTCAATTCTTCCAGTCTCCAGTTGTTTTTAGATTTTAGTTTATTTGTATTTGGAGAAAATTTCATTCAGTATAGTAATTTTATTAAGTGGCTGCTGGAAATGGGAGTGGGGTGGGAATGGGATGGAAAATAAAAAAAGAGCCCATCCCTTTAAAAGACCCCATCACTTCTTTAAAAAAGGACATCTCCATCCACCAGTTGATACCCCTCTGCGCTCTTCCTATACTCTAGCTTGTTATTATATAAAACAGTTCCAGGCCAATTTTGTTATTGCTGTATTGCAGATGTGGGGGGGGGGTGCAAGAGGAGAAAATAAATAATAAATTAACTAGCATTGCTGATGCTACCTTGTTTGGGGAATGAAAACAACCAAGATCAAGCAAAAATCCTGCCTTTCTAGACTGCACACTGTACCTGGCATTTAACCAGTGGAACAAGCTTGCCATCAGAAGTTTTGGGTGCATCATCACTGGAAGTTTTTAAGAAGAGACTGGACAGTCATTTGTCTGAAATGGTATAGGGTCTCCTACTTGAGCATGGGGCTGGACTAGAAGATTTCCAAGGTTCTTTCCAGCTCTATTCTGAATGATTGATTAAAATAAGGTTCAATCTTAGTATTTTTAGCATCTGCACTTACACATTGCTGTTAAATGTTCATAACATTTCAGTCCATCTACAATGCACAACTACAGCATAATAAACAGGCCAAATGCACAACAAGCATAACACTTGGGTTAAAGAAATATTTATGTTCAAGACTTCAGTTAGAAGGATGCCAATGGAGATAACGCAGAAGCTTAGCATAATTAGAAATAAGATGCTCAGGGGCATAAAGCAGAAATGTCGATCTAGCTTTCTTATTTAATAGAACAATTAATAAAGTCAAATTGACTATAAATGTCCTATTTTTTTTCAAACTATTGAATCATTAACCTTTACAGCGTAATTGTTTTCTAACCCTCAAACGAAACCCAATTGCTCTTTTAAGGAGCTCATTATATATATATATATATATATATATATATATATATATATATATATATATATATATATATATATATATATATATATATATCCATCCCCCTGCTACTCAGACTAACCCGAGCACAACCAAGCCCCCACCTAAACAGAACACACACCCATCCAATCAGAGCACAGCCAACCCCCCATCCAATCAGAGCACAGCCAAACCCCCAACCAATCAGAACACACCTCCACCCAATTAGAACACACCCAAGCTCCCACCCAATCAGTTCACACCCCCACTGGCAGTTAAAAAGAAGAAACAGCTGCGAACACACACATTGCTCCTAGAAGCATGAAGCCGAAAACACCAGCCTGAAGATGACGAATGAGACTTCGTCAAAATGTTGCCAAGACACCTCCAATTTTACACGGGAGAAAACCCGAATAACCAAAGACCTACATACAAACACCCATGAAAACCTCAGAAAACATATATAGATCTACATAGGAAAAAACCCTGACTAAAAAAGTATTATACATTTGAACCTATGAATTAAAAGAATAAATATTTGACCTTTACAGGGAGGAGTCATAAAATATGGGTGTGGCTGGCCGATGAAATCTAAAAAGATAGAAATAGTACTATCCCAGTCTCCCATAAGTCTCAGAACAAACAACACAAAATGTCTGAAAAAAGCCTGAAAGTGGTGATTTGAGATATCACCCCACCATGGCCAAGTAAACAACTTGATCTACATAGGAAAAAAAAACCTGACTAAAAAAGTATTATACATTTGAACCTATGAATTAAAAGAATAGATAGATAGATAGATAGATAGATAGATAGATAGATAGATAGATAGATAGATAGATAGATAGATAGACAGACAGACAGACACACACACACACACACACACACACACACACACACACACACACCAAGGGAATGAAAAAGAATTAGCCAAAACATTAAGTGAATCAGTATCTGAACCTTAGTTATTTATTCTTTCTGTTAATAGTCAGGTGTATGTTTTCTTAGATCTCAAACTTCAGTCCACTTTAAAATGAGGACAAAGATGCATATAGAAAATATAGATATATCTAACAATTAAAGGAGAGGACAAGTAGCCTAAGTGGCACATTCAGTTTGGCAAAATGTCTTCTTAATTAACCTGTGGGTTGCTCCTGAAATTAGCAGACTTTAATTTGAAAATTCCATTGTTGCAAAGGAAAAGCAGAGAGAACTAAAACTAATAACCCCCAGTCAATGCCAATAAGAATAAGCACACACTCACATCAAAACAACCTCTGCAATAAATCTGTGCTTTCTTTATACACAAAGTGAACCCAGCTATGTATGATGAAGAAAACATACATTTATAGATCTGGCAATCTATTGTGGAATCTGTTTTATTGCAATAAATCCTTTTCTTCTGCAGTGATGGGAATTTGCAGCAAAAGTAATTGGTGACATAATCTGCCCTTCAGTGAGCAGAAAAGAGTTCATAATTATGCTTGGCTTATAAAAACTAAGCTGAGTTGGATTTCCTTATAGCCCAAATCTATAAATTAGTCTGAGAAGCTATAGGATAATATTTGAAGAGTGGGGAATTACAGACTAGAGGCCACTGAAGAAATGAGCATATAAAAGGCAAATCATTTTCCTTTCCATTTATTACTTATTTTAATAATAAGTAATTATTAATTTATAAAAAGTAATTTCCACTTATTACTAAAATAAGTAATAAGCGGAATAAGTAATTTCAAATAGAAAGAAAAAGGGAAGGAAGGAAGGAAGGAAGGAAGGAAGGAAGGAAGGAAGGAAGGAAGGAAGGATGGAAGGAGAAAAAAGAATGAAAAAAGAAGAAAGGAAGTAGAAAAGTAGAAAGGAAGGAAGAGAGAAGAGAAAGAGAGAGGGGGGGAGAGAGAGAGAGCTTTGTCTATCAGACTAAAGGAAAAATTCAGAAAATAAGTGAAGAATTTTTCAAAGCAGCACATTCATACTATAAATTCATGCAGGTTTATAACCTTTGTATTTGGAACTATCCAAATGTGAATTTTATAATAATAATCCTGGGACTTTAAGAAGGATTCTATAGATCAGGGGTAGGCAACTGTGGCCTTTTTGCAACCTGTGGTCTTCAACTCCCAGAATTCCTGAGACAGCCAAGCTGGCTCAGGAATTCTGGGAGTTGAAGTCCACAGGTTGTAAAAGGGCCACAGTTGCTGCCCACCCCTGTTGTAGATGTATCACAATGCCAAATGCAGTCTGAACATCTGCCTGATTGTGTGGTGAACAAGAGTAGTAGTTTGAAATTCTCTGATAATCTTCTTGGTTTCGCTATAAACAAGAAAGCCATGCATTAGATAGGTACTTCAATCATGTTTGCTAAATACAAAAAGCTAGTTGACATATTCTACAGCTGGCCAGCCACAAGAAACAGGGACCCATCTCCACCAGAAATAATTCTCCATCTGTTTGTTCATATGTTGCTACAGAATTTATTCACATACTCCTATTAGGAATAAAAAGAGGAGGAAACTCTGTTTAGATGTTAGCTATTTAGATGTCAGTAGACAGCTATTTCCAAGGGGGAGCGGAATGGAAGAAATTAACACCATGTTTATAATTGATAACTGGGCCAAATAGCTTTCAGTACAATACAAAGCCCATTTTTAATTTTGTGTTCTGTAATGGAGCACTCTGCATTAAATTCTCTCTCCTCTCTCTTTCACACAATCTCAGTACAACAAACACAACAAATTTATAGTATGTATCTGTTGGCAAAACTAGGAAGTCTGTTCACCTTTGTCTTGATTCTGGATTTTTTTTTTTTTTTAAAAAAAAAATCCAGTCCGGCTATTTCATTTTAACTTACCTTTGGTGACTCTGGGCAATGCACAAAAGATTAAAAACACAAACAAAAGTAGTATATTAAGGAAACAATCCTACTACAAATCTATTATGGTTCAGTCAGAGGTAGGTGTTGTTGTCTGGTGGTGTTATAGCTTTCGGCGCAGGCTATAAGCTGCTCCAAGTAAAGCTACCTTTTGCAATTGACTGATGATGATGATTTTGTCAATGCTGATGGTATTCAAGTGGTACTCCAGATGCTTGGGATTGTAGCCAAGGTGTCAAATACAATTGGTATAATCTTTGTTTTCTTTTGCCACAGTTGTTCTACTTTTATTTGCAAGTCTTCGTATTTTATGATTTTCTCCAGTTCTTTCTCTTCTCTTCTGCTCTCTCCGAGAACTGCAATGTCCACTCTCCGGACTTTTTGTCTTTTTTTATCAACAATTATTAATTGTTGATGGGTTGTTGTGGTGATGATGATGATGATGATGATGAAGATGAAGGTAGTGTTGTTGTTGTTGATGATGATGATGATTTAAGATATACCTAGCCCTAAAGCATTCCATTTTCAATCCATAAAGACCAACAAATAGATCCAGAAACAGGATTGGAGTAACCTTTTAGCAAAATGATCTAACTATGATCTTTTCATAGACATTCTCATCTAATTGGGGGTGAGATCTTAGCCCCCTCAGAGAGGGCTCGTAACTTGGGTATCCTCCTGGATGTGTGGCTGTCTTTAGAAGATCATGTGATGGCTATGGCCAGGGGGGCTTTTTATCAGGTTTGCCTGATTCACCAGTTGCGTCCCTTTCTGGATTGGGACTCCTTGCACATGGTCACTCATGCCCTCATCACTTCCCATCTGGACTACTATAATGCTCTCTACATGGGGCTCCCCTTGAAGAGCACATGGAGGTTCCAACTGGTCCAGAATGCAGCCACGCAGGTGATTATGGGAGCGACATGGCGCTCCCATGTAACACCTCTCCTGCGCTAGCTGCACTGGCTCCCAGTGATCTTCCGGGTGCGATTCAAGGTGTTGGTTACCATCTTTAGAGCGCTCCATGGCTCAGGACCTGGTTACTTATGAGATCACCTTCTGCTACCGATAGTCTCCCACCAGCCAGTGTGCTCCCGCAGAGAGGGACTCCTCAGGCTACCGTCAGTCAAACAATGTCGACTGGCGACACCCAGGGGGAGAGCCTTCTCTGTGGGGGCACTCGCCCTCTGGAATGAATTGCCCCTGGAGATACGGATGATCCCTGACCTGTGCACCTTTCACCGTGCTCTCAAGACGTTATTGTTCCAACAAGCTGGGTTGGCCTAAATATTGAATTTTAATGGGTTGTTTTTGTTTTAATGACATTGGGGCCAAATTATTTAATGTGTTTTTAAATTGTTTTTAAATTTTATATGGTTACTTGTTTTATCTTTGGCTATGCACCATCCTGAGTCCTTCGGGAGAAGGGTGGTATAAAAATTAAATTAATAAATAAATAATAAATAAATAAATAATCTTGCTGAATTTCCAAGCCCATATAATCCAGTGCTACCACTTGCAGATTCTTGTCCCACTGTGTGACTTGAAAAATGTATAATTAAAATATGTAATGCAAATAATGTAAAAACTTAAAAATTCTTTTCTTGAAAAATATACATTTTGTGAGCATTTTGATATGTCCTTCGTGGGCAAAAATTGTCAGAATACTTGGAGAAATGCAAATGCCAAATATCATCTCTTTAATTCTTCAGTAATTTGCATTGTTCTGCAAAGTGTGGTTTGGGATAATGAATGTGACACTTCACAATGAATGTTGGAAACACCCCACACAGATCAGTATGCACACACATGCTCACCCATACACAAATATATCATGCTATGGAGGGATTTGTCCAGCAGGTTTAATATGCAAATGAGGTCATTTAGTTAAAGAGTATTTAAATCTGCACATGACTGATTTAGTAGAACCTCTAAAATGGTGTCAACATATCCTTAGAGAAAGGGTTTAGTTTTGATAGAGAAAGAAGAGAAATAAAGAATGTCAGCGGAAAATAGCAATGAAGGAGAAAGTGGTAAACACTGCAAAAATAAAATCCTATGGGGAAGTAACCTCTAAAACAATTAAAAGTGTTGAGAGAATAGTAATGAATATATGAAGTGGGAGAAGTATCAGTCAAAAGGGAATGGCAATGAAAGGGAAAATAGCAATCACACAGAAACATCATTTAAACAAAATACTGCAGATCAAGTAATGCAAGCTAATGATGGAACAATATGCACAATGCAATGCTTAGGGGAGACAGTAGATCCAATGTGTGTCCTTTATAAATCTGACACTATACAAAGGGAGGGGAAGTGTGAGCAGGAGATTTGAAGACAATGGAGAGGCATCATTTTAGTAGACTTGTTGGTTAGAAATTCTGAAAGGAAAAGGGGTGATATCAGAAGTGGGTTTCAGCAGATTCTGACCAGTTCTGGAGAACCGATAGTGGAAATTTTGAGTAGTTCGGAGAACCGGTAAATACCACCTCTGACTGGTCCTGCCCCCATCTATTCTCTGCCTCCTGAGTCCCAGCTGATCGGGAGGAAATGGGGATTTTTCAGTAACCTTCCTTTGGAGTGGGGAGGGAATGGAGATTTTACAGTATTCTTCCCCTTCCATGCCCACCAAGCCATGCCCACCAAGCCATGCCCACAGAACCGGTAGTAAAAAAAATTGAATCCCACCACTGGCCATGATATGATCATAAATAGGGGAAAGAGAAAGTAAAGAAGATCCATGAAATGGATCCAAAAGAATCACCCAGTATATAGAATAGAATAGAGTGCTGTTACCTTCCCACCAAAGGTGGTCCCTATTTTTCTACTTGCATTTTTTACGTCCTTTCAAACTGCTAGGTTGGCAGAAGCTGGGACAAGTAATGGAAGCTCACCCCGTTACGCGGCACTAGGTATTCGAACCACTGAACTGCTGACCTTTTGATCGACAAGCTCAGCGTCTTAGCCACTGAGCCACCATGTCCTCTATATCTCACATTAAGTTTATGCTTAAACTTAGAATAAATGATTACAATGGCATTAGTTATGGCCCTACCTGGAATGGGTCTTTGGTTATTACACATGTGGATTCCTGCACTGGTTTGCACTGGAGTACCTCTAAAGGCTAATTAGGAACTGCAATGGCTTACTTTAGATCAGATCTAGATATATCCGTACAGCTAACCAACCTAGGATAATCTTAAAGAAGACACTCATGGAAAAAACATGTTCTAACCTTTCTTCCAGCACAAGTTGGCCTAAAGGCCTTATCTTTCTAAAAATGCTTTCTTTAAACAAGCTTTTATCATAAAAAAAAAAAAGATAGAACACGTCAGTGACAATTCCTCTTCTTTTAGTTAGCAGAAGAGACTTTGTTTCCTACTTCCAATTCTAAATGCCACAAAATTTAAAATAAGATTACTAACCTCTTCAGCATATATCCAATTACAATGATCTTCTCTTTTCACCCTGTCTCAAATGAGTTTCTAGCAACCCAGTTAGCTTCCTTTTTTTCAAAAAAAGAAAGAGGATTTTTTTTATTGTTCATTCTACTTCCAAGTTTTTCCTTTTCTCCCTACATACTTCAGAAGGAGTCAAAAGATGGCAGAAATCACTATTTTTATGTGGTGTCAACTGACAAGTAGTTAAAGCCTTATGAATGTCTATTCAAAAGGACTTTTCTAGAAGAAAACTTCATTGAATGTCCAGTGACTTTTGTTTTATTAGCATGCATAGGATTATGTTAGTTGGATATCATCCTATGGGCTTAGACTTTATGAATATTTCTGTACTGTGTCCAACTTCATTTTGTTTCCATCAGAGGTGGTATTCAACAGGTTCTGACTAGCTCTGGAGAACCGGTAGTGGAAATTTTGAGTAGTTCGGAGAACCGGTAAATACCACCTCTGACTGGCCCCGCCCCCATCTATTCTCTGCCTCCCGAGTCCCAGCTGATTGGGAGGGAATGGGGATTTTACAGTAACCTTCCCCTGGAGTGGGGTGGGAATGGAGATTTTACAGTATCCTTCCCATGCCATGTCCACCAAGCCACACCCACCAAGCCATGCCACGCCCACAGAACTGGTAGTAAAAAAAAATTGAATCCCATCACTGGTTTCCATATAAGAATGATGCATGCCAAAGAATATCTTGTCACACGTTAATTTGAAAGTCAAATTTACATCAGTTTATTTATTAAACGTATTGGCCACCCATCTTACCACGGGGCAACTCTGGATGATATACAATATTAAAAAGATAAACCTATATTAAAATATAAAAGTACAAAATACAATAGATAAAAGATAGGGAGGGGGGAGTAGAATCAATAGGGAGGGAGGTGGGATCTGATATTAATCTATCAACCAGACCCAACATGAAGCTCCTCCTTCAAACCCAACTGTCAGAGCCAGGTTTTTAAGCTCTTGCAAAAGATCAGAGGGGTTGAGGCCAGCTGTGGGTTTCACATTATGTTACTACCAGTTCACCCTGTGCTCGCACCTGCCTTCTACATATGCACCCGGCCTTCCATGCGTGCGCTTTGCATGCATGCACGCCTTCCGCGTGTGCACCCAGCCTCAAAAACGTGCCTAAGGATGGCATAAAGCCATGGCGAGTGGGCGGGCCACACATGAGTTCTGCTACCGGTTTGGGCGAACTGGTCTGAACCGGCTGAATACCATCTCTGGTTGAGCTCCACCTCATTCCGGGGAATAAGGCCAAAGTCCAGGCACAATGGCAGAGAAGGTGTTTCTCCTGGACCCAACCAGATGGAGTACCTTGGCTGATGGGGCCTGAAGCACACCTCCCCTGCTGGCACAGGTGCAATGGGCCAATTCCAGTGGGATGAGATGGTCCTTCAAGTAACCTTGATCTACTTTATTTATCCATACAAATTTCTTAGCATTCCTGTTACCTGTTATCAAGCATTTCTTTGCCTGTTGTCTTCCCCAGGACCTTTAAAGAAACTGCCTGTCCTAAATTGTCATTGATTCATTATCATTTTAAAAAGTGAATAACTTTTCCTGTCTCATTGTAAGAAGTAAATATAAATAAACTATGGCCATTCAGACTGATAATATGTTATACCTGATTGAGAATGAACTTTTATTCCTACAGAGATTGGCATTCATAACCATTCCAGGATGCCAATAGATTAAGTCTGGAATCTTTTCTAGTAAAATGTACCTTGATGGCATTATGCAGTTGTGATTTAATGGTTTGTGGAAGATTAAATTGTATTAAAGTTTTTATTAACCAAACATTTTCTTGGAGTAATTGAATAACTGCAAACACAAAAACAGATTACATGAATTAACAAAGATTAAAAGAGTACAAGCATGTAAAAAATGAGAGTTAAATTTTAGAGCAAGTATGTATAACTTCATCAAGTTTAAAGGAAATCAATGTTGATTTTAAAAAGTCTTTAAAACTTTGTCTTTCTAAGTCATATGTTTATATTCCATTTTCAATTAAGCATTTCACAGCAATAAAGAAATGACATCTGTAGTATTGTATTTTTATTTTAGGTTTATAATTGTTCTATGAGCAAGATTTTTTTTTAAAAAAAAATAGAGGTATATTTATTTTAAGTCATTAAATAAAGAAATCCTAGTTCCATAGATTACAAAATGACTTCTCCACATTGTTCTAGTTATGAAAGTTTGCATAGCATTTTGGCTATTAAATAATTATTTTATGATAAAATTGGTGAAAGAGAAAAGGAAAGTAAGAGAAAGAGAAGTGGCAGCATGTAATTTCATTATGCAATTCCTTAGAGCATTAAGAATTTTTAAATGAAATCTTACAGGTGATGAATTTCCAATTTTTATATTACATAAAGACTTTAAATAACCATGGTAAAAATCAAGCATGTTGCTGCATAACCGTAGTTAAAAAAACAAAACAAAAACGCTACCAGATACTGAGTAAGGTAAGGTAAAGGTTCCCCTCGCACATATATGCTAGTCATTCCCGACTCTAGGGGACAGTGCTCCTCTCCGTTTTAAAGAGCCAGCGCTGTCAGAAGATGTCTCTGTGGTCATGTGGCTGGCATGACTAAATGTCAAAGGTGCACGGAACTCTGTTACCTTCCCACCAAAGGTGGTCCCTAATTTTCTACTTGCATTTTTTATGTGCTTTTGAACTGCTAGGTTGGCAGAAGCTGGGACAAATAATGGGAGCTCACTAGGGATTCAAATTGCTGAACTGCTGACCTTTCGATCGACAAGCTCAGTGTCTTAGCCACTGAGCCACCGTGTCCCTCATACTGAGTAAACTGTGTGTCAAACATAGTTATGCATATGAATTTGCCTAATACACAGCAAGCTCATATTTTATTCATTCATTTATTTATTTATTTATTTATTTATTTATTTATTTATTTATTTATTCGATTTGTATACCGCCCTACTCCCGAAGGACTCAGGGCGGTGAACAGCCAAACAATAAAATAACATAGACATAAAAAATTTAAAAACCAGATAAAATCAAATTAAATTATTTTGGCCCAGACAGATTAAAACACCCCAATAATTTAAAAACAGATTAAAATTTACATATTTAAAAGGGAAGAGATTAGGCCAAGCCCGCCTGCTGGAATAAAAAGGTCTTCACAGCGCGGCGGAAGGTGCGCAGATCCGGGATCCTCCATATCTCCAGGGGGAGCTCATTCCAGACGGTAGGTGCCCCCACAGAGAAGGCTCTCCCCCTAGGGGTCGCCAGCCGACATTGTTTGGCTGACGGCACCCGGAGGAGTCCCTCTCTATGAGAGCGTACTGGCCGGTGGGAGGCTATTGGTGGTAGTAGGCGGTCCCGTAGATAACCAGGTCCTAAGCCATGGAGCGCTTTAAAGGTGGTAACCAAAACCTTGAAGCGCACCCGGAAGACCACCGGGAGCCAGTGCAGCTCGCGCAGGAGAGGTGTCACATGGGAGCGCCACGTCGCTCCCATTACCACCCGCGCGGCCGCACTCTGCGCCAGTTGGAGCCTCCGGGTGCTCCTCAAGGGGAGCCCCATGTAGAGAGCATTACAATAGTCCAGGCGGGAGGTGACGAGGGCATGAGTGACCGTGCGTAACGAGTCCCGATCCAGAAAGGGACGCAACTGGCGAATCAGGCGAACCTGATGAAAAATCCTCCCGGTCACGGCCGTCAAGTGCTCTTCTAAAGACAGCCGTGAATCCAGGAGGACGCCCAAGTTGCGAGCCCTCTCCGTGGGGGCCAATGATTCGCCCCCAATAGTCAGTGATGGCGTCAACTGCCTATATCGGGACGTCGGAAACCACAGCCACTCGGTCTTGGATGGGTTGAGCCTGAGCCTGTTCCTCCCCATCCAGATCCGTACGGCCTCCAGGCACCGGGACATCACTTCAAGGGCATCGTTGGGGTGATCCGGGGTGGAGATGTACAGCTGGGTGTCGTCAGCGTACTGATGGTACTCCACCCCGAAACCACGGATGATCTCGCCCAGCGGCTTCACATAAATGTTGAACAGGAGAGGCGAGAGGACCGACCCTTGCGGCACCCCACATATGAGGGGCCTCGGGGTCGACCTCTGTCCCCCTGTCAACACAGACTGCGACCGGTCAGAGAGAAAGGAGGAGAACCACCGCAACACAGTGCCTCCCACCCCCAACTCTTCCAACCGGTGCAGCATGATACCATGGTCGATGGTATCAAAAGCCGCTGAGAGATCTAACAGGACCAGGACAGAGGAGCACCCCCTGTCCCGAGCCCTCCAGAGATCATCAACCAACGCGATTTATCATATTTAAGAACTTCCCATCTCCCTCACAGAGGGACTCTACGCAATATACAATAAAATATTAAAAGTCTAAAGAACACTATATAACATTTAAAACTTGTAAGAGGCATGGGATTTTAAGAACTAATTAAAAGATAGGCAGGGCTTTCAGGGCACGAACCAACCCCACAGCTGCATACTCATCTGCACACCCAAAATAAAGGCAAAGAGACATGTTTTTATGCCTTTATGGAGTGGGGTCTGCCTTATCTCTATCAAGTGTGTGTTCCACAAGGTGAGGGCAACAGCAGGGAAGGGTCTCTCCTGGGACCCTGCCAGTCAGAATTCTCTGGCAGATGGGGTCTTCAATACACCCAATATTGGGCATGTCATGTTTAATGAAAAGAAGCACCAGGGTGACATGATGGCGGTGTTCCAATGTTTAATGGGCTGCCACAAAGAAAACCTATTCTCTAAAGCACCTGAAGGCAGAACAGGAAGCAATGGATGCATAGTAATCAAGTCAAGAACCAACCTAAAATGAAGGAGAAATTTCCTGACAGTGAGAACAATTAATTGGTGGAACGACTTGCCTCCAGAAGTTGTAAATGCTCCAACACTGGAAGTTTTTAAGAAGATGTTGGATAACCATTTGTCTGAAATGTGACAGGGTTTCCTTACTTGAGCAGGGGGGTGGACTAGAAGACCTCCAGGTCTCTTCCAACTCTTATTCTGTTAAATGTGACTAGAACTATTGCCCTAAGTATCTGAATTTTATATATTGTGTCCTGGATATATGTATTTGGGGGTAATTCATAATCTGTGATGGTATAAGTGATTTCACTGTATTAAATCCCTTTTCATAGTGTAATGGATAGCACTTGATAAGTCATACCTTTTTACTTCAGGAAAAGAAAATGACAGCATTATTTTATTTTCCTGGACAGTGGCTTTCAACTTTCTCTTTCCCCCTGACAATACAGATTTGGTCTCTGGTATTAAAATAAATGAGTAATTCTAGCACAACAAGCCTGCTTTATAAGGCATTTCCTTTTCTATTTACTCTATTGGGCTAAAACATAATCAAATGTTAAGACAATAAATCAATGATATATTTCTAAGAGCAACAAGCACTACTGATGTCAGTTACGCTCACTGAGAGTGCAATGCTCTATAAAGTCATCACTGCTGTGATATATTTGCAATAGATTTACATTTTAAAAACCTCTTAGTAATCCTGATTAAGTGCATACAGATGCAGTTCAGAAATTATTATCCTTATATTTTACAGGAAGTCACTTACTCCTTCAATTTTCTTTCTTTCTTTTTTCTTTCTTTCTTTCTTTCTTTCTTTCTTTCTTTCTTTCTTTCTTCTTTCTTCTTTCTTTCTTTCTTTTACTCCTTCTCCTTCTCCTCCTCTTCCTCCTCCTCCTTCTCCTTCTCCTTTTTCTTTTTCTTCTTCTCCTGTTCCTTCTCCTTCCTCCCCTCCTCCCTCCCCTTCTCCTTCTCCTCCTTCTTATTCTCCCTCTCCTTCTCCCTCCCCACTCCTCCTCCTCCTCATTTATCTGACATAGTCTCATGAAACAACCCCTTAGTTTATTTATTTTTTTTACTGGTGTATATTTGCATTTTTAAATATTCAAATATTTCCCTTTAGACTTTGCCTAGTGCAGGTAGTTCTCAATATACAACCACAATTGAGGCCAAAATTTTAATTGCTAAGCAATTAAAGTAGATAAGTGAGTTGTGCCCCCATTTAGGACCTTTGTGCCATAGTTGTTAAGCAAATTACTGCAATTTCTAAGTGAATCGTAGGGTTGTTAAAGTGAGTCTGGTTTCATCTATTGACTTTGCTTGTCAGAAGCCAGTTGGTTACAAATGATGACCACATGAGACCAGAATAGATACATGATAGTTGCTAAGCATCTGAATTTTGATCACTTGACCATATTATTAGTCTATTTATCTGGGGTGCTATCCTGAAAAATGTGAAATGACCATTGAAGGGTTGCCAGGAAAGGAAAAATCAGTCAGAATTCGGCAGTTCTAATCTTGTTATTATTGAATTTCACATGTCTCCATGGAAATACATACTTTTGACTGGTTCAGAGTCCTGCTGACTGTCTGAAAAAGGCTTTATATAAGCATAGGAGATACATAAGAAGTCCTTCTCCCAGAACAACATTAACACATTTTAAGGTCTTAAATTGAGTCTTAAGCCAACCTCTTAGCAATAGCCATAGCACTTAAAGTTACATACTGCTTCACAGTGCTTTACAGCCCACTCTAAGTGGTTTACAGAGTCAGCATATTGCCCCTCCCCCAAACAATCTAGGTCCTCATTTTACTGACCTGGGAAGGATGGAAGGCTGAGTCAACCTTGAGCCTGGTGAGATTCGATCTGCCAAGCTGCTGGCAGCTGGTGATCAGCAGAAGTAGCCTGCAGTACTGCACTCTAACCACTGCGCTCTTAACTTATCTTCCAGCAAAAACAATGGATTAAAAAAAAGACATTCAACCAGTATGTTTAGCAATCATTTGCAGTCTAGAGTATTCCTTTCCTGTAGTCTTGCTATCCCATTTCATTAATTTTTATTACTTTATTTCCTTTCCTCCAAAATTCAATGACAACCTTTGCCCCCGTCTTCACCTAATATGTTTTGCGTGTAACTTTTTCCTGCATGGAATGGGAAGGATTCCATTATATATTTAATATAATTTCTCATGCAAGTGATTTTTTTTTCTATTGAACTTGGTTTTCCTATTTGCAAAACTAATGCCGCAGCAGCTGGAATCATCTCATTATCAACACCATCATCATTTGGATGATTTGTACGCCTAAGCTGCAGAGTCCTAAATTTTCTGAAATCTGCCATCTAAACAGGACAGTGATAACACAATGGGATGTAAAATAGATTTGAATTCCGTGTGGAATGGAGATTTATTTTACAACAGATGTTTCACAGGCTTTTGAAGCTGAGAGATATGCCCCCCCCTCCTTTCCATCTTCTTTTTAAGTCTATCAGAAAATGGTAATGCAAAACCTGATGTTCAAAGCTCTGAGAAAATCTGTCTTTATGGAGAAACCGCAGGATTTGTCAGTGATTAATGCTGTGCTACTGTGTTGCCTCACTGGAGTTTTGTAAGGTGAGCTATAAAAATCTAATATGGTATAAAAATCAATAAACTAACTATGTAGCGATATACTTAACAGGCTGGGAGATTTCAATCTGATTGCTAATTAATTGCCTACAGGGAAGTAAACTGATGCTTGCTAGGATGGATTCAACTAAAATGCTTTTAAGACCTCAGAGACAGGCGAGCAGGAATAAAAATAATAAATAGAAGGGGCAAGTCAGCATAAAAACTTACAACTAAGTGTTTTTTTAATGACTGCTTACTATAGGCAGCCGAATGTAAATTTTGCACTTGGAAGGAACTTGATGCTTTACTGTAAGTGAGCCTTCTCTCATTCAACTCAGCATTAAAATACAAATCTCTATACTGTAAGAACCACTTTATTTCTCTATTCCCTTTAAGCAAATGATTCTTCCATGAAGATTTAATGCAATGGTTTGAAATTCCCATGTTCTCTTCTAACTCTCATCTTCGTTTCAAAGAATATACATTGATTTCCTCCTTCTGCTTCTGGGCCATGGAGTCTTATTTCCTATTTACTGACAAAGACCTGACAGCACTTTAACAGTTTCTGTTCCTGCAGCTTTAAAGAGGTTAGTGAGTATTTCATTTGCCCCTGATGTCTTTCTCATGACACCTGGTCTATTGCCTGTCATGCGTCATTTTTAACAATGCACCTGATTTTCATTTTCTTGTTATGTTTTGTTGCTGATTGCCGTTCTGGATTGAGATCTTTTTTCCTTGTCTTTTCTTGCTTGACAATCAGAGCTTGTCTATCTTTTAGCCCAAGGCTTTCATCCTTTGTTTTTTTTCCCTTCCTAATCATGATAGCCTGTTCTTAAAGCCTCTGTGAATTCAACTTCCTTTTGGTATAACTTAAACTTTAAAATCTGCTCTTTACATTGATCTTTTATTCTGACTAGAAGCCCTTCAGGTCACATCCTGCTGGCACATCATTCGTTAATTTAGCCCAGATATTTTACACCAATAATTCATGGCCCATTTCACATTCTGCATTCTGAAATGTCCAGGCTGGCTGAAATGTATTTCTGCTTTTTCAGTTTTGTTTTCTTATGTAGTTATTTGATTCCAATATTTATTTATTTCCACCTTCATTATTTTTACAAATAACTCAATGAGACAAACATATCCCACACACTTTCCTCCTCCTACCCTCCACACAACAACTCTGTGAGATGTGTTGGACTGAGAGAGAGTGACTGGCTCAAGGCCACCCAGCTGGCTCTCATGGCTAAGCCAAGACTTAACCTCATGGTCTCCTGCTTTATAGCCCTGTGCCTTAACCATTAGACCAGGGGTCTGCAACCTTAAACACTCAAAGAGCCATTTGGACCCGTTTCCCACAGAAAAGAAAACACCGGGAGCCACAAAACCCTTCCCGTGCCTATTTCTGGCCTATTTCTTGAACGGCCACAAAACTAGCATAAGTAGTTGAATGAAACGTTCTGTTTTCTTCTGAAACTTTTCTTTTCTTGGATTTATTCATGGTTGGCCTACCGGAGGTTGAAAAGCTCAATACATCATGTGCCACCGGGTGACGCACATTGGCAGTTGTGATGCATATTTTGAGTGACAGGGAGCCACAGCCAAGGGGTGAAAGAGCCACATGTGACTCCAGAGCCGCAGGTTGCTGGCCCCTGCACTAGACCAAATTGTCCATATAAGTGTAATCCACATGTCTGCATTTGTGTTGCTTTAATCTGATACAGTATTGGCAATAAGCAACCATTATCTACAAAAAATGTATACCTTATCAATTACACTGTTTATTTACCAGATTCATATATTCTGTCATGGCTGGGTTCTTCCACTCGTCCAACGTTTGCATTCCAATCAGAGGTGGAATTCAGCCGTTTTGGACTGGTTCATGCGAACTGGTAGCGCCGACAATCAGTTGGCCCTGCCCACCTGTCCCCGCTCTATCCTGTCTTTTATTTCCTGCTTTGTAGCTCATCTCAATCGCGCGGCACAGCTGATTTCCTCTCCTCCCCCAGCCCCCGCTGTTCTACTGTCGCTGTTGCTGACTTGGAAGGTAAACAGCTGAGCTTCTAAATGCTCCATTTTCAGTGCTGCGCACAAGTACCTTAGCGCAAAGTGCGCGCTCACCAAACTGGTTGTTAAACCGGCAGCATTCCACCACTGATTCCAATCACTCACTAGTATTACTATTTTTTTTCTGTTGCATTTAGCACCTTTTGCAATTTCTCAGAGAAGCCCTCAGTATCTTCCTTAATTGTGCTATAGGCACTGCATAGCAATAGCACTTAGCGCTTAGATTTATGTACTGCTTCATGGTGTTTACAGCCCTCTCTAAGCCGTTTACAGAGTCGGCATATTGCCCCCAATAATCTGGGTCCTCATTTTTTAATGACCTTGGAAGGCTGGAAGGCTGAGTCAACGTTGAGTCAATCAGGATTGAACTTCTGGCAGTTGGCCAAATTACCCTGCAATACTGCATTCTAACCACTGCACTGCATCATGGCTCTCGTATATACTTGTATAACATTTATATTACTGAATATATCCTAAGTTTAATAGGTACCATCATTATTAAAAGAATCACCATTATTATCATCTTCTATTTGGTTAGGGTTCATTCTTTGTTCATTCTGACTATCAATGCCTCTTCATTTCTTTATTTGAAAAAAGTATCCTGAATGATATACCATGAAGTGAACTGAGCTAATGTCATCCAGTTCAGTCCAGTCCAGTTTAGTTAGATTCACTTCTTTCTAAATCATCCAATTTTGTGCAAGTCATGTCTGCTGTGAAAATTTCCCATTCTTCCTGGCTTGTATACCTTAAAGTCCTTGTTTGGATTATAACAAGGAATCTAACACATTTCTAGCTGGTGCATCAGTTGCAAGTATCTTTGGGTTAGGCTAGAATGAGCTATAATAATGACTCACATCTTCATGATCTTGCAACTGGACATGGTCTACAACAGAAGTGTCAAATTGGCCATGCCCCCCCCCCCCCGACTCCGCCAAGGGAGAAAACATCATGAACTGTCATGTGATGGCAATGTGACGTTGTGAATTTGACACCCATGGTCTACAAGGTGTTGACTTTGTAGAAAGAGGGTAGTCTCTCTGCTCACTGGATTGAGCAGACTCAACAATGTGACACCATCTTACAGAAGCTGGACAAGTTAATGGTTTCTTGCCAAGCTGAATTCAAAGTCATAATTATTATCTAGGAAGCACTATATAGCTCACTGAGATACCTACAGGGCCATCAGTTCTACAAGGTTCAGCTTGTCCCATGTATTCTGAGTTTTAAAAAAGTGGAGTGTCCTTCCCATGACATATAAAATGTCCTTAATCGTCTGATTATTATTTTTTTAATTGCTCTTAACACCTGGGCATTTTGTTGTTGGACATTTGTTCTGAATTTTATGTTATTTTGTTGTGAAGTTATAAATAGGCTCGAGTCCTAGAAGGTATGTGATATATAAAACCATTTATAACTCAATAAAATTACAGTAAAATTAAATAACGTATTAATCAAAATCTCACTATCTCATAAACAAAAAAAAAATGGTATTGGAAACGTGTTTGCTAGGCAGCCTTATTAATTCAATCCACTGAAAATCATGTCTGGCTGTACTCTTTAGCATTCATCCTCTCAAATTCAATCTGCGTTTTCCTCTTAGTTGCTGTGGAATATTGGAAAAGTGTTGTTTCATGTCATTTCTTCTAATGCTAAACTTGAACGTCAATGGACTGTAGCCAAAGCAAGCCATTAAGCAACAATAGGGAAACATTGGCACAATTAGGTAATTTTCAAAGTTCATTGAAAATGCAAGAGACAAAATCAAAAATAGTATGTGAGGTTAGAGAAATTACATTTTCAGTAGTTTTGGAATATTTAGGACTAGCTGATGTAGAAAGTTAGCATCCCATCCCTCTCCTAGAAGAATGAAATCTTTTGAGAAATATTAAAAAGGCAGAATATTATATTTCCCTGGATGAGAAATGGAGAAACATGCTCTTAAGAGACAGAAAGCAGCCCACACCTTCCTTAATGGCCCACAGCAGATATCAGCACTTAAGAGATAAAGAGATAGATAGCTCTATTCATAAGCAAATACCCTCACTCAAGATCCAAACCAGGACAAAGCCATTAAGTCATAATAGGAATTGCCCAACACCCTTTCAAAACACAAGCCCCTTCATTGCATCATCTCAGTTGCACCACTCCCCCAGCAAACTTCAACCAAACCTGGGAGCTCAGACAAATACCTAGGATTTGTACTTTGCCTATAGAGCCAGCTATGACCCCTACATTGCCCCATGGGAGTTTGACAACAGGCAATATAATACATGTCCTTGCACAGGAAAAGGAAGCTCAAATGCACAGCCAACGAGAAGGTATATAAAAAAAACCCACTCTCAACTCCATGTGGTCAGCTGCACCAGAGCCACAAACATGTGGTTCTGTTTATCAGTAAATGGACCCCCTTTCCAATCAGCCTCCAGCCTCCATTTTGTTTCCAGTGCCTTTCTCCCAGCTTGGAACTGAAGCAGATGGATATTTCTTCCTACAGTGGTAAACAAAAATGGAAAATCAACATTGAGATTGCATACTTTGCATCAATGTCTCCTGGTTGATAGGTAAGATACCGATCAGTGGTGGGTTCCTCCCGGTTTGGCCGAGCCGGTAGCGGTGACGATATGATGTCACTGAACCGGTTCTGCCCCCCATCCCCCGACCCCCCCAACCCCCGTGTTATTTTCACCTTTTATTTGGCCTCACCCCCAATCTATTGCTGCCTCCTGAGTCCCAGCTGCTGGCTAGAGGGGGAAAAAAACTGTTTAAACAGGGCTTCAAAGGCCGCCCTACAGCTGATCAGTGTTAAAAGAAAACAAATGAGTAGACCGATGCCTACAAAAATAAATGGGTAGACCATTGCCTCAAAAATAAATGGGTAGACCAGTGCCTGCAAAAATACATGAGTAGATCAGTGCCTGCAAAAATAAATGGGTAGACCAGTACCTGCAAAAATAAATGGGTAGATTGGTACAGCTCTGCAAGCAGTTAAAAGCCTGATAGACCAGTACCTCTGCTAAATCGTAAATAATTGTCACATGACCATCAAGCCATGCCCACAAAATAAGTCACGCCCACAAAATAAGCCCCGCCCACAAAACTGGTAGTAAAAAAATTTAGAACCCACCCCTGATACCGATGCCTGATTATTACTCTGAACAGGACTATCTTTACTAGGAGTTGAGGATAAACTGCAACAGTTTATTATGGATCTTTCCTACTTCTATACAATGGAATGCTTGAGAAATAGGGAATCCAAGGATATATGTCAAAACCATGCTATAAATCTTCAAATGCAAATCAGAAAATTATCTGCAAATGCAAAACCATGCAGTCGTGTAGATTTGAGAGGAGGGGGGGGAACCAAAATAAAACCACAGGGCACATTTGAAAAATGCTACGATAAGATCCTTAAATGCAGAAGAGCAATTCATAGACCATAGAACATTGACAATTTCATTGAGAGGCTAAATTTAAATGTACTTGGCTGGCATTTACTTGGTAGTTAAAAGGCATTCGGTGATTAAGCCAATGGCAGGGAAAAATTTGCATTCCCAATTATGTCCATCTCAAGTGATATGAAATGGGTCTTTAAAGGGAATAAAAGATGGTCACTGTCATCAGCAAGAAAACTAAGAGTGTGTGTGGGGGGGGAAGCTGACTTAAAATATTGCACAGAAGGAATGACTTCAGTGGCTCTAGAACAGTGCCTCCTGTTGCTTCGTCTTCTCATTGCCCTTTCTGCTGCAGCGCCTAGCATCTATTATTATTATTGCTATACTTCCTCAGAAATTGTCAAATTATACTGAATCACTCTCTATTGCTATCTACAGCTGTAAAATTAGACCGCTTTGAACTCATCTCTGCTAATGAGCCATTGTCTATGCAAAAGGGTGGTACCAACCTTATGGCAATTTCTAGTTCTTTGACAGCTGGAGAGGGGCGAGGAGGCTAAAGGTCAGGTTGGAAACTTCTGTGTAATTAGTGATTTTCCCCTTGCTGGAAATTTTTGCAAAGGAACATGGTCAATTTTGTGTTCTATCAATCATTGCTGATGATTATTGAAAGAAATGAGTTGACACTCCTTCCTTCCTTCCTTCCTTCCTTCCTTCCTTCCTTCCTTCCTTCCTTCCTTCCTTCCTTCCTTCCTTCCCTCTCTCCCTCCTTCCCTTCCTTCCTTCCTTCCTTCCTTCCTTCCCTCTCTCCCTCCTTCCCTTCCTTCCTTCCTTCCTTCCTTCCCTCCCACCCACGCACCCACCCACCCACATACTTCAAGCTGCTTTCCATTTGATTTTCTAAAATAATATTTATGAGGAGTGCTGGGACTTAGAAGCATTTTTGGGGGGAGAAAAAGGTGATGCTAGGGATCAACACTTTGCTTTCTAATAGATCAGATCCTATTTAATTTTTGTTTCAATTAAAATAATAATGACCAAAGAAAAAGGGAAGCCCAGATGCCATGTAAGAAGTAGCTGCAGACACATGGGTACTTCACAATATCACCTGGTTTATCTGTGATGCGACTAGTCCACTTACAATTGTAATAAATTGTATCACCAGCAGAAGTCCAAGGAATTCAACCTGAAATGTAAAGCAATTTATGATATAATTACATGTCACTAAATTTACCTGAAAGCAATGCACTCCTGAATTCAAAATGATCCACACCTAAAGAGAATAGAATAATACACACACACACACTGTCAGAGTTTGTTGCAGCACACACAGGGAGACTATTAAGCAGGATTCAAAAACGTCTTTATATACATAACAACACATAAGGCATACATATCCTTGTAGGTTTTTCCATGTTGTAGAGACGAGAAATAGCAAGTACAAACACAACACAAAATAGAAGCACAAAATGGAGAAGGCAAAATGGAGGAGGCAAAATGGAGGAGAGAGAAGCTAGTGTCCTTAAGCTTATATACAGAACAGTTAAACCACGCCCAGGCTCCAAACTTTCTCTTATGGTCCCATACAACAAATACTATGTTTCAGTTACCAAACAGCCCTCATTGGCTGACCTGTTGCTATGCCCTAATCCAGTTCATGAATATACTCTGACACACAGAGAGAAAAAAATAGAAAATCACATCCCACTAAATTGACCCCGCAGGCTAGTGCCATTTGTTCAAATGGCTCCTACTGATAAATCAGAGGTAACAGATTGTTTGATATAAAGATTCAAGGGTGTTATAGGTAGTCCTTGGATTACAACCCTAACTTGAACCTGAGGAATTTCCATCATTGAGCAAAATAAGCAAAACTTCTTGAGTCATAAACTGGTGCCTGGATCTGGGGCCAGCAACAGGAGGAAGAAGACAATGAAGATAAGCTGAGACAGTGGTAGTGGTGGGAAGTGGCAGGGGAGCTAGCAGAGTGAAGAGCAGTCTAAAAGAAAAGATGGGAGTGAGATGTGGAAACTCTTGGTGCTTGAGCAGATAAGGCTTTTTACAGAGCACCTTGGATACTACTGGGAGGAAGAAAATGGTGAAGGAAAGCTTGGGATAGTGGTGACAGGGAGAAAACAGGGATAGACAGTGGAGCGTAAGATAGTCAAAACAGTATAGATTAGGGGGTGATGAATTGGTGGGCCGTAGAGTTGACGCAGAGGCAATTTACAAAGGACAAAAGACTATAACTGTGGGATGCTATGATTGCTCATAAATATGGGCCAGTCGCAAATCTTCCAAATTTGGATTGGGTGCTGCAATAACCAGAAATTTGAGGACAGGCACAATTAGTTCAAATTTTGAATGGTTGCTGAGAACTTCCTCCATGTGGATTTGTTGTTGTTGTTTTTATTATTTGTTTAATTTCGAAGAAAAGAAATGTACTTTCTTTAAACAAAGGTCATGCTGGCCTTTTCCTTGTTAAAAAGGAGAGCAAATCCTTAACTTGTTTGTTCTTCTAATCAAGCAAAAAAATAGGTACCTATTTTACATTTCTGTGAAAAACATTATTCTCTTTCATTTATATTTTTTAAAAAAGTTATTTTAAGTTACGCTGGTGCTGCTGGGTTTTGTTTTGTTTTTTCCTGTTTTTAAAACTTGGTTTATTTTTGGTGAGAATGGATTCAAAGTTACAGTTTTATTTATACTTGCTCTTATTCGAAAGAAAAGTTAGTGAACATCTCTGTTTAGAAAGAAAATATTGTCTAATGATAGCTTGCAGTGTAGCAAACATGGCTTATATCAAGTTGTTGTGACATGATAGCAGTCCTCCAATATTTGGGGGCTGTCAGAGAGAGGGGAGTTGACTTATTCACCAAAGCACACAAGAAGTAACAGATGGAAATTTAACAAAAAGAGATCCAACCTGGAACTAAGGAAAAATTTCTGGACAGTTAGAATAATTAACCAGTGGAACGGTTAATTTGCATTCAGAAGTTGTGTGTGCTCCATCACTGGAGGCTTTTAAAAAGAGACTGGACAGCCATTTCTTTGGCATGGTATAGAATTTCCTGTTTGAGCAAGGGGTTGGACTACAAAACCCTCAGGTTCCCTTCCAATTCTGTTACTCTGTATTCTGTCACTAAATTTGCTTCTTTGGAACACATGATTACTACAGACTGGCACATAAACTCTTCCGCTACTTGAAGAATTAATTTGATGTGGATAAAATAATTACATTGCTGGCAAACCCCACTCCAAGTAGATTTCCATTCAGATTTAAAATATATCTCTTCCCTGACATTTTTCACATCAAATCAGATGAGAAGTGGGTTTGATTGCTAGAGTCCTTGATGGCACTATATGACCAAGGATAGATGGCCTTTGACCTATTCAAAGAAAAATGGAAGGAAAAGTGATACTTTTCAAAAAAATGGGTTTTTTTTTGTTTTTTTGTTTTTACTTTGAGAAAAATGGTAGATGAACAGACATTTTTCATAAAAAGCTAATTAAGCATCATGAAAGTACGGTATTAGAAACAGTTTTGAGCTGTTTCATGAGTCGATAAGTAAAAAGACTGAAACATGAAAAATTGTTCACTTTCAATCAATACCTAAATTTACACTGGAAGAAACTCAACCCCAGACTTACATTTCCCCTTTCCTAGAAGAATGAAATATTTTAGGAAATATTAAAAAGGCAGAATATCATGTTTTCCTGGATGAGAAATGGAGAAGCATGTTTTAAAGACAGAGCAGCTCCCACCTTCCTGCCCCACCCTTTGTCAATGGGCCAGAGGCAGAAACTCAATCCTTTGTCAAAGGATCATCATCTGCAACACAATAGGGCCCATCTAGCAGCAGAAACTCACCACATGGCACCTGGGAAGATTACATCAGCCAGCAAGGCTAGCTAAGACCCCCACCCCCTGGGAGTCTGACAACCAATCAGGATACTCTTTCTGGGCCCCAGGAAGTTCAAAGCCAGAGAGAGCATAAAACCCGGGGACTCACTGTATCTCGCCCCTTTCTGCTCAGGAACTCAAACCATGTGATCCTGTCCACCATTAAACCATCTTTCCAAGCAGTCTCCATGTTTCCAGTGTCTTTTTCCCCACTTGGAGCTGAACCCAGGATATTTCTTCTAACACCAGGAATCTTGCTAAAGGGAACACTAATGATCTTTTTCAGTCCTGACCTGACAAGTGACTTGGAGAGCTCAGAAACTAGAAGATTTTTTTTTTTTTAGTTCACCACAAACTCTGGGGGGGGTGGGAAATCCCAGAATTTTCTCTTTCCTGAGGCACAAAATTGAACTCTTTTACATGAAGTGTGAGGGCATTTTCTTCTTGGTCTCTTTTCTTCCCCTTCTTCCAATGTTATTAAAAGTTTTTAAAGAGAATATAAAAATAGTACAAACTGTTACAGAACAAAGGAAAAAAGACAGTTAAAGAAGGGGGGAGAACAAAAGTGCAGAAAAAAGAAATAAAATATATATTTTTTTTCTTTCCCTTCTTTAGCAAGACAAAATGTCATGGAATTGCTCAGTGTAATGTAAGAATTATAGTACCTTAAGGGTACCTTGTCTATTATTTCTTTCTTTGTAGAACATGATTGATCAGTTTTGTTTAGTGATTTTGTTTACCAAAAGGGAAAAAAATTCCCTTGTCTGGCAGAAATCTGAAAATATTATTTTAAGCAGCCTACTCACACATTTTTCAAGTGTGTTAGTTTTTTTTTTTTTTTTTCTCTTTCTTTTCTGAAATGCTTTTATAATGATCCACTCTTTGGAACAATGTATTTTTCTCTGAAACAATACTAAAATTACCTTTGATGGAAGGAACTATCATTTGAGAAATCTATCTTACCTATCAGCAGATGATACAACAGTAGTGGTCCTTATTCAGGGTGACAATGAGGGTGCTTACCGCAAGGAGATAGAGGAGGGTTTGGTAAACTGGTGTAAAAAAAAGCAGCCTTGTTCTAAACATAGGAAAAAAAATAAAGAGATCATTGTCTATTTCAGAACAAGCAAGCACAGCCACACACCTGTGTATTAATTATTCACCTGTGGAGCTGGTTAGCAGCTCGTTAGCTGCATACCTAGCAAGTTTCTAGAGATGCAGCTACCGCGTAGGTTAGCTTGGTCACTCAACAGTGAGACACAGGTGATTGCTGTTTCAGAGTTGCCACAAACGCATAAGGGAGGGGGATGCATGGGGCCACAAATGGGTGTCAGGTGATTGGACTCATACTTGGAGGGGAGCCAGGAGGGCAAGCCAGCTGGTCAGTTCAGAAGCCATCCAGACCTGAAGAATACTTGCTGGAGCCAGCCAGAGAGCAACCGGGCTTCTACCACCAAATGCCTCCCACCGTCCGATACGCTCTCGCAGAGAGGGCCTCCTCAGGGTGCCATCGGCCAAGCAATGTTGGTTGGTGACCCCCAGGGGGAGAACCTTCTCTGTGGGGGCTCCTGCCCTATGGAATGAACTGCGCCCAGATATAAGAAGGATCCCCGACCTCCGCGCCTTCCGTCGTGCTCTGAAGACTCTATTGTTCAATCAAGCCGGCCTGACCGAATAAATTAATTTTAATGAGTTTTAATTGGTTTTAAAGGGGTTTTAGCTAAAGGTTTTAATAACGGCCAAATTGCTTTAATTTATTTTAATGGTTTTTAATTTTAATTTTAATTTTATTTTATTTTACTTTATTTTTCAATTTATATACCGCCCTTCTCCCTAAGGACTCAGGGCGGTGCACAGCCAGAATTAAGAACATGAACTACAAATATTAAGAACAATTAAAATATATATAAATTGGGCCCAAAAATTTAAAAATCACAAACCAATTAAAACGTTTAAAAAATTTAAAAATTTCTTCTTAAGCCAGCCCGGCTTGCTGGAAAAAGTGGGTTTTAAGGGCACGGCGGAAGGCACTGAGGTCTTGGATTCTCCTTATCTCTGGGGGCAGCTGATTCCAGAGGGTAGGTGCCCCCACAGAAAAGGTTCTTTTTGTGATGGGTTTGTTTTAATATGGCTGTTCACCACCCTGAGTCCTTCGGGAAAAGTAATAAGAAATGTAATAGAAAAGTAATAAGAAAAGTATAGAAATGTAATAAAATCAAAATCAAATCAAATCAAATGAGTGCTTGCTGGAGCCAGGCCACAAAAGTACTTGCTGGAGAGGCCAGGCAGCAACCGGGCTGCAGCAAGAGTATTTGCTAGAGCCAGCTAGGAGCAACCAGGAACAGGAGAGTGGAGCGTGCTGAATCCAGCCGGCTAGCAGAAGCCAATAATACTGGCTAGAAACCCCTTTTCTCTATTGTTTGTTTGTTTGTTTGTCAACAAGTATAAGGAAATAAGTAACAGTATAGACATAGACATGGACACATGACAAAAAAAAAATTGGCACAAATAAAAGGATATAAATAGGCAAAACATAGCCATAAACACGTAGAATTATTACATGTAAACGGGGACAGTAGGACAGGGACAGTAGGCATGTTGGTGCGCTTATGCACACCCACTTAGGGACCTCTTAAGAAATATGAAAGGTCCACGGTAGACAGTGCTCACCACATGCCAAGCTGATATTCCAGTGAAGAGACCTGTTCAACTCACAGTGTGGCCTCTTCCTTTGCTGGCTTGGTTTGGCATAGTTTGGCAAATGCTGGCATAGCAGTACCTGCATTTTCTGTGTGGCATGATAAAAGTACATTTTCTTTCCCCTGTCCTTACCACTTTCTATAGAGGGACAATCGAGAGCATCCTGTCATATTGCATTATCGTCTGATTTGGAAGCATTACTGCTTCAGATAGGAAAATGGTGCAGAGAGTGGTGAGGATGGCAGAAATGATTATTGGTAGTTGGTATAAATAACAATCCATTCAGCTGAAGATAACCTGAGTGGGGATGTTTCTTTGTTCGTCTCTCCGTTACTTTTTTAAAAAAACTTACAATAACACTATGCCTTTAAAACAAATAAAAATGCTGTCCAAATGTTTATTGTCCTGATTCTGTAGAAAAGCTGAATCAATTTCCAAACCTTTTGGTTCTTGTAGAGAACTAAATGATAGCAGAAATTGCAATTTGAAAACACTATGTAGTCTCACTGGAGATATCTGATAATAATGTTACGGATGTGTTGAAGAGTTCAAGAAACTAGAAACGAATATTTTTCTTTCTATATTAATCAGAGGCGAAGAGCAAAAGAAGGAAGAAAGAAAGAAATGGAATATTTAAAGCATCAGTATTAAAATGTTTCTATTGGAAAGCAATCAAATGAAAGAACTCATTTTAATCCAATTTGAGGAACTGATATGCAACCTGATAGTCAACAACAACAACAACAAAAAATAATGACTTCAGAGGAAGTACTAAATATGCTCTTGTTTAGTGACTCTTCGTAGTTAAGATAGGATGAAAAAGTATTTTTTTTCCCAACCAATCCTCCCATTTACATCTTTCACAGACCTGTAAAGCAAAGGAAAGCTGAAGTAAGTTTGTAAACACAAGTTGCAGAGAAACTGCTTCATTTAACAACCTGATTTCTGGTTCTATTTGTGGCCACTAAGTGAGAAGTACTTATATTGATAATAATTATCATCATCCTTTTTTTGAAAACACTTAATGGAATAAATAATTAGAGAATTTTATGTTTTCTAAATATTTAGACATGTCAGACATACATCAAACATTTCATTAGATTTTAGATCACACAAGATTTGTGTAAAATAAGAATAAATCATTGTTGGATTAGATTAGAATTCTTTATTGGCCAAGTGTGATTGGACACACAAGGAATTTGTTTTTGGTGCATATGCTCTCAGTGTACATAAAAAGAAAAGATACATTTGTTAAGAATCATTAGGTACAACACTTAATGATAGTCATAGGATACAGATAAGCAATCAAATCATACTAGGAAACAGTCAATATAAATCGTAAGGATACAGCAATACAGTTAAACTGTGTTGTTCAATATGCCATTTAACCTCATTAAAACTTTTTTGAATATTACAATCATTACATTCTCGGAAGAAGTCATATACCGTATATCAATTTGTCTTTCCCACAATAGTTAATAAATACTTTTCCCCCCTAATTTTTAAATTTGTTCTCACCTCCCATCTCACTGTGAGGCTGTAGAAAATGTTGTAGCCCTTGTACAATCATTGTTGATCTACCTCTTTTTCATCCTTCTTTTTTTAATATGGATTATTTTGCTTTTTAAATAATATTTTTCCAACTTTAATAATTTCTAGTAGTGTGCGGATAGGGGATGCAGTGGCTCAGTGGCTAAGGCGCTGAGCTTGTCGATCAAAAGGTTGGTGGTTTGAATCCCTAGTGTTGCATAACGGGGTGAGCTCACATTACTTGTCCCAGCTTCTGCCAACCTAGCAGTTTGAAAGCACGTAAAAAATGCAAGTAGAAAAATAGGGACCACCTTTGGTGGGAAGGTAACAGCATTCTGTGCGCCTTTGATGTTTAATCATGCCGGCCACATGACCACAGAGAGGTCTTTGGACAGTGCTGGCTCTTCAGCTTTGAAATGGAGATGAGCACCACCCCCTAGAGTTGGGAATGACTAGCACATATGTGTGAGGGGAACCTTTACCCTTTTACCTTAGTAGTGTGTAGATAGTCTCTGCTAGTTATCTTCACTTGCCCAGTGAATTGACTAATGAACCTTGTTTTCATCGGCTGCCAACAACTTCAAACGAAATTGCATTATGATATTTAAGTGTTTGCTGAGAAAGCAGAGAGAGAGAGAAATAAGACTATAATTATCTCCACTAAGCTTTTTAGCCCTGCTTGCAATCTCAGTCATTTTTTTGCTTGTTTGGCAAGCAAAAGCAATATCAGTATCCTCCATGCGACAGAGAATGCCAATCAAACAAGAGTTCTGCTGACGTAGAGGATTCTATATAAATTCTGCCAAATGCTGAAGATTGTTCCATCAGATATTTCTTTGTTACCAGGCTGTGGAAAGAGGCCAACGTATGGGCAAACATGTAAAGGCTTTTGCTGCCTTTTAAATGTAAAATATACTCAATAAACAGTGATGGGAAGGGGTAGACTCAAAAGTTTCAGGGGAACATCATGCATAGAAATGTCATTTGTTAGAGAGAACATTTATTTAACTTTTCTATAATTTCCTTGGGCCAAAGAATATAAATGAAATCCTAAATGATGGAGTCCTATTCTAAATGCATCATCATCATCAACTCACTGTAATTAATGTAAAATAATACACAATTAGTAGTGTGATTTCAGAACAATAGCTATAACATTTATGACCTTCCATAATAATCATGACTCCTGCAAAGTAAGTTGTTATTATGTGGTTTTGGGTTTTTTGGGTGGGGTGGGGTTGGGAAACGTTTCTTCAAAGGTTGCTAACAAAATACTGTCTATCGTATCTTTGTTCAATTTTGTGTTGACTTTTTAACCCAGGAGGCTTCTGAATAGCTTTCCTCAAAATTGTATTCTCAAAATGATTTGCTCCCAGAATTCCTAAGCAATAAGCTTCCAATGAAGGTTTCTGTTTTTGTTTAACATGACCTAAGTCCCATTTGGTTCTTAGAAATATGAAGGGATGTTAATAACATCTTATTACTTTAATACAGCAAAATCATTATTTCCACTTTTCTTTCATCTCAAGAAATCCAGAGTGCATTGGGACAAGACCAAGCTGCTACAATATACCTGTTTGAAAAGGATTTCATATTTCCATGCTGAAGCGGACTTTCGCTACACTCTGTATGATTGTAGCATGGATAAAAGGTCAGATAAAATGTTTGTTTGGCCTGTGTTCAAGTTAAACAGTTGGTTGACCTGCAATTTTGGATGCTAAGTATGTTAGACATGATTGAGTGGATGGTTAGCAGGTTATTGAACTGTGAATTATAGAAAATTAGATATGTAAGAAACATTTTACATAATTAATAATGTTGTAGATAGCATATTTACACTATCTAATAGAAGGCAACAAACAGTTTCTTCAGGATTAGAGCACTCAACCCTCATTCATGGCTTTCTGATTTCACAGATTTGAATGGTAAATTGAAAATGGATTCTATGTGGAGCTGTAATGGATAGAAGAGACTATATGTAGCTCAGGATTCAACTATGGGATCCATAGTAATCTCTGAGCTAGGTTGTTAATAATTGTCAATGACATTACCTAGTTTGGTAACTAAATATCTGCAAGAAAATAACCAAGCTCTTAGAGCACCAAATGGGCTGTCTATGATTTTCCTTTGTTATTTGCAACTTATCCATGGATTTATCCATTATGAAAATATTCCATGATTTTGGAAGATACTGGTTTCTTATATCTTTCAGGTAAATTGAAGTATTCCAGCTTTATACATATATCAAAATGCCATCTTGCAGTACATAGGAAATAGACAGCACATATTTGGGCATTGATCAATAAGTTCAGAAAGAGTGGAAACTGCCTTTCAATTGTATATTTTATTGTCTTTTAATTGTTGATACTTCACAGAACCATAAAATCATAGAGCTGGGAATCACCTTGGAGGTCTTCTAATCCAACCTCCTGCCCAAGGCAGGACACTTTATTCTATCCCAGATTAATGGTTGTTCAATCTATTCTTGAAAAACTCCAGTGATGGAGCATCCACAACTCTGGGAAGCAAGCTGTTCCATTAGTTCATCATTCTCACTCTCAGAAAATTCCTTAGTTCTTTAACGGGTTTTCACACATTGCTTCTTGTCCTGCCCTCAGGTTCTTGGGAGAATAAGTCAAACCCCTCTTCTCTGTGACAGTCCTTCAAGTATTGGAAAGCATGTCCCCACTAATCTTTCTTTTCAATAGGTAGACATATCTACTTCCCTCAATCGTTCATCATATGATTCAGCTGCCAGACCCCTTATCATCTTTATTTATCTTCTCTGCACTCTTTTTAGGACTCAGCATCTTTTTTGTATTGCGGTGACCAGAACTGGATGCCAAATCACTAATGTAGTATGGAGCAGTACTATCTGTTTTTGAGATCTTGATGCCATCCCTCTGTTAATACAGCCTAGGACTGCAGTATTTTGGCAGATGCAATAACTTTCTGGCTCATACCTAAGCATTGCTCCACTAGGACACCCAGATTCCTTTCATAGTTACTACTGTTGAGCCAGGTAAAACCTATTCTATACCTGTGCATTTGGTTTTTTCTGCCCAAGTATAGGACCTTACTTTTCTTACCACTGAACTTCAACTTGTTGATAGGGCCCAATACTCAAGACCCTTCTGAATTTTGAGTCTATCTTCCAGTGTTGGCAATTCCCCCCAGCATGGCACTGTCTGCAAATTTGATGAGTGCCCCTTCAATCCCCTCATCTAAGTCATTTATGAAGCTGTTGAAGAGCACAGGGCCCAAGACAGAATTCTGAGGAAACCCAATGCATGCTTCCCTCCATGTACATGTAGTTCCATTGAGGACTATGGTTGCCCAGTGAACTGTGAATCCACTTGGTAGTGATGCTGTCATGTTACCAAGATCTTACCAAGAAGTAGGCTATGGTCTACTTTGTCAAATACCTTACTTGCTTACATCTTTGCATCCATTAGCAAAGAGGTTTTTTCCTTGATTCTTTAGCAGAAAATATCACAATTTTTTTTTGTCTTCGCAACCATTTTCAATCATTTGATCATTATATGGCCATCAATTACTTTTCTGTAAAAAGACTGCTGCACTATTACATCAGGAAACAATCATTTTGCTGCTCTATAATAGAAAAAAGATGGGGACATAAGAACAAGAAGAGAAGGGAAATCTTGTTTCACAGAAATAAACATAATATTCATTCAAAAAACTTGTTGCATGTTTATTATTATGCATTATTTAATTTATGGACATCTTTATAAACCATTGTGAAAAATAATCCACACCAGCTCCAATATATAATGCATATTGAGAAAAATAATTAGGAGTGTAGTATGTAATAAAGTTAAAAACTCTGCATGTGGTTTCGTGGGAATGCGCAACATGCTCTAGAAGAAAGAATTCTTACCTAATTGTGATATGTCTAGTTATATATGTTTAATCATAATTTGGTAGGGCCATTTGCTCAGTGGTTTATGTTACTGCTAAAACACGTTTTGACTAAGTGGCAGTAATAGACTGCAGAACAATAAAAATGCCCTCTAGGAAGTGTAAAAGAGCTGAAAGAAGAGTAATTGGAAGGAAGAAACTTTCAAGACAAAATTATGTCATAAAGTTATTTCTGTCCATGGTGCTGAATTTTAAAACCGGTAAGAGAACAAGCAAACAAAATCTCTGCAATAAATTTCAGAGAATCTGCCACACTCAAGGCAAAAGGTGTTTGTGTGTGTGAGAGAGAGGAGGGGGAGGGGGAGAGGGAGGGAGGGAGGGAGGGAGAGTGTGAGAGAGAGAGAATACATTATTTTATATATTATTTATTTTATTTTTATTTTATTTTATTTTCAATTTATATACCGCCCTTCTCCCTGAGGACTCAGGGCGGTGCACAGCCAGAATTAAAAACATGAAATACAAATATTAAAAACAATTAAAATCTATATAAATTTGGCCCAAAAATTTAAAAAACCACAAACCAATTAAACATTAATTAATTAATTAAATATTATTGTTCTCAGTCTTCCCCCAATGACACTTGTAGCTTCTAGGTTGTGAAATTAATAATACCTGTTAGCAATACTAGTTCTGCCTTTCTGCAATTTATAAATTAAAAGACTAACATCATCTGAGTTTATCTTGTATATTCAGGTAAGACCAGGGTGACTTTTGGAAATTTTATTTCTCATAAACTCACACAAATTTTAGATAGTTTAGCCCCCCCCTCCCCCCAAATATCATCCTTTTCTTGGTAATTCATTGGCAAATGTACCACGCAATAGACTGTTAGGAATTGTGTCCTCAATTATTAGTTTTTTTACCATATGTGGGAGGGAACAGTCTGTCTGGGTGTCATATACAGACATATTCATAAGCAATCTGAAATCCAAAGAATATAATTCTGAAAATAGGTTGACGGAATGACATTGACTGGAACTAAACAAACTGAAAAAATATTCACATTTTGCACAATTAAAATATGGAATTTATTTCCCAGTCATACAAATAAGGCCTCCAATTTCTCTTTTAACTTTTATCTACACTTTCTGGGTACTTTACATAATACTGTTTACCCAAAAAGGAATAGAGTATTTGAAGGGTTCTTTTCCCCCAGTACACTGGGAATAGTATAAAAGTTTATTATGGTTGTTAAAAGTTTCAACAGAAACACAGAACCAAGGATGAAATTTGCTGTTAGGTTAAAATCACCTTTATTAATTATTGTTATGTCCCTTTCCCTTCTCTTATTAAACAGGGTGCAGTACTCTTGAGATTCTTTAATGGAATCTGTAGAAAACATTGGAATATTTCTAACATTCAAGTTTAGTAGTTTTACCCTGTAATCAGACTGCAAATATCCATAATTTACTCTTTTGAAGTTCAATTTAATTCTCATTATAGCCTACTGGAAGGATTCCATTGCAGTAGTTGCTAATGAACTTTATTCCCAAGTAGCAGCATTGGGCTTTACTAACCCTCTACCGGGAAATTAAGTTATATAATATGGGCTAGAAACAATATGTGCTTGTTCTACAGATGCCAGAAAAAGAAAACAGGGGTGTAAAAGGTTTTTTTTAATTTTTATTTAGACTTAAAGGTTCTCCCACACATGCGTGCTAGTCGTTTCTGGCTCTAGGGGCAGTGATCATCTCTGTTTCTAAGCAAAAGAGCCAGCACTGTCCGAAGATGTCTCAGTGGTCATGTGGCCAGCATTACTAAATGCTGAAGGCGCATGGAGTGCTGTTACCTTCCCACCAGAGGTGGACCCTATTTTTCTACTTGCATTTTTTATGTGCTTTCGAACTGCAAGGTTGGCAGAAGCTAGGACAAGTAACAGGAGCTCATTCCATTAGGCGGCGCTTGGGATTAAAACCGCTGAACTCCCGACCTTCTGATCGACAAGTTCAGCGTCTTAGCCACTGAGTCACCGTTTCCCTTCTACTTAGATTTAGGTGCTGTCAAATGTGTAAACAACTGTGGCCAGTTATCAATTGTATATAACAGATGTAGAAAGCATTTGATTTTTAATCCATTTTAATGTGCACAATGCTAATGAGAGTTGAAAGCAGGGGTGAAATCCAGCAGGTTCTAACATGTTCTAGAGAACTGGTAGTGGAAATTTTGAGTAGTTCGGAGAACTGGCAAATACCACCTCTGGCTGGCCCCAGAGTGGGGTGGGAATGGAGATTTTGCAATATCCTTCCCCTGCCATGCCCACTAAGCCATGCCCAGAGAACGGTAGGGAAAAAATTTGGATTTCACCCCTGGTTCAAAGGTATAAACATATGAAGAATAAAAGCATATGCAAGCATAAATATTGATGTGGGATTCACATCTTTGCCAATTATTAATTTTGTATACCCATTACACAGATCATTGCCAAGACCCTTTCATCAATGTATCTAAATAAAGAAGGATTCATTTCTGATGAATTGCTATTAAAATAAAGTACTGTATGTTATTCCTTTGGCATATACAAAACTTGGAAATTCCTGAGACAGGAATTATATTTATTTACTCATAATTTATGGGAGAAATATATGGTCTCAGGTTCAATTGTTAAGAGAATTCATTGTGAGGGTGATCTATTATCTACTATCATCCCTATTTCTGGTCTCAGCATTTGCTCAAAAAAAAAAAAAAAGCTATGTGCTAGCACTGAGTTTATCCTAGAGTAATATTCACATATTTATATTCATATATTAATATTGACTGCAACATGATTGCACTGGTGATGTGCATATAAAAGCCAATATTTTGTAATTAAAACATTAGCAGCATATGCTTCCCTGCATGATATGTCAATAAAATGCAATGATTTCAGTATGTTACATATTCAACTGACAGTCTTCAAAATTTAATTTCATGAGATATGGAGAAAAGTCTGAATAGGCCCTTCCTGACGAGCAGCTTAATACATGGATTGACTCAAAATGTTCTTTTCTCTTCCTTTCTTTGATACACATTACACAACATGAATATTGTCTTTGTGGCAATATATCTATGGTGGCTCATCAATAAAGATGCGTTCATTTTGAACATTAAGGCAAAAAAAAAAATGCATTTGAAATAACTGTCCAAATCTCCAAGCACTGTCCAAATCTCTCCCTCTCCCTCTCCTATGGTAACGTAGAAACACTTTGTTTAAAGGGATTTTTTTCCCCAATATTTCACTCATGATTCATAAACTTTTGAAATTGGAAAATAAAGTATGTATATTACAATATGCAACATGTACAATACATTTCCAGGTACCTAAAATAGATTGATAATTTTGGAAAGAAATAAGAGGCCATGCCCTCCAGCCTAGATGCTTTTACAGCAAGAAAATGATGTTGTTTAATAACTAATAAGAACAACATCAGGAGCACCAATTGAAGACCTTGGCACAGACACTGACAAAATCACCACCAGTCACCTTCAAAAAGCAGATTTACTTAGAACAGCTTACATCCTATGATGTAACTTGAAATGTTATTAATTAACCTACTTATCCCAGGTTAGAATAGAATAGAATAGGAATAGGAATAGAATAGAATAGAATAGAATAGAATAGAATAGAATAGAATAGAATAGAATAGAATAGAATAGAATAGAATAGAATAGAACAGAACAGAACAGAAACGAACAGAACAGAACAGAACAGAACAGAATAGAATAGAATAGAATAACAGAGTTATCAATCCATCAAGATCTTACTGAAATACTCCAACATTTCCACTATGTTTATATGCACATTGCATTCTGAATAATACAATATAAGTAAATTTATATCCCTAAATGTATGTTAGAATTCCATACAACCTCAACCTGTCTCCTTCTTTTGCATCTTGGTATTTCTTAGACATTATTCAATTTTGCATTTAGATATAGTTCTCCGATTTCAAAATAACACATCTAGAAGAGTATCTAATGGCCTCCCAAGTGTAAAAGAAGGCTGCAATTTCCTGCTATATGTCTCACCTGATACATTAAGTCATTTAAATAGCTGATTTTCAATGTAATAAAGCACTGGGTTTAGTAGGACATATCCCAAGTGAATTTTCTCTTACAGAGCCGATAGTCAATGATATAATGATGTATCATTACATTATAATGGCATGATAAGAATCCTAACCCTCACTTATAAGAGTAGAACTTCAGAAAATTAATCTATATTTTCATTTTTTTTTATTATTGTTATTCCCTATCAGGTTGCATTTTTAAAAAATACAGAGAAAAATACAGAGAATGGGGCTGATAAATAAAATAATCACAAATTGTATTGGCAGTTGTTGAAAGCCAGAATGTTCTGAACTATTTTGTGCAGTGAAATGGTATAGAATTGATGGTAGAACATAGCAATAAATACCTGCTGATGATCAAACATGCTAATCGTCTTTCTTATTTATTTCCATTCTTGGTTATCATTACGTGAAGATATAAACAACTTTCTTGTCACACAAGAAAGCCTCTAAACTTTGGTTTTATATTCAAGACAGTGCAAAATTTTGTTAAAATAAAATTTTACTTGAACATCAGGTGGAGAGAATATTCCCATCAATGTTAATTAAATATATAAGGGGAAGAAATGGTTTCTAGAGTTCATTTGAATCAAAGACCAGCACATATATTGTTTATTATGGTACTGGAGACAATCAAAACCTAAACATGGATGGAAATACAAGCCCTCTATTTAACATTATGCTAATTTAAATCAATTAAAAGACACACATGAATCTCTGGTACAGACTTAGTCCACAAAGCTAAGAGGGTTATGTTTTAGTCCCTTAGGAATGCTGTTGTAAAGCCATAGGGACCTAACAATAATGATAATCAGCAGTAAAGAACAAGTAGCTGTATTCATATTTCTCTCTATTGAAAAACACTAGTACCTGTATATCTGTAATAAACATCAAGGCCACCATGAATTAGAGATTCAGAAAGAAATTAAGAGAAAAGTGGTAACAAGGACCTATAGCACAGGGCCGTGTCTCTCTTCTCAAGTATTTAGAATTCCAAATTCTATCTGCTATCTGTTGATTTGACAGATTGGAGGAAATATAAATCATTCTGGTCATTACAGAAGGAGACCAAAATAAAACAAAACAAAATCTTGCTGCAGAAAATATATGACCCGTCTTGATTTCCTTGCCCTTGAGACAAGTAATTTATGTTTCTGTTCTTTGTAGGCATGTAAATATTGTAGACTGAAGTACGTTTCAGTATTCAGGGGAATATAAAGATTATATCTGCAAAAGACATTAAAATGGTTTAAATTTGTAGATTCTTTTTTCACAGCAAGGTCGTGCTACATGCTGGACTTGTCTTTCGAGTTGATGGCAGATTCTATTAATTTTGCCTCCTGTAGAGTAATTGATCTATATATATATCCTGCATATATGGTGGTGATTGACAGGCAGGTAGGTTTATGAAGACTGACCTGTCACCCATAAAGTATCATCTGTCTAAATAGCTGGAATACAGAATTTCATTTTGACCTCTTCCAAATGAAAACATCACTCATTATTTGCGTTACATGTATACATCATGCTATTCATTCCGGCAATGTGTGTGTGTGCAACATTAGGTAGAGCACAATAAAGACAAAAGAAATAATAAGCCAAAGAAATTACAAGCATTGGATAATGGGAAAAAAACATAGAAGAGAAATTGTTGAAACTAGTTTATATCCACGAGTCGTATTTCTTTTGTGCTCTTCTATCCCTACAAACCACTTTTATTTTTAGCATCCCTGTACACCACTTTGTGGAATGCCTGTTGTTCTTTAAACTTAAATTTCTCTTTCTCATCGACTACATCCAACAATAACTTACTTGGTCTTTTTTTGCTTCTCCACCTAGGCATTACAGCATTTCTCTCTTTCATAAGGACTCACAGACTCAATTTAGAACACCTTACCTAATAAAATATATGGGAAATACTAATCTTTTTTACTATCAGATGAAGCAGTTTATCTGAATGTGGCCAAATTCTGCTATGTTGTATGCAAAATTAGGCAAACTTTAAGTTGCCATTGTTAATTAAACTACCAACTGCAATATATTATTCTGTCTGTCTTTCTGTTCTGCTCCAGCTACGGATCCCAAAGAACACAGCACGCACAACCTCTGAACAAAACTTAGTTTACTCAAATAACTCAGTTTTAGCAAATGCCGGCTGTTAATAAGCTTTCTTAACAGCTTGCCAGAATTCCACAGATAAGATAGTCAGAGTCTTACTGGAGTTGGCAGAAAGCCCAGAAGCAAGGTTGCAGAGAAATCCCAACGCGATGATTAGCGAACTAAAGTTGTTTCCTGCAGCTTGTTACAAGCTGTGTTCTTTCTTAAATAGGCTAAGGGCGTGCCCGTGCATTGAGAAGAGGCTCCTCCTCTTCATCCTCTTCACTTAAAGGAGCCTCTGGAGGTTCTGAAGGCCCTGACTGAATCCCTGCCTCTGGCACCACATCTTCTTCAGCCTCCTCGCTGTCCAACTCAAGCGCCGGCTGCACAGGCTGCTGGCTCAACACCACACCAGCCTCCTCGTCGTCGGGATCAGCAACAATCCTCGCAGGCCACTGGCGGGCCACAACACTTTCAGATTTTTTATTTTTTACTATAATTATTGTTTTAATGATTTTATTTGCTGGTCTGTGATCATTAGATTGATTGATTACAATGTTTCTTCATATATCTGTTTTGCAATTCATTCCTTGTTATTTCAGGTTTATATGATCCAATAACCCCAACTGTAGTCTAACTGTAGTCTATCATTTCTGAATTCAGTCCACATTCCTTTAATGCTGATTTATTCTTGACTCTTCAGCTGTATGCAAATGTTTAGGGATCCCTGGTCAAATTGGGAGTTAACCCTAACCACATAAACAATCTCTACATGGTACTAAAGTAAGCAAGATATACTATATATACTGTTGTCTTAAGTAATCCTTTCCCATTTTATTTTATGTATGCATTTCTCCAACATAGCCAATGTTGAATTCCATTAAAACAGGGGTGGGGTACTATGGCCCTTTTATGACCTGTGGACTTCAGCTCCCAGAATACCTGAACCAATATCGAACCAACTTCTCCATGTCTACATTAAAACAAAGCGAGTAGTAATTTTTTTTTTTTGTATATAGCATTTCTTTGCTTCTTTCAATGTACATTAATTGCCTGCAATGGGCCACATACTACCTTTCTACCAGCATTTGCAAATCTTAACAGAACAGAACATCTCAAAATCTCTCCATCTTTTCCCCATCTTTACTAAAATTTTACCCAACATATGTAAAATTCAACTACCTATTTTACTGTTCTGCTGTAGAAGGCACAATGGTTTGCTCTACTTTCCCTGTCAAGCACAATTACCTTGGCTTGATACATTAATGTTCAGATTCATACTCTTCATACAGCCTGTCTAAAATTTGTAGCAAATCATTATATTCTCAGCCAAAAGCACAGCATAATTAGTACATAGTAGTACATGTGCAGTCATGTCCCCTGTCACTAATCCCTCTCAAGCATTCCTTATACATTTACCCATTATTGCATTAAACAACCAAAAGGACAAGTCTGTTGAGATTTTCAGACATCCAGGTCATGGTTGTCCCAAAGGTGCTTTTTCAGGAGGCATGACAGGATAGTGGGGAATGGAAGGATTTATATTCCTTGCAGATAGCTGGTAATTTGCATCCTTTTAGAGGGTTGTTGAAGCACTAGGAGGTTTATCTGTGTCCTTAGGGTCACCTGAGTAGCGCTCCTGGTTCCTGTAGTCTGCATGTTTTCTGTAGAGACTTTTAGATATACAATTTGGGATAAACATCCTTTGAATGGTGTGGTAGTAGGAATGGATTTCCGGAGAAAAATTCCAGATAATTCAGATAAATCCAGATAATCCATCTAAACCTCCAAGTGCTTCAATGACCCTCTAAAAGGATGCAAATGACCAGCTGTCTGAAGGAATATAAATCCTTTCATTCCCCACTATCTTGTCTGTTGTAGCCTGCCAGCGGCCTGCACAGATCGTGGCTGATCCCGACAAGGAGGAGGCTGGTGTAATGTCGCACCAGCAGCCTGCACAGCCGGCGCTCGCATTGGACAGCGAGGAGGCTGAAGAGGATGTGGTGCCAGAGGCAGAGACTCAGCCAGGGCCTTCAGAACCTCCAGAGGCTCTTTCAAGTGGAGATAGCGAAATGCAGGAGTCTCTCCTCAATGCTCGAGCACGCAGGGCTGCCAAAAGGCAGGAGTGGCTACTCAGGAGGAGGAGGTCTCCTCGAGAGTAAGGCTTGAGGATAATTGGCCACTCCCTTAGACTATTTAAGTCACATGCTGTTAGTAAGTTTCTTGCTAGAAACAACTTGTAATTATCATCAGAGCATTTTTGGAAAAGTCTTATCATATTTTGTTTTCTGGGCTGGTTGCCAACCTTTGAGGGACTTTGGTTTATTCTTGCTACTTAATAAATTTGATAAGGACCATTGGTGTGTGTCAATATCCTCGGGAATCCAGAGCTGGGGCAGAACATTGTCAGAGCTGAAGAAGCTTCCTGGATGAGAAGCAAAACATCTTCAAAAGAAAAAAAATCAAGAAAGTACAGTTGCCTCCTGAAAAAGCACCTTTGGGACAACCAAATGGATGCCACAAATTCTTGACTTAGTCCCTGTGAAGCGAAAGAAAGCTCTCTATTCTTTTAATGAATGGAGATCACAATCAGCTTTGAAGCAAACGTTATGAGAATACTGCATAGAGGAAAAAAGTTCTGACCATCCCAGAGGTCGACCAGAAGTTTATATAGTATTCTGGTTTACATCCTTTACATTGCATCCACTCTTAGCAACTTCAGCATTAGCCCCTAGCTATCCTTATCAATTTGGGTTCAGTTTTTATACTTAGCACTGGAAATTGTACATTCAACATTCTTCAGCAAATTTTCGAAGTTTCACTTCCTTGTTTGAATAGCACTTCCTTGTTCCTTAAGGCAAGCTACTTCTGCAGTGCTGCGTCAAGCAATTTTCTGATCATCGGAGCATTTCAGGCCTTGTGGATTTGAGCCAAAGATCTGGAGCTGTACAATGAAGGATCTAAAGTCTTTCTCCTGTTCAGTGTTGCATAATTTGTTAAGCATTCCATTTATTCTCATGCACGATTGACTTCAATCACCTACACCTAGTAACCTTTAACTCCATATTCATGGAAAATACTCTGTAACTCAATCCTGTTCACTTTATAATACTTTACTTAAGCCAGGGGTCAGCAACCTGTGGCTCTGGAGCCGCATGTGGCTCTTTCACCCCTCTGCTGTGGCTCCCTGTCACTCAAAATATGCGTCACAACCGCCAATGTGCGACACCCGCTGGCACACGATTTACTGAGCTTTTCAACCCCCAGTAGGCCAACCATGGATAAATCCAAGAAAAGAGAAGTTTCAGAAGAAAACAGAATTTTTAATTCAACTACATATGCTAGTTTTGTGGCTGTTCAAGAAATAGGCACAGGAAGGGTTTTGTGGCTCCCGGTGTTTTTTTTTTTTTTTTTTCTCTGTGGGAAATGGGTCCAAATGGCTCTCTGAGTGTTTAAGGTAGTAGACCTCTGACCTAAGCTAACCACTGTGCAATAACTTTCTTTCGTACTTGAGTAAATTTCTTAACAACTGGACAGATCCAAGTTCATGTCCATCCTCCATATGGAATCTCATGATGTAACTTTGGGCCATTCACTCTTTCTCACCCCATCATCTGACCATTTGTTGTAGTAGAAACTTGGAGAAAGGAGTGTTACATACAGAAATTAAATTCCTGGAGGAAAAATGGGATATTAATCTAGTGAATGAGATTGTATAAATTTGCATATTTTTATATTAAGTAAAGACAGGTTGATACAAGACTTTAATACATATAGTAACATGTTGACATTTACTCATAGACTTACTGCCAAAGCTTGTTTAAATTAATCATGACTGGGGATAGTCTTTAGTATTTGCTATCTATCTTTATACAGGTAGTCCTTGACTTCCGTCCACATTTGAGCCCAAAATTTCCATTAATAAGCAAGGAAGTTGATATTTAATTTTTGCTCCATTTTATGACCTTTCTTGCCACAGATATTAAAGTACATCATTTGCAGTTGCTAAATTAGTAATATGGTTGTTAAATTAATTTGGCTTTCCCATTGACTTTGCTTGTTAGAAAGTTGTAAAAGCTAATCTCATGACCCTGGGACACTACAACTGTCATAAATACATGCCAATCACCAAACATCCACATTTTGATCATGTGATCACGGGGGTGCTACAACAGTTGTAAGTGTGAAAAAGTGGTAATAAGTCACTTTTTTCACTGCCATTGTAACTTTGAACGGTCACTAAATGAATGATTGTAAGTCAAGGATGACCGGTAATTGTTTCTCCTATGAAAGTATTAAGGATGTGGTGGCTCAGTGGCTAAAATGCTGAGCTTGTCGATCGAAAGGTCGGCAGTTCAGTGGTTCGAATCCCTAGTGCCGCGTAATGGGGTGAGCTCCCGTGACTTGTCCCAGCTTCTGCCAACCTAGCAGTTCGAAAGCACGTAAAAAATGCAAGTAGAAAAATAGGGACTACTTTGGTGGGAAGGTAACAGCGTTCCGTGTGCCTTTGGCATTTAGTCATGCCAGCCACATGACCACAGAGATGTCTTTGGACAGCGCTGGCTCTTCGGCTTTCAAACAGAGATGAGCACCGTTCCCTAGATTCGGGAACAACTAGCACAAATGTGCAAGGGGAATCTTTACCTTTTTATGAAAGTATTATACTAGCAAGTCCAATTATGTCTGGGAAAGTCTCAGAATGTTTCAAATGACAGACGTTTTTATTGCTATGGGAATGTGGCCACCCAGTAGTTTAACTCAGAATAAGTGCTCTCTCTGTGGAGAAAACAAAAACAAATAACTCCAAACAACTGACCTCTCCTGGATTCCTGTTGTCACTTGTAATGGCGATAAAATTAACAGAGACACTTTAAGAAACAAATAAGAAGTGGCTACCACTCCAAAGTTGACATATAGAGGTGCCAAAAGGTCAAAAAGGGATGGATCCTAATGATAATTTGTATCTTGGGAAATGCCATAAAATTAGTAAATCAGGAATCTGGACACCACTTGCTTATCAGCAGGACATAAATTGAAACCGGAGATGGATGCCAGAATACATTACAGCCACTGTTGGTTCCCATCAGTCAGGATCTGCTATATTTCACAGTACCTGGAGCTTAATTATTCTGTGTGAAAAGAGATTGAAAATCAGTACATCACCAGGAGCTAAGCATGAGGAGGTGAGTTCAAAGGAGACAAGGTTGAGTTAAAGTGCAATTAAGCACCACGGCTACCGGAATTCTGACTGTCTGTGATAAAAATCTATTCATGTCAATGGAATTTATGTGTACACAATTAGATGTGGAATTGCATGAAAAAGCAACAAGCAAAGAAAAGCAGGGGGTGGTACCGCACAGCTGAACTTTTAATGTTCTTTCTGAACCTATCCTGCCTTTCATCTGTAGAATATTTCAGAACAAAAACAATTCAGGATGGGCTGGGAGGTTTATGGCTAGGGAAGGATAGGGTCTTTGAAGCAAGTGAAACGTCTCTCCTTCATTTCCTTTGAAGAATCTATGCTTTGCAATGTACAGGTCAAGCATGAAAAAGCAATGCTTTCATGAATTTAATGCCCATTGAAATGGCAGAGTTTGATAAAAGACTCTGGAGAACTTTTATGAATACATCAAACAGATGCTGTCTGTGCAGTATTCTAAGAGAGGGTCCCCCCCTCTTTTCTAGACTGATAAATATACCGAGCCAAGACAGTTAGGAAGACACCAATCCACCAGCAATATTGCCTAACCCTCCTGACTTACTATACCAGCGGTCATCAACTGGTGGTCCGTGAGAAAATTTTGGTGGTCCGCAGAAAAAGTATTTGTATTTTTTATATTGCACTAAATCAGGGGTCCTCAAACTACAGCCTCTGGGGCAGATACGTACAATGAATGCTTGTGTTGCTGCAGAGAGTCTCCCCTTTGGGGTCCTTTTGTGTAGGTCTAAGGGGGGGAATTACGACTTGGGGTCTGCTTCAGCCTCCTGGTGTGGGGCTTTGGCGAAGGCTGAAGGGAAGAGCAAAAGGGCCTTGTTCTAGTGGGACTGCATCATGGCCTGGAACTGGCTGACCAGTTCAGTCCGCTAAGCCTCCAGGCATCTGTACCTGGCCTTGCACTCCCACAGGTCTTCCCTCTGCTTGGAAAGCCTATGTTCATAGTCCTCAGTGAGGTGCTTCTGCTGAGCCTCCTTCTCGGTCAGATCCAATTTGAACTGAGCCAGCTGTTTTGACAACTCTTTCTCATGGTGGCTGCTTAGCTCCAACAACTGCTTCCTGTTGGGGCCCTAAGGAGCCTGGGTGGGTAGGTGAGGAGTGGCTGGAAGAGGACGGGTGAGTAGAGGCTGGTGAGGCACCTCTTGATGTGAGTGACATTGAGTTGGCCATGCCCACCCAGTCACATTACTACCTAGCCACCCCAACCCAGCTGGTCCTTAGGCAAATCATATTAGTGGTCCGCGGGATTTAAAATTATGAATTTAGTGGTCCCTGAGGTCCAAAAATTTGGTGACCCCTGTACTATACAATCCAACTAGCAGCAGCCCTAAACTGACCGTAGATGGCCTTCAAAGCTAAACTGAACTGGATATGATTATTATATGAATGGAAGACCAGGGCATCACAGGTGTGTAGGTTGCAAGGGGGGAAAGTGTGTGTGTGGCTGGGGTGGGGGGAGGCTGGGGGAAGCATCCCAGGAGAAAGCCATGCAAAACCATTTTCTTGGAACATGGACATAACCACTGAAGCCACAGGAGTTAAAGTGGACTCAAAGTATTCTTCTTTTTATTAATGCATTCTGTACAAACGTAAGCTTTGAGTATACATTTCCAAACAATGACACAACAAAATGAACCAATTGTAGCTATAGATGGCTTAATTGCTCTTAAATTTGTTAAGAACCCATTCTATGAAATATACATGTGTTTTTTCCTGATAAACACCCTTTGCAGATGTCACAGTACATTCAATCTTGTGAAATGGAGTTTTCATACCATCAGTTTTTTTTTTATCTGACTATTGCCACAGCATATAACTTTTTTAAAAAAATGTTCAAATGAAGGATCAAATGTTAATTTGAGCAAGTTCCATCTTTTATTTTCAATGATACTATTATGTCCAGCAAAGCTTATATCAGTGTGACTCCATTATTTAAGGTTGAGATGAACAAACACGAGGCTGCAGTTTTAAACCAGATTCCTGTAAGTAGTGTGAAGCCTCCAACTTTTTCATGGGGAAGAAGGGAAAATTAGCAAGTGTTGTAAAAAAAAAGAAACCCTGGTTAGAATCTCAAATGGGTCATAAATAAGCACACTGGGCAGCTGCTTGAAGAGGAAGGTACTTTCATTCAACAGCTGAATGTGGAGTATAAAATCAAGCATAGGATACAAAATTAGAATGCTGAAAGTGGTAGTACTTATAGCAATGGTGGAATTCAATTTTTTTAATACCGGTTCTCTGTGTGTGGCTTGGTGGGCGTGGTGTGGCTTGGTGGGCGTGATAGGGGAAGGATATTGCAAAATCTCCATTCCCAACCCACTCTGGAGCTAGCCAGAAGTGGTATTTGCCGGTTCTCCAAACTACTCAAAATTTCCACTACTGGTTCTCCAGAACCTGTCAGAACCTGCTGAATAGCACCCCTGTACTTATAATAATAACGGACTTTGATAATGACTTTGTGAGGCATGTCAGATGTGTAGATTGAGATGTTCCTGTCCTGGGGACCCGTGAAATCTGGAGAGGAAACTTGTTCTTTGCTCTGTGGGATGTCTTGATCATTTCTTAGGTGTAGAATTTTATGAGGGGCCCAATGTCAGGCTGCAGTATTATGATAAAAGATTTCCCTTATCTTGAGGTCATTCCATTTTATGTTTGTTTGCTGGTGCCGGCTGACTTCCTGGAGATACTCACTCAATCAATTGCAGCCCACGTGTCAATGAGGGTGAAAAAGGTTTAAGCAATTTCTTTGTATTTTTATTTGAGGTTGCCAGAAGATCAAAGATGGTTGAGGGTGATGTGTGACCTGGCTAAAAAAAAAGGGGGGCGTGTGTGTCATAGGGGTTCTTTAATCTTCCAACACAAGTATATGATGGGAATACTAATGGGGTGGAATACACTAAAGATATTTGTCTTCAGCTAAATGTGAGTATAAATGCAGTGGTGAAATCCTACCGGTTTGCACCGGTTCGGGTGAACCAGTAGTGTTAAAAGCTACCTATTCAGCGAACTGGTAGTAAAAAATATCTACCAGTTGGTCTGAATCGGTATTTCTAACGATCAGCTGTGCCACGTGATTTAAAATCGCTAGAAAGCAGGAAATCTAAATCGCGCAACACAGCTGTTTCCCCCCCCCCTGCTGTTCTATTTACCTTCCCAAGCCTCCCAAGCACAGCACATTTTTGGCACATATTGCGCATGTGCATGCATGCAGCATGCATTTGGCACGCACTGCACATGCAGCGTGTGTTTAGCGTGCATTGCAGATGCGTAGGCAGTGAACTGGCAGCAAACCAGGGAAGATTTCACCACTGTATAAATGAAATTAGAAACCCAAGTTAAAAAACTTATCCTGATTCCGCTAATTACCATTGAGAGTACAGTCACAGCATGAAATTCCAAAACTGAATTTTGGCCCTCAAAATGATATGAGTCCACAATAAATGAGTTTCCCGCAGCTAGGAAATAAGTACAGAATTCTTCCCAGTTAGTGCTTGATTTCTCTATAGAAGAATATCAAAGGAAAACCACTGTATTATTTAGATCTTGAATGGCAAATTTTGCTTGGTTCTGAAGACTGTGTGAATTGTGTATAATATCCACAAGTGACTTCAGCACAGCTGGAATTTTGGGTAGGTTGCTTACCTTCTATATCAGTTACCAGTTTCATCCTGATTGCTGGATTTTTCCGAAAAAAGGATGGTAACCAGAAAATGTATACAAATTAAAATGCTTGATGTTCTAAGGTTAAAGTTTGCAATTGTTAGCCACAACCGATTTTTCTAGTAAACTGATAGAGCCATGGTGGCGCAGTGGTTAGAATGCAGTACTGCGGGCTACTTCTGCTAATCACCAGCTGCCAGCTGTTTGGCAGTTTGAATCTCATCAGGCTCAAGGTTGACTCAGCCTTCCAGCCTTCCGAGGTGGGTAAAATGAGGACCCAGGTTGTTGGGGGCAAGATGCTGACTCTATAACCTGCTTAGAGAGGGCTGTAAAGCACTGTGAAGTCTAAGTCCTATTGCTAATGCTAGTTGATGCAACATTATTTATCCATTCATTTCTTTGTTCATTCATTTTTTGTGTTAAGAATCTATTCCAAAACAATGTATCAGACAGGAATGTGTGAATGCAAAGAAGAGAGAAGGTTCATGGACAGCCATAAAGGACCACAATGAAATTTTTGGAAATACAGATGAACCTAGGGAGCCCTAGATTCCCTTGTAACTTACACCTGTTTGTGACTTACAAGTCGTATGGTTCCAATATGGTTTTCATTCTCAAAGAGAAATTAACTAAGATTTTTCTATCCAGCTAAACTAGACCCTTATATGGTCTGTAGCTGGCTGTCCTAAAGAATATGGCTAACAATGTGTCCAAACAACTACCATGTTTTCCCGAAAATAAGACCCTGTCTTATATTTTTTTGAACCCTGAAATAAGCGCTCGGCCTTATTGCCATGTGCTCAAAAGCCCAACTGGGCTTATTGTCAGGGGATGTCTTATTTTGGGGAAAACAGGGTAGATATTTATAGGAAAATACAAAAACATGTATAATACGAAGAAACAGGCTCCGTGCCATTGCCTTCATGCTTAGCAACAATTGATAGGAAAGGGGCATCTCAGGAGACAAGCTTCAAGTTTGCCCAGCTAATTGTCCTTGGTTACTTTCTTAAACTTTAGCAAGATTTTTAAATTACCTTAACTTTATCAATTTTAATTAACAGAATTACCTTGATTAAAAGGCTTTATAATTAAATTTGGTATAGGGAACAAAATCATTGTCATACATATTTAATGAGGGCATTGTGTAATTCTTTTGGCTGTAAAGCTGGGCTTCTGTAATCTTAAAGATGTTGAATGGAATGAAAATGAAACACATTTCTGATAGATGTGTTATGTACTCCATTCTGCAAAACAGTTACAGAGTGAGTAATTATTTGCTATTATATACTCCACAATGTAAGATCACACTGTCAGTTCTTTAGCTGGCTTTGGCCTTCGTGCACATCAAGTTTTCCCCGAGAACCAGGGATGTCATAATGTATCAGTATAATATATGTGTGGATCAAAGCAGTGTGGCTTTTTGTAATTGACAGATGGAAATTTTGTCAATGCGTGGATTTTCTAAATGTCATCTAAATTTTTTGGTACGGTACCCCGGTGTGCTGATAACTGCTGGAACTACCACGGCTGGTTTATGCCATAATCTTTCAATTTAAGTTTTCAGATCTTGATACTTTGTGATCTCCAATTCTATTCAACTCTCTCCTGATATTGTCACATCAATTATTCACACTTTTGTTTTTTCAATCACTGTTAAATCTGGTTTGTTATGAGCTGACACTTTATAAGTTTGTATTGTGGCCCATACGCAGCCTGTGCAGCTAGTAGCTGATTCAGACAGCAAGGAGGCTGGTGTGGTGCTGCGCCAGCAGCCTGTGCAGCTGGCACTTGAGTCGGACAATGAGGAGGCTAGAGAAGTTGTGGTGCCAGAGGCAAGGATTCAGCCAGGGCCTTCAAAACCTCCAGAAGCTCCCTTAAGTGAAGTGGACGAAGAGGAGGAGCCTCTTTTCGATGAACGGGCGTGCAGAGCTGCCAAAAGGCAGGAGTGGCTCCTCAGGAGGAGGTCTCCTCGAGAGTAAGGCTTGAGGCTAATTGGCCACTCCCTTAGCCTATTTAAGGAAGAACGCCGACTGAAGCAATTTGCAGAGAACAACTTAGTTCACATACCTTCGTGCCTTGATCTTAGTTCTTTGCAAATTGCTTCTGGGCTCTCTGCCAACCATAGTTTGATTAAGATTATTTATTCTTTGGATTCTTGCAGGCTGTTAAGAAAGTTAATAACAGCCTTTGTTTGAAGAAAAAACTGATTTTATTTTAGTAAACTAAGATTTGTACAAACTTTGTGTGTGCTGCGTTCTTTGAGGTCCGTAGCTGGGGCCGAACAGTTTGTATTCAGAAATCCCACAATATTTTAACCAGATGATGAACTACCAATGTTCCAGTGAATCATTGTTGTGACTAGGTTATGTCATTGTTTATAATCAGTTTGTGCAATCTTGCGTGAACTGAGTATGTATGATATACTGTCTCTTCTACTTCCTCGCACAATCTTCACTTTGAATCATTTGATGATTTTGTCGACTTTGAGCCAGTCACTGTGACTCAGCCCAATGTACCTGACAGGGTTGTTGTTACCGGGAACATTGTAGGAAGAAGATGTGTTAGATTTATTTGCCGCGTTGACTTATTTGTGAAAATAATAAAGGTGGGAGTACAAATAAATATTTTCCCCAATTCTGGCCTCAGCTACATTAATTCAAATAGCTTGTTCTTGAGCAGTCAAAATCAGGCCTTCAGATTCACATATATAATCACCAAGGCATGGTGTTCTTTTTCAATAATTTGTTTCACCTGAGGTAAACCTCTGCCCCCATTTCTGCAAGAGAAATATCATCTATCGATATCCCTATCAGGATGTAATGCATACTGAATAGTCATGAGTTTTCTTTTGGGCCCAACTTGTGCAGTTCAGTTTGTGTCCAGTTAATAAGAAGTATATTATATGATACGGCCAGAGGTGGAATTCAATTTTTTTTACTATCGATTCTGTGGGCGTGGCTTGATGGGCATGGCATGGCATGGCATGGCATGGCATGGCATGGATTGGTAGGTGTGGCTTGGTGAATGTGGCAGGGAAGGATACTGCAAAATCCCCATTTCCTCCCGATCCGCTGGGACTCAGGAGGCAGAGAATAGTTGGGGATGGGGCCAGTCAGAGGTGATATTTACCGGTTCTCTGGTCTACTCAAAATTTCCACTACCGGTTCTCCAGAACTGATCAGAACCTGCTGAATACTACCTCTGGATACGGCCCAGGTATTGATGGCTTTAATGGTATTTCTGCTGTTCAATTGTATCTTTAGCAATTTTGTACTCTTTGCCTATATTCTTTGTTAATCACATTTTTAACTTGTTCCACCTGGTGTTATCCATTTATGTTATTATTGTATTTGAATTTGTTATAGCCACAGGGGGCATGATACAGAAGGCATGTATCCTTTAAAAAAAAAAACAGTTTATTTATAGATTTTCCCTTAACATACATAAGTGCTTTCTGAACAGCATATCCGCTACCGGTTCGCCCGAAGCAGTTTGAACCAGCTGAATACCACCTCTGGGCCATACCCACTCTTCAGGAACATGACACATAGGCAGAAATTAGTGGATTTAAAGGTCCTACTGGCAACCAGGACCTACATTATTGAGGGCTTTATAGGTAATAACTATCATCTTGAATTGCATCTGCAAATTTAGTGGCACTGAATGTAATGGGAGCATCCATTACTGGCCATGCCACTGCATTTATAAAGTGTAACTTCCAGATGGTCATCACAGGCAGGCCTTATATACAACACCCTAAAATCCTAGAGCCAAAGGAGGGGTGTCTCCCTCCTTTTTGTCAGCTTGTGGCTTTGTGGTTGGTAGAAATGATAAAAAGGCAACCTATGGAACTTCTCCAAAAACAACAGTTAGATACAGTATATCAAATAACTGGTTTAGCCCATATTCATTTATTGTACTCAGATAAGAACAAGTAGAAACAACCACATTTTTGACTGATGGTCTTTAGAAATTCAAGCCCCAGGTAGGAATCTAGGAATTACCCAGATAAGATGTAAAATATAACATATGCCAAGCAAAGTAGGTGTTTTTTTTTTTTTTTTGCAAATCCACAATCGATATAAAAAATATTTAATTCTCCTTTTAAATATGTTAAATCCACCTAATGTGCAGTAGAAAATGATGGCTTTATAATATCACTTCTATAATTTACCTATATTGAGGGTTGAGGCTCAGACTCAACCCTTCCAAGACCGAGTGGTTGTGGCTTCCGGCGTCCCGATATAGTCAGCAGGTGCCATCGCTGACTATTGGGGGTGAATCTTTGCCCCCCACAGAGAGGGCTCACAATCTGGGTGTCCTCCTGGACGCACGGCTGTCTTTAGAAGAACATATGACGGCCGTGGCCAGGGGGGCCTTTTATCAGGTCCGCCTGATTCGCCAGTTGCAGCCCTTTCTGGATCGGGACGCCCTGCGCACGGTCACTCATGCCCTTGTTACCTCCTGGTAGGACTACTGCAATGCTCTCTACATGGGGCTCCCCTTGAAGAGCACTCAGAGGCTCCAACTGGTCCAGAATGCGGCCGCGCGGGTGGTTATGGGTGCAACCCATTGCGCCCACGTGACACCCCTCCTGCGCGAGCTGCACTGGCTCCCAGTGGTCTTCCGGGTGTGATTCAAGGTGTTGGTTACCACCTTTAAAGCGCTCCATGGCATAGGACCCGGGTACCTTCGAGACCGTCTTCTGCCACCAATAGCCTCCCACAGGCCAGTCCGCTCCCACAGAGAGGGTCTCCTCAGGGTGCCATCGGCCAAGTTATGTCGGCTGGCGACACCCAGGGGGAGGGCCTTCTCTGTGGGAGCCCCAGCCCTGTGGAATGAACTGCCCCCGGAAATTCGTAAGATTTCTAACCTCCGGGTATTTCGCTGCGCACTCAAGACCCTATTGTTCCGCCAGGCTGGGTTAGCAACATAATTTTAAATTGGATGTTTTAAATTTTTGGGGTTTTAAATTAAGCCAAATTTATTTAATATTTTTAAATTATTTTAAATTGATGTTTATTCTGTTTTTAATTAGGCTGTACACCGCCCTGAGTCCTTCGGGAGAAGGGCGGTATAGAAATAAAATTATTATTATTATTATTATTATTATATCAAATATTAAAGTTCTCACTGTCCCACTGTCTCTCCCTTTCTCTAATTCTTTCCTCAATTCTGCTGGCCACAGGAATTGTTATATGTACAAAAATTACCTTTCCTTGAGTAATGTGCAGTAATATCTCCGGTGTGTTGTGTGCTAAATGGTGATCAGTGTATATTTGAAAATTCTATTTTCAACAGCTGCCTTAATTTTACGGTTATACCACATTTGGGAAATTTGTAAATTATGTTTTTTACACATATGCCAATGGATAGCAGTGGTTGTTTTGCCATGGCATAGTTTATAGTCAATTTGAGCAATTTTGTTACCTCCATTAATTATGTGGTGCGTGGTTTCATGATCTCCTATACAAAGCCTTGATTTTGCTTCTGTCTGAATCCTTGATTTCATATTATTGTGGTTGGCCACACAGTCACCCAAATGTTTAGAATGGATTTGACATTATTATTACTATTCAATTTTAATTCCAGACATTTAGATTCAAAGGCAATTTGATTAAATCTCTAAAGTGGAACCACTTTTGGAAGCAAACTCCATTTTAATTCTATATTTCAACTGGCACATTTCCAATTTAGAATTTTATTCAGAATTGTTTACATGGATAAGTCTACTTTTCCTGTATTGATTCTAATGCTTATAATGAATCAGTTTCAGTTGTTGAAACAATTCAAAAGAACAAATCTAATCAGTGCAATTTTCCAGGCAGAATCAATTCCTTTCTGTCAATGTGAATTAAAGTAAGAGGAGAAAATTAATAAGAAATTTGTGGTGTAGCACTGGAAAAAAACTCTAATTATTAGATTCTGAAAACTCTTCACAAAAGAAAGAAAGCTTGTCCAAGCTTCCCTTATTTCTTCCCTTATTTGTCTTTTTCTTTAAAATCCTGCTAATGTTCCTTATTTCTCTTCTTCCAGATGATGATAATGATGATGTCATGCTGAATCAATCCACTGTAGGAAAAATATCACTTCATTGAAGGCTGGCTATCTATCTATCTATCTATCTATCTATCTATCTATCTATCTATCTATCTATCTATCTATCTATCTATCATCTATCTAGGTCTGTGCTTTCAATCTCCTACCAGCTCATCAACCCAAACAGGAGAGCTTGTAATAAAGTCCCCCAAACAACTCTTACAATTATTAAATTTGCAGATCAGTTTGGTAATTATTATTGTTTGGTAATTAATTATCTCTCAGCAGCTATTAAATTATTTAAAGACAAAGTTTTGAGTATGACACTATATGGTGCTCAGCACTATGTTCATACTTTCATAATGATTCTCCTAGTTTAGAAACAATCCAAACTATAAGTTCCTTATTCAACTTTCAATGCCCTAACATGACTGGAATTAGGCTACATTTCCTATGAGGCCCAATTAAGTCTTTGGTGTCTTAGATACTGCCTGAAACAAGTCTATGGGGAACTTCTTTAGTTCATCTCATATTACTGGATGGGTTCTCTTCCAGACTAAAGAGCAAAGTAACGACGATTTGGCATACTACATATTGTAGTCTTACCTTGTTAACAGTGCCTGCTTTGGGACTTGATCAAATCATGGCTGAACTGAAGTAGAGGTTTTAGAAGATATCCAAAATGATAAATCCAAGGTCTCATATCACTTTTATAGCACAATCGCTGTTTATTCATCCTCTGTCTCTAGCTATTATAGTATTATACTATATAGTATATAGTATTATAATACTATAGAATTATAGTATTCTATAATGCATAGCTTTCATATAGGAGACTTTGATTCAGATTGTGGTGCTACCTATTAGAGCACCAACTGGTGGATATATAAGCTTTCCATATAAAAACCATTAAATCCTTCATATATGCAAAAAGCACAGGGACGCAGTGGCTTAGTGGCTAAGACGCTGAGCTTGTCGATTGAAAGGTCGGCAGTTCAGCAGTTCAAATCCCTAGTGCCGCGTAATGGGGTGAGCTCCCGTTATTTGTCCCAGCTTCTGCCAACCTAGCAGTTCAAAAGCACATAAAAAATGCAAGTAGAAAAATAGAGACCGCCTTTGGTGGGAAAGTAACAGCATTCCGTGTGCCTTCAGCCTTTAGTCATGCTGGCCACATGACCATAGAGACGTCTTCAGAGAACGCTGGCTCTTCAGCCTTGAAATGGAGATGAGCACCACCCCTTAGAGTCGGGAACAACTAGCACATATGTGTGAGGGGAACTGTTACCTTTACCTTTACAGTATATGCAAAAAGCATATGTCCACTTCATCATGTTCCTTGAGGAGCAAGACTAAATTATACCCTTGGTGTTTCTGCAATAGCATTGGAATGGTTATTAATGAAAGCTCTTCTTCCTTTCCATCCATTTTGTAAATGAATATCTTAAGCCTCAGTAAGGAATGTGTATGTAAGCCTTTTGATGCAGACTTAGTTAAGAATTTATAGATCTTGGAGAAAATGATTTATTTAGCAGGAGTGAACCCAAACTCAACTATGATTACCCATTCAGAGGTAGAAAAAAGAAATAAAGACTCAGAGGAATACTGGGTTTGAAAAACAAATGGCTTATTTTAAACATCTCCAGTTACAGCTTTTCAAGTGATTATTAACTGATATTTCATATCTGTGCTCCCCATCTCTATGCATATACAATATGTAAATGTATTAGTCTGTAGGGAAGTAAGGAAAAGAGAAAATCAAAGAAAGTAAGATGAGCAAAACAAAAAGAAGTAGTTTGATGGAAAGTAGCACATTGAAAGAAAGCAGAATTTCTTGCTTAATCTTGAGGGGTTTTTCCCCTTTATAAGACAATGATACATTTTAATTATATATGACTTAGTCCTAATTTGATCATTTCCCTTCATGATAGAAATAGTATGATATTAACTTCCCACCTTACATAATACAGGCAAAAAAAGAAAAAAAGACTGTAAGAGAGATCAGAACTTATTTGATATATAAATCAAATCAAATATTTATTACAGTCACAGACTTGCATAAGGTGGATTACAGTCATTACAAATATATGTAAGTACAATTTTGATTTGATTTGGGTGGGAAATCAGAACTGATTTGATATACAAAGCAGAGAAGGCCATACCTGAGAGATCTCAGATCTGTTGTGCCTCTGGATTATTTTTCTTTCTCGGCTGTAAAACCAATTTTCCTTGCAAATCTTTTTCTTTCTTTCTTTTTTGTTAGGCAAAGCATTTTATCACTTTCATCCCACACCTCATATTTGCAGGTGTGCTTCTCACATTCTTTTTTTACTTTATAACAGGGGTCTCCAACCTTGCAACACAGCCAGAGAACCAGTATGAATCCCTGTATTGGCACCAATTCTGCCCCCAACATCCCTTTTACAGCCTGGAGAAAAGCTCTCCCACAAACTTGCAGATACTCCAGTCCAAACACTGTAAACAGAATGACTGAATCAATCACTCTAGCAGGATTCACTCCAGAGTCCCAGATGGAAAGAATAATTCCAGCAAGACAAGCTAGGCACACAGTAGCACAGCAGTAATTCAAAGTCAGGAGGGAATGCCAGGAATGTAGGCCACAACTCTCAATACCAAATTAATTCAGCGTTTGTTCCTGACAAATGCCCCTCCCAACTGCCTCTCCTTTAAACTCCATCCCCAGGTGTGCCTTGTGAAGGGAATTGGGGCCCTTTCCTTCCTCATAAGCCACGCAACCCACATTACTCTCTTCTGCATTCTTCCCTGAGTGCCCTAGGATGAGGAGGGAGTGGGCCTTGGTCTTCATCTGAACCCCCTCTCCCTTGATCTACCTCTCCCCTGCTCTGCCCAGCCTGACTTTGCCCTCCACAGCCAACAGAACCACTCTCTCGCTCTCTGTCAGCTGTTTATCTTCCATCTCAGATTCAGACTCCAACAGGGGTATGATGTGAGGTTTATGTCAGGAGAAGAAGGAAAAGACTAATTACACACTGGAATGAGTTGAGATGGCTTTAGGCTGTTTTAGTACTGGCTGTGGATAAGATAAAGGTTTTCATGTCATGAAAACATCTTCCCCCAAACAGTTAGTAAAGCATCTTGATATCACAATGAGCAGGATGTGAAGATAAGCCCAAAGGAAAGGTTTTCCTTGATTCAGATTTAATGAGTAGTATGCGGGATAGTTTTGCTTTTTAATATTCACTTTCAACTTGATAGGAAAAATGTTTCTGAATTATGTTTCCAAGGAAGAAAAGTTTTGGGGTGAAATTCTCATGGGGAGAGATGGGGGGGGGAGAGAGAGATCTTTATTATAAACTTTTCTCTAACCATAAAATACTTTGTGTACATAGGAGTAATATTAATTGATTAATAAAGCATCTTGATGAAACTGTTTTACAACTTACATGTTACACGACCAAATTTGTCCATACTTAAAGAAATAGAATCACCTGAGACTGAAAGCAAGAGTTGTAAAAAAGGAACTGATCAGAGCCGTGGTGGCACAGTGGTTAGAATGCAGTACTGCAGGCTACTTCTGCTGACTGCCGGCTGCCAGCAGTTCGGCAGTTCAATTCTCACCAGCTCAAGGTTGACTCAGTCTTCCATCCCTCCAAGGTTGGTAAAATGAGGACCCAGATTGTTGGTGGCAATATACTGACACTGTAAACCGCTTAGAGAGGTCTGTAAAGCACTGTGAAGTAGTATATAAGTCTAAGTGCTATTGCTATCAGTGACTGTAGAATTTGATCAGAATTTGGTCAACTCACAGAAGACATCAGTATAATGAACACTATATTATATCTCTGACAGTTTCAATGGCTGCTCCTCTGGCATGGTACAGATTTGAAAGAAATGTCCTTCCTCTGCACCCACCAAAGGGAGCACTGCAAACCATATCAAGATTAATCTTCTCTTAAATTTGGAGACAGTAACAAGACTTAAGTATGTAGCAATCTGGAAGCAGACTGAGGACTATCTCAGAAAAAAAAATCTTTAGGGAGGGACTATTAGGCATGATCAAATATTGACATCCAGAAGTCATTGCTTGAGTGTTTCTGCTGCGTGCTGAAAGCCTACGTGGACAATTGAATTAAGAAAAAAAAAAGAATTACAGTTTCTAATTCATTCCCTTTGCCCAAAATGAAACAAAATTATCAGAAGAACTTGGAAGACACAAGCATAAACCTGATGGGATAAATCAGTGGTGAAATCCAAATTTTTTTACTACTGGTTCTGTGGGCATGGCTTGGTGGGCGTGGCAGGGCAAAGATACTGCAAAATCTCCATTCCCACCCCACTCCTGGGGGAAGGATATTGCAAAATCTCCATTCCCACCCCACTCTGGGGCCAGCCAGAGGTGGCATTTGCCGGTTCTCCAAACTGCTCAAAATTTCCGCTACCGGTTCTCCAGAACCTGTCAGAACCTGCTGGATTTCACCGCTGGGATAAGTACACTTCAGCCCAATATGTAAAAATGTGAATGCAGGTAGTGGATTAACTCTTGTGATGTAGGATTGCATTTGAAATACAACATGGGATTTGAAATATGGTCCTAAGGAACTTAAGTTTGAACTTTTTTTAAGGGGGCAAAAAATGGTATATGGAACTAATAATTGCGTGCAAACTTGGGCTGAATGTATTTGTAGGGCAGGAGGAATATGCAATGGTCTTTTAGCATACAAAAAATATAGGCCTGTGGCCCACATCAAACTGTAGATCACATCGTGACTGGCTGTAAGCTGAGGACATATACCAGTCCAGAATCTGATTTTTTTAAATATAAATGATGCTGTGATATAATGGTTAGATGGCTTAGACATTGGTATTTGAACATAGGTCTTTTTAACATTTATATTTTATTGTGTTCTAGTAATCCAGATGAAATGTTAATATATATTGCTAGTCCATGTATGATATGTGCCATGTGCTAAATTAATAAATAAGTAGGTCTGTGGCAGATCTTTGGGGATTTGGGAGTACTGTACTTTTTTCCCATGCATTCTATGAGTGGTTATAGCATGAAATATAATACCGAGATAGTGAAATAATATAATCTACTCAACTCACTGAAATGTGATGCCCTTGCACATATTTTTAACTGGGAAGTAGCTGAAAGGGATTTTTGAGTGTCCCATTTTGCACACTATAATCCTCCTAAGGGCACATTAGTTCAGTTAAATCCTACGGGAATCACTATGAAGAAACTTATAATGTAACTTCATAATGAGAGAACAAAATTTCAGAAAGCTAAAAAACAAATTTTGGCACAGAATTTGTTTCAGTCTCTTAAAATCCTCAGCATAAGGCTATCAGAATTAGTCCGCATGCTCCATTCTGTTTTATCATTTGACTCTTATTTTATCAGCTGTGATGAAGATGGATCCACGACGGAGTCTTACTGGGAGAAAGAGAGTGGGACTTAGAAAGAGTAGCTCCTATCACTTTACCAGGAAATAAATGTATGCCAAGAGAATAACAAAATAACAGAGTTGGAAGGGACCTTGGAGGTCTTGTAGTCCAACCCCTGCTCAAGCAGGAGACCATTCCAGACAAGTGGCTGTCCAATCTCTTCTTAAAACCTTCAGTGGTAGAGCACCCACAACTTCTGGAAGCAAGCCATTCCACAGGTTAACTGTTCTCACTGTCAGGAAATTTCTACTTATTTCTAGGTTGGTTCTCTCCTTGATTACTGTATTTTTCAGACTATAAGATGCACCAGTGTATAAGACGCACCAAGATTTCAAAGTGGTAAGTAAGAAAAAAAAAGGTTTTTGCCAGGGGTGGGTTCTATTTACCTTTACTACCAGTTCGCAACAGGATTGCTCTTGTGCGCTCGCTTCAGTCGCACATGTGCCAAGCTTCTGCGCATGTACAGATTGCCTATGATGACATCCAGGGTGGTTGGCAGAGCCTCCCACTGGTTTTACTACCAGTTCTTGCAAACCGTTTCAAACCCACCACTGGTTTTTGCCCTCCCCAGCCTCCAGGAGCACTCTGCAGGCCTCCCAAACCCTCTGCGCACCCTGTTTTTGTGAAAAAACAGGCCCATTTTTTTGCAAATGTGGGATGAGCGGGGTGGGGCTTCGGGAGGCCAAAAATGGCTGTATTCAGTGTATAAGATGCACTAACCCTCTTTTGGGGGGGGGAGTGCGTCTTATACTCCGAAAAATACGGTAGTTTCCATTTGTTGCTTCTTGTTCTGCCTACAGGTGCATTGGAGAATAGGTTGACTCCCTCTCCTTTGTGACAGCCCCTTAGATATTGGAACACTGCTATAATGCAGAACCTTAAAAATTATCTGCATGTGAAAACAAAGTATCAAGCTTCTATTCTATTCAGTGTACATCTTCATTTTTAACTACAAATTAAAACCACAAAAGAGTGATTACAGAAGATACTAAGAGGGATATTTTGAATTGTTAAAGCAACCTCTACCTCTAAACCAGGGGTGTCAAACTCAAGGCCCGCGAGTTGGATCCGGCCCATGGTGTGGTCAGATCCAGCCCGTGGGGCTGTCCTGGAAAATGTAAGGAGCCAACCTGCGTTGCTTTGGCCCGGTCTACCCAATGCAAAAGAGGAAATATTGGGCCAGCATGGCTTCAGCCCGGTCTACCCAGTGTGAAGAGGAAACATGCCAGCAGTTTGGAGAGTTGTGTCAAACTGGCCACGCCCACCCAGCTGGCTATTCCTACTCACCCGGCCATGCCCAGTTTGTAGCATCAAGCTGGCCACACCCACCCAATTGGCCATGCCCGCCTGTCCCCCCCCTCCAAAGTCAACCACAGCCCTGATGCAGCTCTCAATGAAATTGAGTTTGACATCCCTGCTCAAAGAGAAAGAACAATTCATTCTCCAAAAGTCAAGATTTCTCACTTAGTTGCACAGAAAATAGACCAACAAGACCACTGCTGAGCTAACCCTTAGTAATATACTGGAGATAACCTCTACAGAGATAAAAGTAGAGATTGCATGACTAAAGGAGTAGACCAGGGCTTCTTGTCTGATGTCTACTATTCCAAAACAAAGTTGTTATGAATATATAAACATATGAAAATAAAAAATACACTTTTTTGGTTGTCTGAAAATATTTATGGAAAATATGCATAATCTCTTAAAACAGAAGCCCAGGGAACTAGGAAGAATAAATTATAGGTAAAGGCATTATTCAAATCCACAAAATTTTAGGAGTGCATAAAGATACTTTAAAATGTTGTGCTCCTCTCTGATATCATACATGCCTAAGGATTGCAATGAACCAGGCCAGGTACTTGCAAATGCTTTGTTACTGTTTTAGGGTTTGGGAATATAGTGTCATATAAAGTTGGCATAGTACTTGTGGGTTTCACAGTACAGTATTACCTTGCTTTCCTCTTACCTGGCAGCAAATAAGACCATAAATGGGGCATAGCTACAAATCATCATCCTTACCTTCACAGAGGTTAGTGTACCAATGATTTAGAATCCAGAAGAGATGAAAAAGAATTCAGCATTCCTTCTTCCTTCTTCTATATGCTGTTAGCACAGTTTATTCACTGCTAGATATTGAAAAACAGGAACTGGCTTTTATTAGAGAATAGGCAGATTCTCTGATTCTCTAATTCAATAATTGGGACATTAGGGATTGTTGGAGGTTATCTCCTTGATCTCTGTGTAGAATTTTTAATATATGGTATCATATAACAAGATTATCGTGCAAAATTCATGTTAATCTTTGCCCAGAAAGAAATTTGTTACCAGTTTTGCTGCCCTGAAAATAAATAAATGTAACCAAGTAGTTCATGACTTGTACAAGAAAAACTGGTTGTTCCTTAGAAGAGAGAAATCATTAGTATAATAAGAAGAATTTTAAGGAACCAGGGTACTTTTAGAGATATTCCTCAAAGCCATTTCTGTGAAGGGTTTGAGGAAATTGAAGATCTGCCTGCACACATTCTTTCTGGCCCCCAATTTTATCTGAAAAACTAAAGCAACTATGAATACATGAATCCTGATTTGTAAAGTTGTCATAGCATATGAGATTGAATAAAATATTTGCTGTAAAATCCAGTAATATATCAGTCTCCCAGTCTGAGCTTACAGTTCTTTACAATTTAGCATTTCTCCAAATTCCACAAATCTCTCAAAATCAAAACTGAACATGTCCTGATTTCTTGCTAATGCCACTGGCCTGGGTATCACATATTCATAAGAAATGGTAGATGAGAAATTATTACTACCATAAAATGCCCTTTTATGACTCTGTAATCCCTTAATTTGGGGTAGAGTCAGGGCAACTGAATGGAGTTCAGCATTTATAGGTTGATGCCATTCCTGACACCACATGGAGTTCGCAACATATATTTTTTTCTTTTTGTCCTAGGAGAGAAACATCTGCCACTAACTTATTGAAGAGAAGGATGGGGGGACATGATAGCTGCCTTCCAGTATTTAAAGGAGCTATCCCAAAGAAAAGGGGATTGACTTATTTTCCAAAGCACCAGAGGGCAGGACAAGAAGTAATGGGTGGAAGAATGTTAAAGGAGCCTGGATAGCTCAACAGACAGAAGCACTAATTTAACACCAGCTGTCTGCAATTAAAGTAAGATCGAATCTCGCCAGGCTCAAGGTTGACTCAGCCTTCCATCCTTTCTAAGGTAGGTAAACTGAGGACCCAGTTTGTGGGGGCAATAAGCTGACTTTGTATAAATATACAAAAGTATGAAGGCTATTGCTTAACGCATTATAAGCCGCCCTGAGTCTCTGGAGAAGGGCGGCATATAAATCAAATTAAAAAAAAAAAGTGAGATCCAATCTAGAACTAAAGAGAAATTTTCTGACAGTAAGAGCAATTAATCAGTGGAATACTGCCTCCAGTGTTATGCATCTGGCCTTTACCGGTTACATAACAGAAGATATTCTGTTATATTCAGAAGATAACATAACATCTGTGATACTCAAATTCAAAGCCTTTATTGTCATTGTACATCATGTATACAACAAAATTGGTTTAGCCTCTACTGGTGCAGTCCATACAAGAATACAAGACAACATGAACAATATAAAGAATAATCCTTATACAAGTAGTTAGGGAAAAAAGCTAGTCATATGTTTCCATATGTATGTCATATTCTGTGCAACATGTATATTACTCTGGTGTATGATCTTATTTCATGGTATATACATATTACACACTACATTGGCATCAGTGAAATTCATCATATTTATCTGTTTGTGGTCCTATATTGTGTTTAGGGTATCCAAGAATCCTAGTAAGATTAAAACTGGGATTGAAACAAAGAAACTGGACACTGTGGGAGCTATGTAAAATTATTGAAAGGATATATTATTTATAAAAAGAAAAACTTTCATAAATTGGAAAAGGTTCAACAATATGACACAACCTCTTCTATCAATTTCCTGGCCAGAATTTGTAGCATTGATCATACTGCTTCTGAGAAACTTGGGCATAAAAGCCTTACAACATTGGAATATATAAGGAAAGAAATGAACATAAATTGATCCATCATTGTCAAATTAGTTTTGAACATTTCAAGAACTTAGAATAGGGAAGACATTACTTGAGATGCTAGAGATCCTGTTAGCTGCAGACAACAAATACATTACTATTGTCTGAAGCAGTTTTCACTGAGGTGAACAATCAAATGGATCTATAGAAGTCAATTTTTTGCATTAAGCTGTGGAACAGCTGGAAAGCATCAACTTCTTTACAGATACATTGTATAGGATAGAAATCCAATACACGGCAGTCTGTCAACTCTCAAAGATGGAACTGTGTATCCTCACAGAATTGATATCAGGTTGCAAAATTCAGTACATTTTTTTAGTTGAATTTAAAACTTTGTTCACTCAGAATGAAAAGAAACTCACTAGTGCTATGAAATCTGTCAATCCAAATAGCTGAAAAGCAAGTTACAAGCAATTTCTGAAAGTTATTAGAAAAATAAGTATGCAAATCCAGTGTCCTTTTGGAGGTACTGATCACAGTTTCAACAAAAAGATGGCTGTTGCCTTGTCTCCCAGAGCTCTAAACCACTCTCTTGCGGACACTTTGTAAGAAGCATCACCCTTGTGGGTGATCTCAAGTCCTCTCCTTATCTGGAGATGAATTATGAAGAGCTGGTCTACTTATCAGCTTTTTATTCCACTGCCGATCTTGGCTCTGCTTCTAGCAGAGCCATCTTCACTTTGCCATTTCTTCCGTAGAAGTTGCAAATATCACTTCCTTCAAATTACATTGGCTATTGAAACTATTCTTTCCTGCAGGAGAAACTAACTTTCAAGTTGGAGGCTATCTTGTCATCTGCACCTCTATAACTGTCTAGTTTGGTTCTGCAACCCAACAAGACAGTTCTAATTCAGAAGATAATTAGTCCTTCAGAGGATAATTGGAACTGCAGAAAAAACAATTGGTACCAACCTGCCTTCCATTGAGGACCTGTATACTGCACGAGTCAAAAAGAGGGCTGTGAAAATATCTACAGACCCCTCACATCCTGGACCTAAACTGTTTCAACTCCTACCCACAAAACGACGCTATAGAGCACTGCACACCAAGACAACTAGACACAAGGACAGTTTTTTCCCAAACGCCATCACTCTTCTAAACAAATAATTCCCTCAATACTGTCAAAATATTTACTAAGTATGCACTACTATTAATCTTCTCATCATTCCTATCACCCATCTCCTTCCACTTATGACTGTATGTTGCTTGTAACCTTGTTGCTGCTATCTTTACTATTTATATTGACTGTTTCCTAATATGATTTGATTGCTTATTTGTACCCTATGACTATCATTAAGTGTTCATAAATTGGAAAAGGTTCAACAATATGACACAACCTTTTCTATCAATTTGATTCTTGACAAATATATCTTTTCTTTCATGTACACTGAGAGCGTATGCACCAAGACAAATTCCTTGTGTGTCCAATCACATTTGGCCAATAAAGAATTCTATTCTATTCTATTCTATTCTATTCTATTCTATTCTATTCTATTCTATTCTATTCTATTCTATTCTATTCTATTCTATTCTATTCTCCCTTTTACAATCCTTCCAATGATTCCACTGCCATGTTCTTCCTTTTTTGCTCAATTCCTACAATTGTACTTCCTTTCTCTTAATATTCATCACAACACAGTAGAAAAATTGGAATAAGAAGTTTGCATCTATTTAAATTAGATTATGCATACATCAGACTGCACTAAAATTCAAGACATAAAACTCTCATAGTTTAAGGAAAGTTTTTGATTATGTATCAGATCAACTGCAACTCTTAGCAACCACATAGTTCTGTGATGGTGAACCTATGGTATGCGTATCACAGGTATGCGTATCACTCTCTGCGGGCATGGCAGTTGTCGCCCCAGCCCAGCTCCACTGCGCATGCACATGCACCTCCCGCCAGCCAGCTGGTCTTTGGGTCTCTGCTGCGCAAACACAGGGGGCGGGGCGCATGCAGGGACACATGTGCACATGCATGGGGGAGGGGCTCAGGGTTCATATTGCATTTGGGGGGTTTGACCGCGTGCGCATCCTGCACCCCATTTTGGGCCTGGAAAGCTTCCTGCACCAACCTGGAAGCCAAAACGGGACATGGGGTGCCACGCAAGCCCCCTGCACCCCATTTTGGACCTAGAAAGCCTCCTGCACCAACCTGAAAGTCAAAACAGGGTGCAGGGGTGCAGCACGAGGCCCCCCTGTACCTCATTTTGGGCCTGGAAAGCCTCCTTCACAACCTAGAAGCCAAAACGGGGCATGGGGGCGGAGCACATGCACGGGGGGCTTGGGTGCATGCATGGGGACACATGCACATGCATGTGGAATGCATGCACATGCTTGGGAAATGCACACACATGCTCAGGGGGCACACTATGCGTGGGAAGGCGCATGCATGGGGCTCGCATTACATTTTGGGGGTTCGAGCATGTGCGTGTGCATTCGCCAGCTTTGGGCGCTTGGCACCAAAAAGGTTAACCATCACTGACATAGATCTTCTTTGTCAAGGCTGATGTGCTCCCAGCCTGTCTCCCAACAATTCATATTTGCCTTTTCAATTAAATCCATCCATCTTTCTTCTGTTAATCTTCTTCTCTTTCCTTTCACCTTTCTGAAAGGGTCTTCTCAAAGGAGCTGGGCAAGTCTTAACATTTATGCCTTGACTGAGAGTTCTGAATTGATTTATTCTATGAACCATTTGTTGCTTTCTTGGATGTCCATGGTATTCTCAGGAATTTACTCCAACAACCAAAGTTCAAAAGTATTAATATTCTTTTTATTCACTTCCTCAAAGTCCATTTTTTTGCTTTTAGAGAACCAGTGCCTACACAATTCTGGTCTTTGTAGAGCATTTCACTATCTGAATATCTCTTCCAATACTTTAATTACTGCTCTTTGAAGGTCTTTGCTCCATGATTCCTTTGTTGTTAATAGTTCTAAAATCCACCATTTCAATATATTCACTGAAGCTTCTTACTGTATCTTTTTAAAATTGATATTTCTATCAACTTCTGTCCTTTCTAGTCACTTGATTATAGAAGCATGTGGCAGAGAATCAAATACATTCTTAAAATTAATCCAAGCTACATCCAAGTTGGTCTTCCTTCTCTTGCAGCTTTCCATAATCATCTTGTCAATTAGGAGTTGAACTTTTGTTCCTTGGCGATTTCTTTTCTGCTCAGGGCTTGTTTTCAACTAGATGCTGTTTGACTACATCAGCTACTACACCAATTAGCAATTTGAAAGTTGTTGTTAAGCTAGTAATTGGCCTGTAATTGCCTGTTGCTGCCCCTTTATCTGTGGCTTCTAACTTCACATTTTTCCTTTTAATTTTTTTTAAAAAATCTAACTTATAAGTTATAAAAACATTATAAAAATTATTTTGAAAATCTCTCTCTCTCTCTCTCTGTGCCTACCTCCCTTCTCCCCCTCTCTCTGAGTGTGTGTAAAATTATACATTTGAAAACACAATCCTGTCCTTCACAACGCACCTACTCCAGCTTTTCCAACTCTATTAATTAGGGTTTGCAAGTGAATATCTTGCACTAAATTTTGCACTACATTTTCCAACTGTACACATTATACTCAATTATACTATTTTTCACAGTCCTTGAAGTAAGATGAGGCCTAATTTCATGTAATAAAAGTTTCTAGTAGGAAGAGGATATCATAATTCCCTGGGTCATGCATTAATTCATGTACTATGTGGTTTTGCCCTGAGGTTTCTCTACATTTAGAGAGCTGAATTGGGCATTTAAAAAATGAGGTACCTACCAAATCCAGACACAATCTATTCACATATTTATGATAAGAACTTGCATTATTTGTCAGCCTCATTGTATTTACACAGTAGGTTTTAAACAAACAAGGCTAGAAACATAAACATTATCTAGCATTCTGCAATTTTGCTTTGTTGCAATAGTTCCCTTCAGACACATAATTAAATCAAGCAAAACTGAATTACTTTTTTCGGCAGAATTGGGAGTTACACATGGTCACACACAAATACTTGTATATACAAAGAAGTCTCGTTCCCTTTCAAATTTCAGAGATAGGGAAAATGAAGCTCCCTCGTGGCTCAAAATTATTACTTCCTTACTACTATCCCTTCTTCAGGATGGATTGCTAATATATCTGAATTACAATTATTGTAAGAGCATATAGGGACCCGGTGGCTCAGTGGCTAAGACTCTGAGCTTGTTGATTGAAAGGTCGGCAGTTCAGCGATTTGAATTCCAAGTGCAGCATAAGGGGGTGAGCTCCTGTTACTTGTTCCAGCTTGTGCCAACCTAGCAGTTTGAAAGTGCGCAAAAAATGCAAGTAGAAAAATAGGGATCACTTTTGGTGGGAAGGTAACAGCGTTCCGTGTGCCTTTGGCATTTAGTCTTGCTGGCCACATGACCACAGAGATGTCTTTGGACAGCGCTGGCTCTTTGGCTTTGAAACGGAGATGTGCACCGCCCCCTAGAGTCGGGAACGACTAGCACATATGTGTTACCTTTACCTTTATAAGGTTTTAACTTGGCAACAATTCTGAAAATTGTCATCATCCACTTAACTACATGTATGTATAATACATTAAAAGCTGCAATTCCAAAATCGCCTTGAAAATGAATTTTATACTCATGGAATTTAGATTATTGTGAATCAAATTTATTTAATTGGGCTAAGGACCTCATCAAGGTGGAAATTCATTGTGTCCAAGTTAAATTCAATGGTGCTTAGAAATGCACAGTTATTAACATTAAGGAGTAAGGAGTAAATTTATTTATCCAAGGAGAAGAACATGTTATTCCCTAAAAGAGAACCAAAGCTTCTTGTAATAAATAATATCATGCTACAAAAAGAGTATTCTTGTAGCTAAGAATGAATACTTGAAGATGATGCATATGCTTCTATGACAGCTACTTATATTTTCTTTTGGTGCTAATACTGTTTTCCTGTCTTTGTTGGCAGCTTCATTTGCTACTGTTCAAGTGGCTCTGGAAATTTAAATTGCAGCATTGACAAATGCATCTGAATATCAGGGTTTATTGAGAACACAAATGCTGGGTGAAATTTCTTCACTATTATTCACGGCTCCTGGAGCTGAACATAATTATGGTACATCTACTCGTCATTTGCCCTACTACTGAGCTCCTTTTAAAACAAACGGAATATAGCACTTGCACAACTGAACCTCTATCAGGGGACTTTTCAAAAGCTTTATTTTTTCCCCCAGGGAATTTGAGAGTCTTCTCGGATTTACCATTTTTGTCAGAACAGAACGGTTGCTGCTCCACCATTAGAGAGAATGGGATAGCTGCCAAAGACAGCAGATTGACCAAGCCTGTAGTATTAGTACGATTTGTTTTTCTGCCTAAGGCAAGAAAACCTCCTATCCTGGTCCTTATAATCTCAGACACAAGAACTGCAACATATAAATACAGGTAGTCCTCAACTTACGACAGTTCACCTAGTGGCCATTCGAAGTTACAAAAAGTAACTGGAAAAAGTGACTTATGGAAAAAGTGACTTATGACCCTTTTTGTTCTGCCCCAGCTACGGACCCCAAAGAACGCAGCACACAGAAACTCTTTACAAAGCTTATTTACTCAAAATAACTTAGTCTTTATTATTTCAAAGGCTGTTAATGAATTGTCTTAACAGCCTACCAGAATTCTAAGATAAGGTAAATCACAGTCTTACTAGAGTTGGCAGAAAGCCCAGAAGCAGTTTTGCAGACACGAAAGAGAGTGAACTAAAGTTGTTCTCTACAGCTTGTTGCAAGTGGCATTCTTTCTTAAATAGGCTAAGGGAGTGGCCAACTAGCCCCAAGCCTTACTCTTGAGGAGACTTCCTCCTGAGGAACCACTCCTGCCTTTTGGCAGCTCTGCATGCCTGTGCATTGAGAAGAGGCTCCTCCTCTTCATCCTCTTCACTTAAAGGAGTCTCTGGAGGTTCTGAAGGCCGTGGCTGAATCCCTGCCTCTGGCACCACATCTTCTCCAGCCTCCTCACTGTCCGACTCGAACGCCAGCTGCATAGGCTGCTGGCACAGCACGACACCAGCCTCCTCGTTGTCAGAATCAGCTACAATCTGCACAGGCTGCTGGCGGACCACAACACTTTTTCACACTTATGACTGTTGCAGCATCCCCATGGTCACGTGATTTACATTCAGATGCTTGACAACCGATTCACACTTATGACGGTTGCAGTGTCCCGGGATCACGTGATCACCCTTTGGGACCTTCGGACAAGCCAAGTCAAGGAGGAAACCAGATTCACTTAACAACCGTATTACTCATTTAATAACTGCAGTGATTCACTTAACAAATGTGGCAAGAAAAGTCGTAAAATGGGACACTCAACAAATGTTTCACTTGGCAACATAAATGTTGGGCTCATTTGTGGTCGTAACTCAAGGATTCTCTGTAATTTGAAACTGATAATATAATGCCAGGAAAGTAAAGTCTTCCCTGTGTTATAAAGCAGAGACAAGTACGTAGGCTAAAACAATTTATGAAACTTTAAATTTATATTAATTTTATTGGTTCTTGGAATAAATTTCATAACAGAAATGTTTCTAAGAAATCATATCACCCATCTTTCAAGTGTTCTTTAATTCTGTAAATATTTGTTTTATTTATTTTATTTTTATTTTATTAATCATATTTCTATGCCGCCCAATCTCCGAGGACTCTGGGCGGCTTACAACAATCGACAGTATACTAAATAGCATATTGCCCCCAACAATCTGGGTCCTCATTTTACCCACCTCAGAAGGATGGAAGGCTGAGTCAACCTTGAGCCGGTGAGATTTGATCTGCTGATCTGCTGAACTAGCAGTCAGCTGAAGTAGCTGCAGTACAGCACTCTAACCACTGCGCCACCTCGGCTCTTTTGTTCCCATAGCTACAGCAGGTATTCAACGCATTGCAGAATATTATCAATGGTTCTGTCTTTTTTCTTTTTTAAAAAAATCCCAGATAAATACAGAAACTATCTGTAATTATTTAAATTGCATGTTCAACGCAAATGCATAAATGCATCTACTTGGCATGATGGTTATCATGAAGAATCTAATGCACAGTAAAAATCAGATGAAACTAATAGGATGCCCAATGATGATTTAAATCAATATTGGGAAAAAAATATTAGTATGAATGCTAGTAGAAATATATGCAAAATTACAGGGCTGAGTTTTGCTATGTCTACAGTTTTTTTAAAGTTGAGCAACACTGACAGGTGAATGGAATCGTGCTCAATTCCCATTTTACCAATCTTTTCAGCAGTAGACCAAATTATTGCCTATGTTATAATTGTCAGACTACTAATTGTGTTTATGGTTCAAAGAGTTGTCATGTCAGAAGCAAAATCAAATAGATGAAAGCAGATGAATTCTTCGTAAGAGCTGGATTGCATCAACAGGTCTATTTTTATTTTTAACTGTATCTCCATAATAACCTCTGCCACCACTGTTTATTAAAAATAGGGGAAGAAATAGATGGTTAGAAGTGAGATTTCAGATGTACTGACTCTTAGCAGCTCATAATCATTGGACCCAGTGGTGGGATTCAAATAATTTAACAACCGTTTCTCTGCCTGATGACTGACTGGGTGGGCGTGGCCATTGTGGGCATGGTCAGCAGGTGTCACAGGCAGCATGCGGCCTCTTGCATTGCCCTGGGTACAAAAACCAGCTGCTGGGGGTGATGTGCTGGCCCCCCTGTGCAGCATTTTGGGCCTAGGAGGCCTCCCTGAAGCCTCCTGGGAGTGAAAATGGGCCGTTGAGGGGGTGCTGCACCCCCTACATCCTGTTTTGGGTCTAGTAGGCCTCCCTACACTTACCTGGGAGCCAAAATGGGGCACCTGGGGACTCCTGTAAGGGGCAGGATGGGGGGGCAGAGCCAGCCAGCAATTTAACTACCGGTTCACTTGAACCGGCCCAAACTGGCTGAATCCCACCATTGATTTGACTACAAGAAACAGTGGAGGTAAGTAGAGAGTTGGAATATCTGTTTCTCTGTTCCTTCCTCATGTCTCCTTCTGCTTGTTCTTCGTTTGTGAGATTGTTAATCTCAAGGTACTTCCTTCATTGTTAGCCCATATAGCCCATATCTTGATCCAATAGAATTATCTGTTCTAACTCATTCGGTAGGCTCATTGAGTTTTAATATATACTGGTCTTTGACCACAACATTTTTTCCCCTCTCTTAATAGAGCTAACATGAGATGAGAAATTTTATGACATTTTGATGTCATAAAAACCTAAGTTATTGAATACATATTTTGTCAGATACATAAATAAGTGTGAGATATACCTAAATAAAATTACAATTAAAAAAAAAAAAACTTTAAGATATAGAAAAATGTTGGTTAAACACTTTTTCCCCCTTACTAAAGAAATCAATGAAGTTTACACATTTCTTCTAGGTTTCTCCTATCATCAAGAAATTTCCAGATCTACATCAGATCATAGTTGAAGTTTTCATTTCTAATTTAGTGTTTTGGATACATTGTAGGTGTAGAGAACCTGTATTGAGATTCCTAGTCTGCTGAATTGTGCAAATCACTGTCTTCACCCTAATTAGAGTGTTGAAAAAAAGAATTCTTCCCTACTTGAAAGTGACTTGTATGTATTTCAGGATGGTATGCAAGTTTTTTAAAAAATCATAAATGACCATTGTCTGTTAAGTTAATTTACTGTGCAGTCCCAAATGAGATGGGGTTGGAGAAAAGAGGCTTAATACATAATATAACACACAGGTGTGGTACTGATATAATTCTTTATCCACAATAAATTTAATCCCTTTAATTTGGGAGTTATAGTCTACCAACTTCAATAGGATGAATCTAGTGAAAACGTAAGAAATAAGGGCTATTCTCAATATCATGTCATCTTCTTTTAATGACCCCATAATCCCTTGCGGGGTGGAGTCTGGGCAACTCAATGGAGCTAGCAGGGTGTTTAATGGCCGGATGCCCTTCCTGTCACCAATGCGGAGTTTTGTTCAGCAGATATATTCTCATTGTGCCAAGAGAGAGAAATATCTGCCTCTACCTAGGATCGAACTCACAGCATCCTGACTGTGAGGTGAGAGCTCCACTTCTAGGCCACCGCACCACACCACTCCACTCTCAATATCATATCATTGAATAAAATATGATAATATATTGCAGGCTGGGATTTTATTTAATTTTTTAAAATAATTTTTATTTTATTTTTTCTTTAAAAACAAGAACAGAAACAAACACAAAATATAAATTTTCATTTTACAATGGTGTTCTTCTAAAATTCACATTTTTCCCCTCCCTGTCTTTACATATATTTGTGGTTCCCTTGTTCTTTATTTATATATATATATATATTTCTTTATCTGTTATACATATTATTATATCTACCGGTATATACTACTTTACATACATTGTCTGTTTAGTGGCATATTAGTAATCCTTCTTACTTGCTATTCCTGACCTTTAGCCATTTATACCATTTGTTCCATATTAAATAATATTCCGTTTCATCTTTTACTTTTATCTCTTTCGTCAATTTGTCCATCTCTGCACAATCCAAGACTTTCCTTATCACCGCTTCCTCTTTTGGTATAGTGTTGCTTTTCCAATTCTGTGTGTATGTTATCCTGGCTGCCATTATAATATGTAAAATTAGATATTGTATTTCTTTGGTGTAATTTCTGGAGAGTATTCCCAATAAAAAAAAATTCCGGTTTCCAGTCTATATAGTGTTCAGTTATCTCTTCAAGCCACTTTTTGATTTTAGTCCTTTTTTTTTTATTTATTTATTTTTATTTGCAGATGCACACGTCCACCATAACTGATAATATGGGATTTTATTTTAAGATGACTGTGTGTCTTCTTTTCTTCAGGGCTGTTTCCTTTGTTACTTTTCTCTTATGCCATTTTTTTTAAAGAACAAAAACCCTCTCCTGTTTCAAAATGTGATACCAGATAGCATTAGAAATGGAATCTCAATCACCCCCAATTTTTTATGACTCCTGACTGTTATTTGTTACCTTATTCTTGTTTTCATCTGCCATTTTTGGTTGGATTTGCTTGCCCCTGCCACATTTTATTTCAAAGACAAAATAAGGTTCAAGCTTATTTAAACAGGATTTAGTCACTTATTCCAAGTGTTTTTTTTTAAAAAAAGCTAATGGAATGGAGGCATTCAATAATTATTGCTAATGGACTAAATTGTACACATGATACAAGGTGTGTTTTCCACTTCAGAAATTGCTTTGATAAAGATAATGGGGCCACTTGCAGAATGAGCTGCTTTTTAGCCTGGCAATTATATTAGTAGTGCTACTTTGCTGCAATATTTATGTAAGGTTTTGCCCTTATTATGTTAGCAAATGATAGTGATTAGTAAAGGTCTTTAGGCACTGTTTTGAAACAGAATTCAAAAAGGTTAGGCATTAATACATATGTGGTATGATCCACATATATTTCTCCATTTCAAAATATTTTCATAGGTTTGACAATTAAAACTAGGAGAAACTCATGTTCTAGTCAACCAGTGGGACAGTCACAGCTAATTTTCTCTATCTTACCTCAAAGGCATCTATATTAGATGTTCTTTTTTTTTTTAAAAAAAAATGTTGCTGGTGCTTCCCTTCCCTTCCCTCTGGCCTATATTTCTTTTTTCTGGTTTTCACCCACTTATTAACTCATTTTCACTGTTGCCTGGTCATATGAAAGTGTGGTTGAGCCCAGTGGTGGAATTCAAATTTTTTTATTACTGGTTCTGTGAGCGTGGCGTGGTGGGCGTGGCTTGGTGGGTGTGGCAGGTGAAGGATACTGCAAAATCTCCATTCCCACCAGTGGTGGGTTGCTACCGGTTCTCCCTGGTTCTTGCGAACCGGTAGTGGAAATTTTGAGTAGTTCAAACTGGTAAATACCACCTCTGCCTGGCCCTGCCCCCAATCTATTTGCTTCCTCCCAAGTCCCAGCTGATCAGCTAGAAGGAAAAAAAAAACTGTTTAAACTCTTGCCGGGGTACTTCAAAGGGCTGTCGTACAGCTGATCAGCAGTAAAAGGCAGTGTGGTGGTAGACCAGTGCGCTCCAAAAAAAAAAAAAAAATATGGGTAAACCGGAATGCACCAAAAACAAATGTATAGACTGATGCACTCCAAAAACAAATAGGTAGAACGGAACGCTCCAAAAACAAATGGGTAGACCTGTACGACTCTACAAGCAGTTAAAAGCCTGGTAGACCAGTACCTCTGCTAAATCCTAAGGAATTGTCACATGACCATCAAACCACGCCCACAAAATAAGTAGGTGCATCTTATACTCCGGTGTGTCTTTTACTCCGAAAAATATGGTAATATATGTACACCACCAACTACATTTTGGTAAATAAGATTTCTCAGTTGAGTGAAAATAATACAAAATAATAGAGTTGGAAGGAACTTTGGAATCTTCTAGTCTGACGTCCTGCCAAATTGGAGACCCTATACCATTCTTGACACATGGCTGTCGAATTTATTCTTTAAAAGCTCCAGAGATAAAGCAGTTACAACTTCTGGAAGCAAGCCATTTCACTGATTAATTGTTCTCACTGTTAGGAAATTTCTCTGTAGTTCTAGGTTGGCTCTCTCTTTGTTAAGTTTCCATCCATTACTTTTTGTCTTGACCTCAGGTGCTTTAAAGAATAGATTGTCCCCTCTTCTTTGTAACAGCCACTCAAATATCGTAACCCGAGTCCTTCCCTTCTCTTTATTAGACTAGAATACCCAGTTCCTGCAATCATTCATCATGTTTTAGCCTCCAGACCCCCAATCATCTTTGTTGCTCTTCTTTGCACTCTTTCTAGAGTCTCAATATCTTTTTTGCATCCTGGACACCAGGATGTGATGTGGTATTACCAAGACATATACCAGTACTGATAGTTTGCATGGTATTATTCCTCTGTTGACACGGCCTAGGACTGCATTGGCTTTTGTGGCAGCTGCAGCATATTGCTAGCTCATATTTAAGTGGTTGTCCACTAGGATTCCTAGATCCATCTCACAGTTACTGCTTTTTAGCCATGTATCACATATTCTTTGCCTGTGAATTTGGTTTTTCTTGCCTAAGTAAGCAAAATCTTACTTTTCTTGCCACTGAATTGCATTTTACTGAATTTATTTATATACTTTTAAAATTATTTATTTTTAAAAAATAATTTTATTTATTTACTTTTTACTAGCACAATTTTCTCCACTCTGGGCTATTGTTAAATAATTATCATTCATAAGAAATTGAGCCAGATGGTAAATATAACCTGTGAGGCATATGTATGAATGTGCGTTTGGGGAATGGGGGAATTTTTATTCATATGCTGTATTAATATTGAGAGTTGGAGACAAAATCATTATCATTCATGACAATAATCTCTAAGTAACAAAAGGATTTTTTTTTCCCCTTCAGGTTTCAGAATAGTGTTTACAAACTGAAGAAGTTCAGCCATGTAGAGGTAAGGCTGCAAGGGCTCGTATAAATATTCACCAGATATGGTGACTCTTATTTAGCTTTTGTACAAGTGCCACAATACTGATTGAAAAATCAGAGATCTACAGACAATCTTCAAATGTCAGTGAGCTTATATCAGTGACAAAAATCCACTCTTCCCTCTTTTACAAGCAATTAACTATGGCATATGGGTTTTAGTGGCTTGGCATAAGCTGGCGAATTGAGTGAATAAAGGGGAGAAACAGCTCAATTCTAGCCTTGAAGGGCAGCTGCACTATCACAAGGGCTGATAAACTGATTTGGATGCTAGCCAAGACTGTTTGAAGAGATATCAAGAAACAGTCTCCTTGGCTGGTACATAGATGTTGGGGACTAGAGCTCAAGAGGACACCCCCTTTCTCATTTTCTGGGAGACATGCAGCTGGTCTGACTTAAAAAAATGGAGAGAGAGAAAGGAGAAGAGAGAAGAAAGCCAGTAGAAGATGGAGTGTACAGGGTGACTGGAGAAAAAAGTTAAGTGTGTAAAGAACTTGTTGGTCCTTGATCATGAAGAAACATCCATGGGTGGCTTCCCAGGAAGAAGGGAAGTGAAGGTCAAAGGGATGAGACCCCACGCAAAACCCAAAAAAGGAAGGAAGGGATTGGCTGTCAGTAGGGAAGCCCTGGTGTCTGGGAAAGGAGAGAACAAAAGACCCCAAGAGGTATTCTTTCTCCAACAGAAAAATGGTAGGCATCAGTAGCAAGAGATCCAGGAGAAGCATCTGCTGAGCACACAACGGAAACATGAACAGGCACTGTACACAATGGAAATGCAAATGGTCAGATAGTCATTGGAGGTCATGCGGCTGGATCATACTATGAACAAAGGCATCTAGAAGGCCTTCAAAGTCACCCCAATTCCAGACAAAATGAGAGAAGTGAGGCTGCAGTGGTAGGGACATGTGGTCAGTGTTGAGGTAGAATCCATCATGAGGCAAGCACTTGCACTAAGTCCAGATGGTTCGCAGCCCCAAGGACAACTAAAAACGCGATGGATGGACTGCCTGCATGAAGACATATGAGCCATAGGTGTATGCCCAGCCGAGGCTGCAGATTGGACAAAATGGCAGGTAAAATGCAAAACTGCAGGAATATGACAGGAATAACGCAAAGAACAAGAAGAAGAACTCTCACTATAAACAGTAAAAAAAAAAAAAAGAGTAAAAGGATAAAACCTGTACTGTCTCATTTTCTGTCAATGGATACCTTTGCAAAACAAAGTACATCTAAACAACCCCATCACACTGTGTCAGCCATCCCACCTAAATCAGACAAGAAATACAGTGTTTCTGTCTGATTTACCTGAGAAATCTGGTAAGTCTGAAAGTACAAATCTCCCACCACCAGTTTTAATTCCTGTTCAAGTAGAGCAGGTCTTTCCTAATATCTTCCTCTGACTGTTAAGCTGCTGGAGGGTCCCCCATCTCTTGTCTGATCATTTCCTGGGCGGCATCTCTTCCTTTTGCTTCGCAAGGTCATTTTCATGTATCATTACATATTATGACATTGACATTGACCATGTTGAATAGCCCTCTATTAATTTAGGCAGACATGATGGCTCAGTGGCTAAAATGCTGAGCTTGTCAATCAGAAGGTTGGCAGTTCAGCAGTTCAAATCCCGAGTGCCGCATAATGGAGTAAGCTCCTGTTACTTGTCCCATCTTCTGCCAACCTAACAGTTTGAAAGCATGTAAAATATGCAAATAGAAAAATAGGGACCACCTTTGGTGCAAAGGTAACAGTATTCCGTGCGCCTTCGGCATTTAGTCATTTAGTCAGCTTAGAAACAGAGATGAGCACTGCCCCCTACAGTCGGGAACGATTAGCACATATGTGCGAGGGGAATCTTTATCTTTACCTAATTTAGGCAGATTTTATGGTAAAGCCTGGCTTGTCATTTTGACTCTTGGGTTTTTGGGAGAGTTGTCTGAAGAAATGTGAAGAAGAAATGAAGGAACACACCCATGAGCCAAAGGAGAAGGCATTAAAGCAGTTGTCTTTCATCCTAATGTTGCATTTACAATATTTCATAAAAGTTAAGGAAGTTCAGGGTTTTTGTTTTGTTTTGCTTTGTTTCACCAACTTGGAGTTTTGTCTATTTATCTATCGCACTTAAGTTTATATATCTGTCTAAATATGCAACCTAATGTTTTAAGAAGATGACTAAAACACTAAATATTGCATCACTTCTCACTTAAGAATAAAATCAATAATGTTTCTCATTTTATATCTTTAACACACATATGACTCACCTCCAAAGTCACACGTAACACTGAGACTGAAAAGATGGGTACATTTTGTTGAGTTATGAATTGGCCACTCAATATATAATCAATCCAATGCACTTCCTTGATAAAAACTAATCCTAAAATAAATATTTATATCACCTAGTAGGAAGATCCACAGCATTCAGTCTTGGTCTAGCTAGGAAGGTCATTGCTACATTCAATCACTGTAGCACAATAACTGCTAAGGTGTGATGTTTTGCATGATAGCAATAGCACTTATATAGTGCTCCATATCGCTTTACAGAATTTTCTAAGCAGTTTACAAAGTCAACATCTCCCCCTCCCCAACAATCTGGGTCCTCATTTTACCAACCTCAGAAGGATGGAAGGTTAAGTGAACCTTGAGCTGGTCAGGGTTGACCTCAGACTGTTGGCAGAGTCAGCCTGCAATACTGCATTCTAACCACTGCACCACTAGGGCTCCGTTCTGATGTCAGAATGTCAATCCTATTCCATTTACTTAATACCAATGATACCATTGTATTATTTTTTTTTAAAAAAAGAAATCAACATTGTCTTGATATTTTTATTATTTGCATTCATTAAGGCATTTTATTGTTTTCTGATAAGTCTCCTCTCTAGGAGGAATAAGCTTCTAGAAATATTACATGTTAAGGGTTATTTGACTCAAGCTTACCCATAGCAATGCTGTGCATATGTTCATAAATTTGGGGTGGATGGGTGGTAAGACACAATGGAAATGATTTGACATGGTGTTCTTCCATGTTATTGTTTTGTTTTGTTGTTTTTCAACTTCTTTGTCAAGCACAGGGCTCTGGGATTTCCTGATAATCAGCCATCAAATAAAAACAGATAGGATCTTGCTTTAGCTTTCAAAACTAGCCAAAGTAAGCTAGTTACTGCCACCTAGCTAACCTAACAAATAAAACCAAAATAAATTCTGAAAAGTCATAAGGACTACAATGTATAGGCCACTCTACTCTAACTGCAATGTTACTTGAATTCCTATTCAGATTCATAGCTTCCTTTTTTTACCATCTAGGAAGCAAACATGCAGTTGCCAAAACAGAAAAACATACAAATACTGTGAATTATGATATGGCATAACCACCTCAGACTTGCATTTCATGTATTCTTTCAAGGACCTAATATCCCTTGAAGCCCCACACAAATATTTATATAGATTTTATACAAGCATTATGGAACACAATCTATTTCTGTGGTTGCTAAGAATTGGCAATGACTCGATGGTCCATCATCAATCAAAAATATAGATACTTATCAACTATAGAGAATGACAGGACCATTTGGGGAAGATTCATTATCAATTATTTATCAACAAAAGGAAGTGAGAAGACACAAGATTGAATGAGTTCACTGTCTGTTTAGGTATTAAATCATTCTGAGAAACCTAAGATTAGATTTGCAATTTATGAACTAAATAAATTCGTCAACTGGCTATCTGTGTTTGAAATGATGTAATTCAATCTTTTCCTTAATTTAGAATAGAATAGAATAGAATAGAATAGAATAGAATAGAATAGAATAGAATAGAATAGAATATAGAATAGGAGTAGGAGTAGGAGTAGGATAGGATAGGATAGGATAGGATAGGATAGGATTGGATAGGATAGAATATAGAATAGGAGTAGGAGTAGGAGTAGGAGTAGGATAGGATAGGATAGGATAGGATAGGATAGGATAGGATAGGATAGGATAGGATAGAATATAGAATAGGAGTAGGAGTAGAATAGAATAGAATAGAATAGAATAGAATAGAATAGAATAGAATAGGAGTAGGAGTAGGAGTAGGAGTAGGAGTAGGAGTAGGATAGGATAGGATATAGAATAGGAGTAGGAGTAGGAGTAGGATAGGATAGGATAGGATAGGATAGCATATAGAATAGGAGTAGGAGTAGGATAGAATAGAATAAAATAGAATAGAATAGAATAGAATAGAATAGAATAGAATAGAATAGAATAGAATAGAATAGAATAGAATAGAATAGAATAGAATAGAATAGAATAGGAGTAGGAGTAGGAGTAGGAGTAGGAGTAGGAGTAGGATAGGATAGGATAGGATAGGATATAGAATAGGAGTAGGAGTAGGAGTAGGATAGGATAGGATAGGATAGGATAGGATAGGATATAGAATAGGAGTAGGAGTAGGAGTAGGAGTAGGATAGGATAGGATAGGATAGCATATAGAATAGGAGTAGGAATAGAATAGAATAGAATAGAATAGAATAGAATAGAATAGAATAGAATAGAATAGAATAGAATAGAATAGGAGTAGGAGTAGGAGTAGGAGTAGGAGTAGGAGTAGGAGTAGGAGTAGGAGTAGGAATAGAATAGAATAGAATAGAATAGAATAGAATAGAATAGAATAGAATAGAATAGAATAGAATGGGACCTTGGTGGTCTTCTGCTCAAGCAGGAGACCCTATAGTACCATTTTAGATAAGTGACTGTCTAGTCTCTTGTAAAAAAAACCTCCAGTGATGGAGCACCCATGATTTCTGAAGGCAAGCTGTTCCACTGATTAATTGTCCTGACATTTTTTAAAATTTCAAATTACCCTGCATTCATTCTTTGATACATACATTTTCCCACTGGTAGATTTTTGAAGAAACTGAATCAGACTGGCTAATTTATATTACATTTAATGTAATTTAATTTGTATGCCACTATCTAGAAGCAACCTTCAGTAGGTTACCTTTTCCCAGACATACTATTTTATTGATATAAGATGAATGCTTGTGGACGTCAGTGCCATCTTGAAATTTATAGTCCTACTATCACATTGTATTATTGCAATATCGTAAATATAGTATCACAATTGATATAACAAATATTGTTCTTCACTTCCCATCTATGTTCGTGGTAACTTACAAAACACAATAGAACTCAATAGGTTATAATAATAGTAAAAATTGAGTGAGTTTTTGTAAGAGCTCTAGTTCTTTAGCTGGAGGTGAAAGAATGAACAGAAGTGAAGTAGATAATTCAGAATAAGAAACACACTCTTCAAATTTAGGCATTTTGAAAAGCCCAAATACGATGCTGCAAATATGAAGCTAAATGTAATTCATCAGCAAATAAAATGACAACAGAAGTCTGAGCACATGGGACTGTGCCACAATATTATCCTGAAACTGATCATTTAGAGTTAAGATCTAAGGAAATACAAATCAATATAGACATTATATAGACATATAGAATGAAAAAGGAAGAGTGAACTAATGCTCAATACTGACCAGTTCTTAGAAAGAGTACGTTAGTGCAATATTACTTAAAGAAGTTTATTTATTTATTTATTGAATTTATATTGCAGCCTATTCGCCCATGGCAACTCAAGGCGGCTTATAGATTATAAAACAACATTTAAAACAATAAAACTAATAGAGTATTAGAGTTGGGGGCCATTCTAATCTCTGGGGGAATGAAGTTCCAGAGAGAGGGAGCCACCACGGAGAAGGCCCTTCTTCTGGGTCCCACCAGGTGTAACTCCCTCGGAGATGGGATCCGCAGCATTCCCTGTTAAGTGTGTAAAGAATTTGTTGGTTCTTGGTCATGAAGGAAGAAGAAACATCCATGGGTGATACTGAACAGAGAAAACTGAGTTTGGTAGAAAACATTTTGTTTGTATATTTCCTTTCATTGTTGCTTCCAGATTACTTCCTGTGAACTACAATATGTTGCAGTTTTGAAATTGCTGGTTGAAGATTATCAGGGATTAAAATAGTTAATTGAGTACTCATCTAAAGTCAACCTAGCTCAGGATATTCAATGTCAGCTTTCTCATTCAATGTATCAACAGATGCTCAGCATCTTTTATAGAAGAAAAGGTTGAAGTAGCATTCCATTAACATACTGCTCGGGAGAGCAATAAGCATTTTCTTTTCTTTTTTTCTTTTCTTTTCTTCTTTTTTTTGGGGAGGGGAATTGCACGTTTTAGGGGTTTTGTTCCTAACATCCTCCACATCTGACTATTTCAAGGATTTTATATTCCTTTGAAATACCGTCAAAAAGAGTTCCTTGAATTCCTGAGAAGAATCACTCAACACATCGGGTTGACTTGACATCAGATAATTGAGTTCCACAATTGCTAGAGAAGCAGATGGCTGCTTCGTTTCATATGTGGCTGTTCTACGGAACTTCCCAGGGATTTCTAAAGACGGTGCTTTCTCTTCATTGTTATCCATGGGGGAGGGGGGGGATAAATGATACTAACTGCTAAGTTCAGGGTGATGAAGTTCAAAAACAAAGTTTTTGACAAATACTTTAATGTTAGTTGGAGCTGATGAATACAGGATATAGTATAAAATAGAATAGAATAACAGAATTGGAAGGGACCTTGGAGGTCTTCTAGTCCAACCCCCTGCTTAGGCAGGAAACCCTACACCAGTGGTCCCCAACCCCCGGTCCGTGGACCGGTGCTGGGCCGTGGAGTACCTGGCACCGGGCCGCGCAGCGGCCGGGGGACATGAACGCTGCAGCGCAAAGGCTCCTGGGCCGTGCGCAAAAGCTCCTGGGCCGTGCGCAATGGGCCGTGCGCAAAAGCTCCTGGGCCGTGCCCCCACCCCTGCGCGCGCTCAGCGGGCCGCGGCGATAAAAAGGTTGGGGACCACTGCCCTACACCACGTCAGACAAATGGTTATCCAACACCTTCTTAAAAACTTCCAGTGTTGGAGCATTCACAACTTCTGGAGGCAAGTTGTTCCACTGATTTAATTGTTCTAACTGTCAGGAAATTTATCCTTAGTTCTAAGTTGCTTCTCTTCTTGATTAGTTTCCACCCATTGCTTCTTGTTCTACTCTCAGGTGCTTTGGAGAATAGCTTGACTCCCTCTTCTTTGTGGCAGCCCCTGAGATATTGGAACACTGCTATCATGTCTCCCCTAGTCCTTCTTTTCATTAAACTAGACATACCCAGTTCCTACAACTGTTCTTAGCCTCCAGTCCCCTAATAATCTTTGTTGCACTCTGCACTTTTTCTAGAATCTCAACATTTATTTATTTTTTTGCATCGTGGCTAAGCAGTGGCTAACAATGGGCAGAATCAAGTCATTACAGTTGCTTGGAACAAAACTTGCAGCACATAAATTAACCTCTCTGTGATGAGTTCAAAGGAGAGAATTGGGCAACTAACTAAACTAAACTACTAACTAAAAAAATTGAACCTATATTAAAAAAAAAACACCAACCACCTTTTGCACACACACAAAAAAAAGCAAGTTAATCAAGTTAACTTAAAAGAAACCTTTACGTTTTGGGGAGGATATCTCTGAAATATTCACTGCATGTAACTTCTCCTTTGAACCCACTGAATAGAAATGACTAAGGGAAGCATAAACATTCTGCTTAAGATGCAAAATAGAATCAGAGGTGTGTTTCTGTTCCCCAAATCAAGAAACCTACAGCTGAACAGAGCTCATTGCCCTGCCTATTTAAACTGATGGACCATCGTGTTTTTTTTTTTTTTAATTCTTAAAGAGAATTGCATTAACAACTATCGACATGCAAGAAAATATAATTAGCCTCAATCTCATCCATCTGCCATCTTCTGTACAAGTTAACAGCGGAAACAAAGACAGAGAAATAATCACTATAACTCTTCTATAGCTTCTGACTATATATATATATATATATATATATATATATATATATATATATATATATATATATATATATATATATTCTCAGGTTTTCGCGGGTGTTTGTATGTAGGTCTTTGGTTATTCGGGTCTTCTCCCACGTAAAATTGGAAGTGTCTTGGTGACGTTTTGACGAAGTCTCATTCGTCATCTTCAGGCTGGTGTTCTCGGCTTCGTGCTTCCAGGAGCAATATATATATATATATATATATATATATATATATATATGTATGTATGTATGTATGTATGTATGTATGTATGTATGTATATATATATGTATGTATATATATATATATATATATATATCAGATATATATGTCAGATATATATGTCTACTGAAAATTGATTGAAAACCTCTTATTCAATTTCAATGCTAACTTTAAAAGAGTAAATCAGAGGCAGAAATCCTTCATTAACCAGATATCCTGAAGCCTCAAATTTTCTATCACTATGACTAGAGTCCTATCTTATTTTTCAAAGTCTCACAATCTCATATAGGATTTCCACCTCTGCAACCTTAAAACACTGGAAAGATACACACTGAATTGATACCTATTATCAGTTCATTGGAGTGTCCCTGTTCTCCAAATGTTCAAATGTCAACTGTTCCTTCCTTGAAGTGGGAGAGATAAATTGTAATTGTCTATTCTCAGAACACTAGCATCAAGGTCAGTGAAGCTGAGAGCAAAACTGTGATAAACTAACAAAATAGACTGTCTTTTCAGAATGATTTTTACCCTTGGCATCTTTGATAGGACATTCCGTAGAGGTACGCCATATGACTGTGAAATGAAAATTATTCCTTACTTGTTTGGCAAAAGTACTTTGAACTCACTTATAATCTACGGTCAGATCATTTTATGTTGAGATCAACATAATTTATTCAAATTTATTCTCATGGAAATATCAGTAGAACTACTCTGTGGTGTCACAAGGTATTTAGTTTATAAGTATTAATTGCACCTCTATAACTGTCTGGTTTGGTTTTGCAATCCAACAAGACAGACACAGACTTCAGAGGATAATTAGAACTGCAGAAAACGATCACGCGGCAAAACTGATTGACAATATTTTTTACTACCGGTTTGGGTGAATAGGTAGTAAAAAAATTCTTTAAAAATGTTTTTTAAAAAAGGTTCTGATGATTGCATGGCACATCATGGGAACCTTTTTTTTTTTTTTTACTTTTTATAGCATTTTTTTACTACCACTTCATTCGAACCGGTAGTTTTTATCACTACCGGTTTGTCCGAACCCGAGTGAACCGGTAGCATTTCACCCCTGCCCCAAGGTCCCTTCCAACTCTGTTATTCCATATTCTGCTTTCTAGATTCTTGGGCATTTCTATTAATAATGATATAGATTATCAATAGAAGTGTGGATACAATTTGGTAAACTGGGAAAGAGGTGATCCAAATCCTTATGGAAATCAATGGGTGACTTTTCACCACCTGTTTTGTCTCAGGTAATCCTCACTTTTGCTTTGAGCAAAATGAAAGGTTACCAGGTACAGTGTTTTCTCCTCCTCAGTGGAGTAAAATGACAGCCCTCTTCTGTTATTAATATGAATATTTTTTTTTCTTTCCCTTTCTTGCTTACTTTCTTTGGGAGGGAGGGGGAAATCCTACCGATTTTGAACAGAAAAGTTGGAAAACAGAAAAGTTTAAAGAACTTGCCTATCTCTCATTTTAAGGCTAAATAAATAAATAAATAAATAAATAAATAAATAAATAAATAAATAAATAAATATGATGGCATTAAGTAATAGTTTGACTATGATGTCCCAGTTTTGTGAGCATAACAGTGGCTGACAGTAGCAGGAACTTTGGAAACCGGACTGCATTTAGTAGAGCTTTCTCTTAATCGAGGGCACAGCTTACATGTAAGAGAAAATGATAACAACCACAATAGCTCCTTTTCCTCTGCATAGGGAAGATGTTTGGATGCCCCAATATCATCCTATGCACCTTAAGGAGAGGTAGGGCAGATGCCTTGTGAAAACTTTGGCGGCCTTTGGTTATTCCTTTGCAGTCATTTATACAGCATCACAGTGACATCTCCTCTACTTATGGCTGATAAGAGGCCCCCTGGAATGCATGCTTGCTACAAACAACAAGCTGGGCACAGATGCCTGCGGCTAAAATCCAAATGATATATCATAAATTGTTAATGCTGGTTTTCAAAGCACTAGATTATCTACCTCCTGCTTTTTGCTGGTTTGGAGCTTGGGGAAAGCAGAGAAGCGATGGAAAATCATTAGAAACATTTGCCAGCTCTCGGCAGTAAAATATCTGATTTAATTTTGTCTCCAGGTGTCACTATAAATGTCTCTCCGTTACCATCAGAACAGAAACGTGCAGATGTTATTTACTTTTGACACAGAAAAATCATTTTGCACACAAGGGCCTTTGAGCGTATGCAGGAATTTTTAATAGATTATCAACAAGAACCCAAACCTTTAATCTGTCACTCAGCAAAATTAGTAAGGCGCATTTAGCAGCAGAAAATGCCCCGAGGCAGTCAAACACGTTGAAATTAATTGCTGCAGGAAAAGATATACATATTTAGAAATGCTTTTGGTTCAGTCACCTGTTAACTAAAAGTGCAGAGGCAAAATACTAAACTGTAGGTTTTCAAACACCCTTCTCTGGAAACAGAGCAAAAAGCAGGGACACATAAATCTAAGACACAGTACATTGAGTCGGAGACATAATGGTGGCATAGACAGTCTTGATGGATCTAGGATAAGCCTGTAATGGAAGACTATCAAGTGACTGATGTACAAAAAAAATGAAATTTACTTCATTGTGTGGTGTCTTTTTACAGGAGGACTGAAAAACTCAAGGAAGGTTAAAAATTGAGTTCAGAAATTAGGAATTAGGGGAGAAAAGGGCTCTTGTAAAGGTCAGTGTTTTGGGCTATGAATCTGGAAAATAAAGAGAGCTACTGGCTTACCAAAAATTTTGCTATCTTTCTTACTGTCAGAAAGAAAAGGTATAAATAAGGAAAAAAGGGAAAACTTTGAACTGAAATTTCAGCACTATTGCAAAAGGGAATAGATAAAAGCCACCTCTGGATTCAAATTAAAGAAAGCAGTTTTACTGAATAATTATTAGAACTGCTGCAGTCTTCAGAAACACTCCACATTATTATTATTTTTTTAAAAAAATTGAAGTTACATGCAGCTTGTCCCCAATTTAAAAGGGCAGAATTGAATAATTTTAAAATATTTTAATAAGCAGTCTAGCAAGGACCTTGTGTCAATGTACTGCATTTAGAACAGAATGATCTTAAAATGAAGACCCCCAATTAATAAGAGATTCCCAGCGTGGCTGCTTGTCTCATCCTCTGAAATCCCAATGCTGAACCATTTCACCATTTCAGGCTTATACAGGAAGAAAAGCCTTCGAAGCATGGCAGATCTTAGAGAAGGCAGGAGGATGCAAATCTTTTGCTCAGGTTTAATGCCAGGGATTACAGGAATATAGCTTCTGTTGTGGGAGATCAAGTTCCCAGGTAGTCTGTTGAAAGACTGATTGGATTACAAAGCTCAGTGATGCTGATTACTTTGAATGCAGGCATAGCAAATGTTTAAGTCAATCAGAACTAGAAAAGCAGTGTGGGGTCTGTCAGAGAGAGAGAGAGAGAGAGAGAGAGAGAAAGATAGAGAGAGAGAGAGAATGAGAATTTGGCTCTGGATGAGTAGACACAGCATAAGTCTCCTGACTATTTGGCCTTAAATTATACCTAATTTCTTCTCTCATTTCTTCTGTAGTAAAGTCACTCAAGAGGAAACTAAAGAATTGCATTCCCAGCTCTCAACTCTCTCCTCCTTGCAAATCTCAGAAGGAAAAAAAAATACCTTTGAATTGTCTGATGCCAGATCTCCTTAACTAACTGGATTTGAGTCCACTGGTGTGATCATGAAACCAGCTGCGGCTTGTGAAGACTGATTGAGTTGGATTGGCGGTTACTGTTCCTAGGAGATTGACCCTTCCAAATGTTAAAGTTGCCCCTTTAGAAGGAAGTCATCTTCTTGAAGTTCATAAGCATATCTTACTTCAGCGGTGTCAAACTCGATTTCATTGAGATCTGCATCAGGGTTGTGTTTAACCTTGCGGGGGGGATGAGCATGGTTGGGTGGCGGTGACTAGGGTGGGCATGACCAGCTTGATGTCACTCATTTCAGGAGGGACCTGTGGTGGCCTGGGAGTGGCTGGGGGGGATCCTCCTGCAGCCCTCTGCCAGCAAAAACAGAGCCCAGGAGAGCCACATGTGGCCCTTCTGAACTCTGTTTTTGATGGCAGAGGCACCAAGGGCTGGTCATTCGCTATTTCACCCATGGGCCAGATCTAAGCACCTCACAGGCCAAATCCGGCCCCCGGGCTTTGAGTTTGACACCCCTGTCTTACTTGGTCTTGGAAATAGCTACTACAGAGTTGGGTTTTACAGCCCAGAAGTGTCAAACAGTGGCATTCACTTCCCCATGCCTTGCATTGGTCAGAATCCCCAGGTCCTGGACAACCACTTCAGGAATTGTGAGGTTGGCAAGAATGTAGGTATGTACATAGGCATTTAAAATTATTGGCTGCCATCTCCAGTGGATCGTTCAAATTTCAAAATAATAATAATTTCAAATTTCAAAATAATAAGCATTGCAAATGTGACAGAATCCAGTTCAGAGGTGGTATTCAGCAGGTTCTGACCAGTTCTGGAGAACCGGTAGCAAAAATTTTGAGTAGTTCAGAGATCCGGTAAATACCACCTCTGACTGGCCTGGCCCCCATCTATTCTTTGCCTCCTGAGTTCCAGCTGATCGGGAGGAAATGGGGATTTTGCAGTAACCTTCCCTTGGAGTGGGGAGGGAATGGAGATTTTATAGTATCCTTCCCCTTCCATGCCCACCAAGCCATGCCCACCAAGCCATGCCACACCCACCAAGCCACACCCACAGAACCGGTAGTAAAAAAAATTGAATCCCACCACTGATCCAGTTGATCTTGATTGATTTAAAAAAAATTAAGCAGAATTGGTTAGTATTTGACTTTAGACAGACTGGGATTTCTATAAATAAACAAACAAACATTCTGGTAATGGTGTATCAGTTGAAAATTGCCCAATGTCATCCATGAAGTCATTAGAACTGAGCTCAACTTGAAAGAGATGTTTTCTCTTAAATTGTTCAGATTTCAAAAGCAATATACGATTTGGAACTTTGGACTGACAGAACGTACCTACTGAATTTTGATTGTCTACCTAATGCAACATCTTTTATTTCAGACAAGGCACAGACATATACTTAACTCTAAGCCTTCTTTCCTCAAGTGGGATCTTCAGACTTTGTTATTTGAAGTATTTGGCATTCATTCACGTCATTCAGCTCATTCCCTCTTGTGTTTTTTTTATCGTTGTTGTTGTTTTGTTTTTGGCCACTTCATAATAAAAATTACATTTTAATCATGTTTTTGTTAACAAATCTGAATTTTTTTTTCCTGGGCCTGCAGATTATGATAAAGTGCTACCCTATAGCTGAATGGAAACAGATGCACGTGACAAAAATAACAAAAACAGCCACAGATGGTGCGTTGCGTGCCCAACTTCTTAATTTATCCTTTTTTGTGCAGCACAATGATCTTTGCCAATAGATTGCATTCATCGTTTGTGCATTTCCTTAGGGAAGCTTTCCTGCCCCATCTCTTTAAAACCTGCTGTACATCGTTACGATAGTGCATAAAACCACTTGGTATTTTGGCAGTTAATTTCATCTTTTCTCCTCAAAAAAGAATGTGACAGCAGAGTCCTATTCATGAATTATGTGCTCCTTAGAATGGGGATGTTCTGTCTTGTTCTCCCAGATTGTCTTTGTGAGTAATATTTATAAGGAACTCACTTTCAACGTGACATTCAGAGGTCATACCTTCTTTGAAATTTGTAAAAAAAAAAAAAAGTCAGGCTAATCTGTCATTTAGGATGGGGGGGACAGTCATTGTAGAATACTAAAACACATCGCTGTGTCCCCTTCAGAAAAGAAAACCGCGTAGTCCTTTGTGAAATTCCAGAGCTACAGATTTCCATGCATGAGTGAATGTTGTGCACAAAACCCAACAGGTAAACAAAAGAAATCAGGAAAGAAAATAAAATAAAATTTATTATCCTGTGTGTGTGTGTGTTTTAATGATGGCATTACATTTGAACTACAGCACTCTCTGAAATTGCTTTCTGAAGTAGCTGCAGAAGATATATTTAAGAGAGAGAGAGAGAGGGAGGGAGGGAGAGAGGGAGGGAGGGAGGGAGAGAGAGAATAAACATCTGATTCAGTTCCATCACTCTTGGTTTCTCTCAATGGAGTTTGGTAAATTGACTGAACATAGAAATACTTGAGTACAGTGTACGTATTCTGTATTTCACCCACCTCACCAGGGCCCTCAGGCTAATGTTCTCTCTTTTCTAATTTAATGAGCCTCCCCTCTTATAGATTCAAAGTGACAAATAATTAAAAAGTTATCATTGCATTTATGTCTCTTTGTGTTAAGTGTTTAAGAGAAAGTAGAACACACAATACATTATCAGTGAATGTTTGATTAAAGTAGGAAAACAGACTCATTCCGTTAAACAAGGTTTTGGCTCTTCATTCCCTTGCACGCTTTCCTTCAGCCATCAGCCATTGCAGTTAATAATGCCAAATACATGCATACAAAAAAAACTAAAGAGGTGCTGTTAAACAATGAAAAATGGCAAGAAAAATAGTCATAGTGGAGCATACTATAAAAACAAGTCCTAAAAATATGAAAGAAGCAATGATTAGGTCTTTCTTTTGAACGCACCCTTTGATAAATGCAGAATGAAAAGCGTACATTGAATTGGCTCTTCTTTGATCTGTTCAATTTAAATTATAAGTTGCATGCCTCTATTCAAGAAGCACCTGTATAGAAGTCTAGTTCTATATATGTCTACTCGCATACAAAGAAGCCTCTTTTAACTCACTGCCTTTTTGGATTAGGTATGCATATTTTTAGTAATCAATCAACTTTTGTTCTTTAAAAGATTGCAGCTTTTGGTTAGTAAAGTCAAATGTATCCTTGATTACATTCTTTGAAGAATATTTTTCTCAACTTCCCTTTTTATTTTATAACCCGGCAAAAAAAATATTCATCTTGTACCTAACTATTAACTATTAAGTCTGGTTTGTTTTTTGTTTTGTTTTTTGTTTTTTTTTGAGATTAGTAAACTAAATACTATTATACTAAATTGATTGGGAAAAATAGCACCTAGGAGATACGAGATTTAAAAAAAATAGACGTATAGTTAAAATTACAAGTAGCACAATGAGTTTAGATAGTTATAAATCTGAGAGGGTAGTTTGGCTGTTACACTGATGTCTTGTAAGTATTATCTGCTCTCCACAAAAAAATTATGGCATATGTTTATCTCACATTGCTCTACAATATATCAGGAATACGAAATGAGGGAGCTTCCAGTGAGGGTCATGATGCAGGGGTGAAATCCAGCAGGTTCTGACAGGTTCTGGAGAACCAGTAGTGAAAATTTTGAGTTGTTTGGAGAACCGGCAAATACCACCTCTGGCTGGCCCCAGAGTGGGGTGGGAATGGAGATTTTGCAGTATCCTTCTCCTGGAGTGGGGTGGGAATGGAGAGTTTGCAGTATCCTTCCCCTGCCGTGCTCACCAAGCCAAGCCCACCAAGCCACACCATACCCACCAAGCCACGTCCACAGAACCAGTAGTAAAACAAATTGAATTTCGCCACTGTCATGATGAACTAAATGTCTCCAATGGAGCAGGGATGACATTGCGGTGGAGAAGGCCAATCAGGAAAATCTTTAAGGACAGAGATCATCCACCTGAACTCTGGATAACTCCTTAAAAATAAACTGTGGGAATGGAATCTTATACAGTCACCTCATGAGGTAAGTAGTTGAACAATTTCATCTATGTTCACAGCTGCCAATATACAAAGACAAAGCCTTTACAAACACAAAGCTCAGCCGAATCTCATTTATTAATCACTTTTGGATCTAATTAATTTAGTGCTCAAGAAGTAATTTCTGAATGGCAGGATAAGTTTTCACTTGCTGAGTTACCATTTTTTTTTCCGGATTACAAAGCAATAAGGAAAAATGGTTTTAAAGATTAAGAACTTCAGGCAAGAATTTAACAAGGAGTTGAAGTAAGAAAGTTTAAACAGATAAAGGGGTCAGTTATTTGAAAGATTATTTTTAGTGAGAATGTTTTTGAATAAATTAGAATTTAGACAAAGCAACATTTCTGGAAATGTTTTATTTTGTTTAGTATTAAAAACTATAGGCAATTGATGGATTTACAAAACAAAAGATAAAAGTATGAATCAGACTATGATGTTGGTAATAACTATAAGATATGGATTGTGATGTTGACTGAAACTACAGAGTGACTTTACAGATTAAATTATAAAAGTCACAGGAAGACAAGTCAAACCTCCTCCTCCTCTTGTTGTTTGAGACACTTTCACTTTTGAACTATAATATCATAATGGCAACTATTGAAAAAGTGGCAAGAATGGAGGAGAGGAGGAGATCATTAGAGCAAACTGCAGAATGAGGAATTCATCAGATTTGTTTCAGAAAATGTTTCAACAGCTGAGCAGAAATTTAGCTGAATCATTTGATACTTAATTGACAGCTTTAGAAAAAATAATGGATAAAAGACTTTTAAAGATGGATAGAGGAGATGGAAGAAGGTTAGAAGATGAAAAGCCAATTTAAATATCTACACTAGTATCCTGACATGCAAAATAAATTAATGACAAAGTGAAAATAAACTGCATTTGTCATTGCGGGAAAAAAATGTTAATAAAAATCTAAACCAATACTAATGTTATTATTGTTTTAATATTTTATATTGTTCTTTTATTGGTTGTAAATGAGATGGGCAGCATATAACTTTAATAAATATATTTTTAAAAATCTTGCCTAGAATGCTGCTTCTCTTTCAGACAATACCTGTTTCGATAACTGGTGCACCGTTTAAACAATGGCAGGATATAATCTTCTGCTACAAGATGCAAAGGAAAGAGAAGATTTGGGTTTACCTGATTTGAAAAAGTATTTTTCAGTTTGCTGTTTGGATGAAAGACTGGGTGCTGCTGAGAAATAGAAGATTTCTGGAGTTAAAAAGACATGACCTGAGATTTGGATGTCATGGGTATTTGTGGCACGACAAAGTTAAGGTTAATGTGGACTTTACAAATCATTAAGTTAGATGTTTCTGATTAGATGTAGATCAGTAATAAAATCCAATTTTTTTTACTACTGGTTCTGTGGGCAAAATTCCCATTCCCTCCCCACTCCTGAGGGAAGGATATTGCAAAATCTCCATTCACATCCCATTCTGGGGCCAGCCAGAGGTGGTATTTGCCGGTTCTCCGAACTGCTCAAAATTTCCACTACCGGTTCGCCAGAACCTGTCAAAACTTGCTGGATTTCACCCCTGATGTAGATCTACATGTAAATGTTAGATAATTCTACTTGGAAAATAGAATGAATACAAACCAGGTGTTCAAAAGTGTTCAAAAACATTTTTGTGGCTCTCAGTATAAGAAGCATTTTACAGATGAGAAATAAAAGGCAAACACAAACGGCCAAATTATTATAATACTAGAATTTTGTGAAGGGGAATGTAAAATAAAATCAAGGGAAGATCTGGTTCCAGAGGGCTATTAACAGGACTATACTTGTTAATTATTTTCTTATTTACAATTATTAGAAAGATTTAAAATAGATAAAAGAATTCATGAATTGGAACACTGTAAGATGGAGTTTGAAATAGAACCGTGGACTGATGATAAAGATGTGATTGCTAAAATGTATGAACTTTTATTAACATTTGAAACAGAAGCAGAAGTGAAAGAATAAATGATAAAGTGGCCTGATAATATAAAGATCACCAGATATTTATGCATATGTCACCAGAGAAATTATCTAGAATCTATTAAAATACCTCAAATTTATGTTGGAAACATGAACAACAAGAAGGAACATTTTATCATGTTTGGTGAATGTTTATAAAAAGCCAGAAAGTTTTGGATTCAAATACCTACACTAACTCAGAGGATTTTAAAGATTAATTTACACTTGAAAGCTTTTCTCTCATGACTGATGAAACAATTGGGAGAATAATTTTATATTATCTTTACACGTGACAACTTCAGCAAGATTATTATATTCACAAAGATGAAAAGATTTGGTATTACTCACAATGGAGGATTGGTTGGTGAAAATGATGGAACTGGCTTAAAATCCCAAATTGGCTTTGTTGATTTAAAAAAAAAAAAAGACAATATCTGCATTTATGACTGGAAACACCATAAAGATTATTTTTTTTTTTTGCATGAGAAAATAAACTTATGATTTATGGTATTGATTATTAGAAACAATAGAAAAAAGTTATGTTGTAACCATCAAGCAAGAGGCAAATTTATGATCGTACTTATAATTGATGTAAAAGAAAATCAGAAACTTCTTATTTTCTTTATTTTCTTTGTTTTTACACTTTTTAGTTTTTTTCTTTGATTTCTTTGTTCTTTCTCTTTCTTAATTTATATTAGTTATAACATAAAAAACATAATAAAACATTAAAAAATAGCGTTCCATCGGGATAAAGACTTTTCGAAAGGAAAACCGAAGATGTTTCCTTCAAGAAATATTAAACAAAACATTCTGTGCCTATTTTCTCTTATTTAGTTTTGTCTTTCTAAGTGAAACTTTGGTAAGAATGTTCATACAACTCACAGGTGCAAATTATGAGCGGATTTCCTCAGTTTCTCAGATGCTTTAGAATGTATGAAGATTTTACATATTTTCTTCCATAGCAGAAGGATTTGCACATTTCTTGAGGTAAAAACTGTACGCACAGCAGGACTTTGGACAGATAAGATCTTCTCACGAGCAGGGGGTGCCGTAGTCATTTTCATCCAAGCAGCAGGTATACATCAAAGACTGGAAGACTGAAAACATGAAAAACAATTGAGCCACTATGTTGACCAGCTAATCTATTTGATTGCTTTTGGTGAGATTTTGTAACTCCATTGATTGGGTTGCACAAATTATTTTGATGTGCCGATATATTAAAACACTGTAATGGAGTATTTTATGTGATTTTTTTTCTCACTGGTGACTTGGCCAACACCCACATGAGCTTCATTCTACTGTCTATTGTCCCAGACTTTTTAATACAGCTTTTAACCACATTATAATTTGCATTATTTTAGATTTTGAATGACTGCCTTGTTTGCTTCGTAGTTTTTATTTTCATTTTGTGTTTTTTTTTCATTTTGTGTTTTGTTTTATATTATAGGAGAACTTTGGCTATTCAGCTGTTTTTAAAATTTCATAAATAAATAGCATTAAAGTTCTAATCAGTCATAAATTAAATACTTTTATTTTCAAGTTGATCCAGTTTATTTGCTGTATACACCATACTTTATATACATTAATGCAGAAATGTATTGGATATTTTTGGACCCATCCCTATCAACCTCCTTGGTATTAATTTCCATATAAGCTCATTTAATGTTGTATTCTAGCAGTTAGAATGTGTATTTTTTTTTAATTATGTGTCATTTGATTATACAACCACAACATAAATACCTCTCTTGTTTATTTCCTTTTTGCTTCATTGTCTCGAGAAACCACAATAGGCATCATCAGCTAAATTAAAGTAAAGCCAAGATAATGCTATTTAGTTTGTCATGGAAGAAAAATTACTAGATACTTATACATTTGAAGTTTATAATCCTATTATTGTGCTATGTGGATGGAAACAACATTTCTGCTGATTCAGCTTTTATTTCCTCCCTGTTCCTTGTTTATTCAATTCTGCTTTTTTATGAAGTTTTTTAGGGTCATCCAATAAATGACTTTAAAAAATAATGTGAATATTTTAGAACAGTATCACCATAAATCATTTTATGAAAGTCCTGGAAACATCAGATAGCTGAATTACTGAACACCTCATAGAAAACTGTATTATGATTAATTTCATTTTTGGAAATGGCTTTCCAAGAGTTTTCAAGAAAAGACTGGACATTCATTTGTTACAGATGATATAAGGTGTCCTGTCTTGGGCGGGGGAACCTCCAAGTTCCCTTCCAGTCCTATGATTCTATAATCGAATAAAAAAATAGCTTCTCTGGAGAAGGAATATGAAATACATATTGGTAGCAATATGCATAGCAGTAATACATATTAATAATAACTACAAACATTGTGATTGCTACTAACAAGTTAAAAAAAAAACAACCTGTGGTTTTAAGTAAGGAGCACAGTGTTTTGGGGCCAAGGACCAGAAGACAAAAAGTAGATAGATCCAAAACAAACAGTAGGAGAGGGTATTAACTTAATCTTAATTAAAGTGAAATACAGCAAATGTGGCTGCTCATATGTGTAGGAAGTTAGCACCCACCCCTCTCCTAGAAAAAGAAAATATTAAAAAGGAAATATTAAAAAGGCAGAATGTTATCGCTCAGATTCGGGAAGATTTGGACTCCGACTGGGTAGATTCAGGAGGGATGATGGAGGCAGGTCTTGGGAATATTATCTGGGAAGAGTTTGACCCTGTGACTCCCGAAGACGTGGACAGGATTCTGGGTAGACCATATGCAGCCACATGTTTATTGGACCCGTGTCCCTCCTGGTTGGTGCCGGCTTCTCGGGAGGTTACATGAGGCTGGCTCCAGGAGATTATTAATGCTTCATTGAGTGAGGGTGACTTTCCCGCCGCCTTGAAAGAGGCGGTGGTGAGGCCTCTCCTCAAGAAGCCTTCCCTGGACCTGACAGTGTTATCAAATTATCGTCCAGTCTCAAGCCTTCACTTTGAGGCGAAGGTTGTTGAGAGTGTGGTGGCGCGGCAGCTTCCCCAGTACCTGGATGAAACAATTTATCTGGATCCATTCCAGTCGAGCTTCAGGCCTGGGTACAGCAGGGAAAAGGCATTGGTCGCGTTGGTTAATGATCTCTGGAGGGTTGTTCCTCTGTCCTGGTCCTATTAGACCTTTCAGCGGCTTTTGATACCATCAACCATGGTATCATGCTGCACCGGTTGCAAGAGTTGGGGGTGGGGGGCACCGCGTTGTGGTGGTTCTCCTCCTTTCTCTCTGACCGGTTGCAGTCTGGGTTGGCAGGGGGGCAGAGGTCGACCCCGAGGCGCCTTGTATGTGGGCTGCCACAAGGGTCAGTCCTATTGCCCCTTCTGTTCAACATTTATGTGAAGCCACTGGGTGAGATCATCCGTGGTTTTGGGGTGAAGTACCATCAGTACGCTGATGATACTCAGCTGTACATCTCCAAACTGGACCACCCCAATGATGCCCTTGAAGTGATGTCCCGGTGCCTGGAGGCTGTGCGGATCTGGATGGGGAGAAACAGACTCAGGCTCAACCCATCCAAGACCGAGTGGCTGTGGTTTCCGGCGTCCCAATATAGTCAGTTGGTGCCATCATTGGGGACGAGTTGTTGGCCCACATGGAGAGGGCTCGCAACCTGGGTGTCCTCCTGGATTCATTGCTGTCTTTAGAAGAGCATTTGACGGCTGTGGCCGGGAGGACTTTCTATCAGGTCCGTCTGATCCTCCAGTTACATCCCTTTCTGGATTGGGACTCCTTACACATGGTCACTCATGCCCTCGTCACCTCCCGCCTGGACTACTGTAATACTCTCTACATGGGGCTCCCCTTGAGGAGCACCCAGAGGCTCCAACTGGTCCAGAATGCGGCCACACAGGTGGTTATGGGAGCAACATGGCGTTCCCATGTAATACCTCTTCTGCATGAGCTGCACTGGCTCCCGGTGGTCTTCCGGGTGTGCTTCAAGGTCTTGGTTACCACCTTTAGAGCGCTCCATGGCTTAGGACCTGGGTACTTACGAGACTGCCTTCTGCCACCAGTAGCCTCTCACCGGCCAGTACGTTCCCATAGAGAGGGGCTCCTCAGGGTGCCGTTGGTCAAACAGTGTCAACTGGCAGCCCCCAGGGGGAGAGCCTTCTCTGTGGGGGCACCTGCCATTTGGAACGAGCTCCCCCCGGAGATATGGAGGATCCCGGATTTACGCACTTTCCGCCATACCCTCAAGATCTTTCTATTTCAACAGGCTGGCCTGGCCTAACTTCCTTTTAATTGTTAATTTTAAATTTGTTTTAAAACAATAGGGGTGTTTTAAGTTGTTTGGGCCAAATTATTTAATGTGTTTTTATGTTGTTTTTTAAATTTTGCATTATTATGTTTTATCTTTTGGCTGTTCACTGCCCTGAGTCCTTCGGGAGTAGGGCGGTATATAAATCCAAAGTAAAGTAAAGTAAAGTAAAGTAAAGTTATACCTCTCTGGATGAGAAATGGAGAAACATGTTTTTTAGGCAGGAAGCAGACTCGTTCTTAATAGCCCCCACACTCTCAATAGCCCACAGCAGATGTCACACTTAAGAAATAAAGAGATAGCTAAGTCTATTCATAAGCAAATGCCCTCACCCAAGACCCAACAAATATAGGTTTAGCCCTCTACCCATCTAGCAGCAGAACTCACCACATAGCACCTGGGGAGATTGCATCACCCAACAAGACTCAACCAAGCCTGGGGCTCAAAAGACAACCTACAAAGTTACCCCTGCATAGCCCCATGGGAGTCTGACAACCAATCAGAATACAAGCTCAAATTCAAAGCACAACAGAGGGTATAAATCTATCTCCCTCCCTCCCTCCCTCTCTTTCTCCCTCCCTCCCCCCCCCTCTCTCAATACCACAGTGGTGGTATTTAGCCGGTTCTATCCGGTTCCAGTGAACTGGTAGCAGTAGATGCAGGAAGCTCCTCCCACCAGCCTGGATGTAATCACATCCCATTTATCCACGTTTTTGATACTCTGCGCATGCGGGAAAGGCCCTGTGCATGCATGGTGGTGGTGCGTGTGAGCGAACTGGTAGCGAAGGTAAGTGAATACCACTTGCTATAGAAGCATCCTGGGTGCCACTTCTGGAGTGGACATGGAGCCATATGCACAACTAGGAACTGTGCATTGGATTCTTCGTTCCCATTTGGACCTGTTTCTGGAGATTTAGTTTTATAAATATAGTATCTGTTCAGAAAATGAACTTTCCGGTTTTCACCCTCTCTACACAGAAAGACAAACAGACACATTCTTAACTATCAAAAAACCACATGTTTTAGTGATTGTGTGGATTTAAACAGTGGAAAAAATGTGTGCACACACGGAAGGTATTGTTACATACTAATTCTGCAGAGTTAGCGGGAAAAAAAAGGCAGCCTGCACTGTTCTGAGAGGCTCAATTCTGCTTCAGTTACAAGGGTGTTGATTGGTGCTGTTCCTATAGTTTCATGCAAATAGAAAGATGAAGGAAGATGACCAGTTGGTTCCCATGCATTTATAAACACTTCTTTTAACATATATAAACTAAGGAAAGTTATGGTGCGTTCCTATGGTTTGGTTAACTTCAAAAGCCATCAGGAATAGGACAATAATTTACAAGATACCTTTTCTAATAAGAGCTGAGGAAGGAAGACCCATGAGTTTGGCTATCTATCACAATGAATTTCTTCAGTTATCAAACCTGATATAGAGAGACGATAAGAACCGCGGTGGTGCAGTGGTTAGAGTGCAGTACTGTGGGCTACTTCTGCTGATCACCGGCTGCCAGCAGTTTGGCAGATCGAATCTCACCAAGCTGAAGGTTGACTCAGCCTTCCATCCTTCCGAGGTGGGTAAAATGAGGACCCAGATTGTTGGGGGCAAATATGCTGACTCTGTAAACTGCTTAGAGAGGGCTATAAATATAAGGGTATATAAGTCTAAGTGCTATTGCTATTGCTATATGCAGTTTGGGTGGAGACTTCCTACCGTGTTTCCCTGTAAATATGACCTACCACAAAAATAAGTCCTAGCTTGATTTTTACATGTGCGCCCAATATAAGCCCTACCCACAAATAAGCCCTAATTAAGACCCCACCCACTTTGGCGTGCAGGGGCTGGGGTGAGGCGCACAGGTAAAAATTAAGCTTGGGTGGGGATGGAGGGGTGGAGCTGTCCTACTTAGCAGGCCTTGCACACCCCAACACCTGCCTCGCCTTGCAGGCCCACTTCTTCTGCAGCTGCTTGCCGCTGCTTGCGTGTGTCACTCCCGGCTTCCATTTCACCATCAGAGGTTTTCCAGAAAGTTCTCTGCAGCCAATAACAGAGCTCCGGATCGTAGTAAAATGCCTGACTAGGTGGCTCAAGTGGCTAAGACACTGAGCTTGTCTATCAGAAAGGTCAGCAGTTCGGCGGTTCGAATCCCTAGTACAGGTCTCCTGCGTGAGCAGGGGGTTGGACTAGATGACCTCTAAGGTCCCTTCCAACTCTGTTACTGTTAGCAGAAGAGGAGGACATCAGTAGACAGTTCCTAGGGTAATTGGATAAGAAGCTACCCTGCTTCACTAGGAAGTCCTAGGCCACTCCATACAAGCATGAATTTAGCACTCTTCAAGAATAACACTGAAATTGTATTTAAAAGAAGCAGCCACACAATTAAAAGCCACAGTAAAGTGTAATCTGTTACCCACTTTCAGGACTGAGAACTATCATTCTTTGGTTATTGGCTCTGTGAGATCAGACATAGGGCAGGAAAAAGTTAGTGTATCACTTTGCTTGCCACCCTGCCCAGTCCTGGGGATCAGTGAAGGGCTGAAACATTGCAGAAAAAATGAAGAGCGGCTGCTCTTAACCCACCAGATATCAAAACCACAGATCAGGTCTGTGTATTCGGGGATCCAACCCCTCCTCAATTTTGTTTGACTTTTTGTTGTTGTTGTTAGTTGCGAAGCCGTGTCCGACTAATCGCGACAATGTCCCTCCAGGCCTTCCTGTCCTCTACCATCCTCTGGAGTCCCTTTAAGCTCACGCTGACTGCTTCAGTGACTCCATCCAGCCACCTCGCTCTCTGTCGTCCCCTTCTTCTTTTGCCCTCCATCTTTCCCAGCATTAGGCTCTTCTCCAGTGAGTCCTTCCTTCTCATTAAGTGGCCAAAGTATTTGAGTGTTTGACCTTTATCTGGTGCTAATTTAGTGATGAATTTTGGTCAGCCAGATTGTTATGTATATGCTTGAATAAATCTTCCATGCTGCAACCTTGCGAACGCAAAGAGATTGGGCAGCTATTTCTACAGAAGGTTATGGGGTCTCCTGCTAGAGGAGGGGGTTGTACTAAAAGACGTCTGAGGTCACTTCCAACTCTGTTATTCTGTATTTAATAAGCAAAGAGAAGTACAATCAGCATTCCTTTTTTTTTATTATTTTCTGAATAGTTTTTATCCCAAAGCTATAATTGCACTCAACAATGAACTAAAGGGCCACCATCAGTGAGCTGTTGGACACCATTACTTGGTCTGTTGTGTGGATGTTTGGGTGGTTTAGGGGTGGGGAATTTGTGGGTGGGGGTGTGTTTGGGCATTATTATGTGTGTTGGACCTGGTCTTTGGGTGCGAAGTGAATTTCGTTGTATGTGTATACACGTACAATGACAATAAAGTTGTTGTTGTTGTTGTTGTTGTTGTTGTTGTTGTTATTGTTGTTTCTTTAATTTATTGAATAAGAAAGGGATAGTTAGTCCAAGTATACCCATTTGAGAAAAAGGCAAACAAAAATAGCAGAAATTAAGAATATCAGTGAAGGATGAATAAGTGAAACAGGTTTGGCCAGAAAGGCATACACTGCATGTATGTATGCATGCATGCATGCATGAACGAATGCATGTATACATACTAGCATTACATCTGAAGAACACCCAGCTCCATTTTTTCTTTTATTTGAGTGACAAAACGAAGGGCAAAGAAAGAATTTGTGACTCTAAAGTATTATCTATGCAAATGTCTCCCTGCTACATTTGTCACTGTTTTATAAGGTGTAGCAATAATTGATTCAAATGAGAGGACAGTATGATGAATGTTTGCACAATCTTATAGTTATGTAAATTTTGGACCAATTATGTGAACAGACTTGGCTCTTGGGAAATGTATAATGTTGAGAAATGTATAATGTGGGGGGCGGGGGGAAATAGAAGACTAGGATAACCAAGTAACAAGGAATAAGTAACAAGCTGAATAAACTTGGTAACAGCAGCAGTGGGTGCCTTACTGGAGACCTGAAGGGCCAGACTGGAGCCAGATATCCTGGAGAAGTTTTTTTTTTTTTTTTATTGATTTTTCCAAAACAAAAAAGAGAATGTACAATCCATCTCTGCTTTCGAAGGTACAGTGTAATTACAATATAATAAAACAGAAATTGGGAAAAATAAGGCTTCAATCTTAACTAAACATGATACTATACAATATGGCTATAGTAGATGTGCCAGGTCAAAATTCTAAAGTCATATTTTCATCTTATTTTTAAGCCAGTGGTACCAGATACCCCATACATCATAATATCTTAAGTTGTCCTCATTTTTTAACTCGCCTGACAGTTTCGCCATTTCTGCGCACTCTAAGATCTTATTTATTAGAGTTTCTTCTGAGGGTATAAGTTTGTTTTTCCACCATTTTGCGAAGGCTAATCTAGCCGCAGTTATAATCTGAATTATCAGTTGGGTTTTGTTGTTGTTTAAGCCCTCTTCAGTTATGCCTAGGAGGAAAAGTTCCGGAGCTAGGGCTACCTCCTGTCCTGTTATTTCACAGAGCCAATGTTGGATTTTGGACCAGTACTTTTTAGTCTCAGGGCAGGTCCACCATAGGTGATAAAAGGTGCCGACCGATTTTCCACATTTCCAACATATGGGAGAGAGATTTGGGAACATCTTAGCTAGCCTCGCTGGGGCTAGATACCACCTATGTAGCAATTTATAGTGATTTTCCCTAAACGTTGTGGATTTGGTTATTTTGTAGTTTCTATTCCAAGCTATCTCCCAGTCATTGAAATTTAATCTATGTCCTAGATTTTTTTCCCAGATGTTCAATTGTCTTTTTGCTATGGACTCTGCCTTATCTTCATCTAATAAAAAGTGATAAATTTTGGTTAACATTTTTTTTTCTGGTCCCCAAATAATTTTGTCAAAGTTTCCATGTTTCGCTGCTATTCCGAATTTATCTCTGTCTTTTTGGAATCTTGAGTTGATCCGAATATAGTTCCACCAATCCACACTATAGCCCTGATCCCTCAATAGCTCCAGCGATTTAAGTTTCCCTTCTTCATCGAGGATGTCCTTATATGTACCCCATTTATAATCGTCGCTCCTGTTTGGAGTCGCCAACGATTCCATAATAGAAAGCCAAATGGGTACCTTAGAATAGATCTGTCTAATTTCGTCCCACGTATGAATGAGGGTCTCCCTGATTTTGTGCTTATGGAAATAGGATTTTTTCTTATTCTTTATATCCCAGAGATGGGAGTGCCATCCTTCTAGGAGGTCATGTCCTTCCAAGATCAGGGTTCTCCTATCCTGTAACTTGATCCACTCCTTGATCCAAATTAATTTTGCGGCCTTTTGATATAGTTCCCAGTCAGGGAGCCCAAAGCCTCCCAAATTCCTTTTCCCTTGGAGTATCTTAAAAGAAATCCTCGATTTCTTACCCTCCCACAAAAAGTTCCTGATGTATTTGTTCAGATCCAAAAAGAATTTTTTGTCTAGTGATAGCGGAATGTTTTGAAAAAGAAAGAGAATTTTTGGTAAGATATTCATTTTGATCGCTGCGATTTTACCCATCAGAGACAATTTGAGCTTTTTCCATCTTTCTAGGTCTTGGTGTGTTTTCTGTAGAAGGGGAATATAATTATCCTCTTTTAGTGAGGAGAATCTCGCGGTAATCCATATTCCCAGGTATTTTATTTTCCTAACTGTCTGGAGGCCTAATGATTCTTCCAATTCTTCCTTTTGTAGATCTGTCATGTTTTTCACTATCATTTTAGTTTTGTTCTTATTAAGTTTTAGGCCCGCCACTTCTCCATACTCCTGGATTTCCTGCAATAATTTTACACCAGATTCTAGTGGGTCTTCCATTATGAGGGCTACGTCGTCCGCGAAAGCTTGGGTTTTAAAGGTTTCGTTCCTAATCTTTAGTCCTTTGATCTCTTTGTTGGCTCTTATCTTTCTAAGTAGCACCTCTAGCGCCAAGATATATAGTAAGGGAGATAAAGGGCATCCCTGCCTCACTCCTTTTTGAATCTGAAACCGCTGGGTTCTATCTCCATTCACTAGTATGTTTGCCCTCTGGTTTTTATATATGTTCTCAATCATCTTCCTAAAGTTGGTACCGAATCCCATTAGATCAATTTGATTTATCATGAAGGTCCAATTCAAGTTATCGAATGCCTTTTGGGCATCAACAAACATTAAAGCCAGCTGTTTTTCGGGATGTTGTTCGTAATATTCAAAGGTGTTTAAGACTATCCTCAAGTTGTCTCTGATCTGTCTCCCTGGGAGAAAACCATTTTGGTCTTTATGAATCCACAGATTTAAAATTTTTTTGAACCTCTCCGCAATTATATTCATGAACAGTTTATAATCTGCGTTCAGCAATGAGATAGGTCTGTAGTTGGATATCTGTTTCGGATCGGCACCTTCTTTCAGTATAAGCGTCAAATACGCTTCCCTCCACGAATCTGGGATTGTGATACCCGCCAGGGCCTCATTTAATATTTCTAACAGCTCTAATTTTAAGGTATCATCAAATTTTTGGTATATTTCCCCGGGGAGACCATCTGGGCCTGGAGTTTTATTCTTCTTTATTTTAGAAAGGGCCGTTTTTAGTTCCTCTATAGTAATCTTTTCATTTAACCTTTCCTTTTCTTCTTCAGAAATTAACGGTAGTTTAGCTTCCCACAAATACTGTTCTACCTTGCTTGTCGCTATTCCTTCATTTTTGTATAAATCTTCGTAAAACTTTCTTATACTCTCTAATTTATCTTCTTCCTTCGTCAGCAAGTTGCCCTGAGAGTCTTCTAATAGTAGTATTTGGTTTTTTTCCTTCTCTTTTTTTAGTTTATACGCCAGCCATCTCCCCGATTTGTTAGCGTTTTCAAAACAATAGTGCTTGGATCTTTTTATTTTCTGTGCCATTTCCTCCTGGTCCAATAAGTTCAATCTATGTCTCGTCATCAACCACTGTTGTTTGGACGCCTCATCTCCCGGGCATTGCTGGAGTTTATCTTCTGCTTGCAATAACTTATTGGTGAGCACTTCTGTGATCTTTCTTTTTTCCTTGTTTTTGAAGGCAGTATATGATATGGCTACCCCTCTCACATAGGCCTTCATAGTATCCCACACAATTTCTTTGGCTGTCTCTCGATTTCCATTTTCTGTGAAGAAGCGTTTGACTTCTTCATTCAATTTCCGTATAAACTCTTCTTCGTATAGCAACTTAGTCCTTAGACTCCATCTCTGTTGTATTTTCTTTGTATCATGGTGCCAGCTAATTTCGAGGAACTTATGGTCTGCCCAAACATTTGTGCACGTTAACCTTTTTAATTTCTAGGCCCAGTTTTATCTATGTAGTTGCTAAGAATCAACACAGAGGTGGTATTCAGCAGGTTCTGACCAGTTCTGGAGAACCGGTAGCAGAAATTTTGAGTAGTTCAGAGAACCGGTAAATACCACCTCTGACTGGCCCCGTCCCTATCTATTCTCTGCCTCCCGAATCTCAGCTGATTGGGAGGAAATGGGGATTTTGCAGTAACCTTCCCCTGGAGTGGGGAGGGAATGGAGATTTTATGGTATCCTTCCCCTGGAGTGGGGTGGGAATGGAGATTTTACAGTATCCTTCCCCTGCCACACCCACCCACCAAGCCATGCTGCACCACGACCACCAAGCCCACCCACAGAACCGGTAGTAAAAATTTTTGAATCCCACCACTGAATCAATACTTACTTAATCATACATAATCAATCAATCAATTGCTTGTAAAGGCCAGATTTACTTTAATATTGTATATATTAAGTTACCAGAATTCACCAAGAAAGTTGTGGAAGAGATCTGTGAGCATTTGCTGCTTCTCTTGCAGACTCTTTTTAGAGCATACAGATGTTCTAGGGGTGTGGGCTGTTTGTTGCAAACAGCATTTCTGTTCTTTTGTTCTGTCTATAATTTCCATCAGAGAGTGGAAATTTGCAGTCAAATGAAGTGGAGAGTGGGTGGATGCATAAATCAGGTGAGTCTGTCTTCCATTGCTGTAGAAAATGCCACCTTTCTATATTGCAACCGACAGCACTTTTCACCATTATGCAAACAAACACATATACCTAAGGGCCAGAATGCTACAAAACTAATATTTAAAAACACACACAGAGAGAGATATACCTCTCTTTTAAAAGCAGCAAATCTGTGTTTAGGAGAAACGTTGTCATATATACATAATGTACAGTGTTGAAATCCAATTTTTTTTACTACCAGTTCTGTGGGGGTAGCTTGGTGAGCATGGCAGGGTGTTGTGGCCCGCCAGCAGCCTGCGCGGATTGTAGCTGATTCCGACGACGAGGAGGCTGGTGTACAGCTGGCGTTCGAGTCAGACAGTGAGGAGGCTGGAGAAGATGTGGTGCCAGAGGCAGGGATTCAGCCAAGGTCTTCAGGACCTCCAGAAGAGGATGAAGTGAAGGGGATGAAGAGGAGGAGCCTCTTCTCAATGCACGGGCATGCAGAGCTGCCAAAAGGCAGGCGTGGTTCCTCAGGAGGAGGTCTCCTCAAGAGTAAGGCTTGGGGCTAATTGGCCACTCCCTTAGCCTATTTAAGAAGGAATGCCACTTGCAACAAGCTGTAGAGAACAACTTTAGTTCACTCTCTTTCATGTCTGCAAAACTGCTTCTGGGCTTTCTGCCAACTCTGTGATTACCTTATCTTAGAATTCTGGTAGGCTGTTAAGACAGTTCATTAACAGCCTTTGAATGATAAAGACTAAGTTATTTTGAGTAAAGAAACTTTGTATAGAGTTTGTGTGTGCTGTGTTCTTTGGGGTCCGTAGCTGGGGCAGAACACGGGGGAAGGATCCTGCAAAATCTCCTTTCCTTCCCCACTCCTGGGGAAGGATATTGCAAAATCTCCATTCCCACCCCACTCTGGGGCCAGCCAGAGGTGGCATTTGCCGGTTCTCTGAACTGCTCAAAATTTCCGCTACCGGTTCTCCAGAACCTGTCAGAACCTGCTGGATTTCACCCCTGATAATGTATGTAAGTAAGCACTGGTTTGACATGATGTGGGAAGAAACTTCAGTATGTCTGATGTCTTCTGCAGTCCAAGAGAAAATGGCAATGGAGAAAGAGCCTAGTGAAAAGAAGGGGCTAGGCACCCCCAAAGTCTAAAATGGCTAATGAGAGCTAAGCAAATCCCTACTCCCAACAGCATCTTCACAGCATTTTCCATATTGTGTTATAAGTGCCATCCCTTGTAATGTTTGGGTAATTTGAATACAGGAAACACTACTTTAAATTGATATGGCTAAAGATAAATTTAAGAAGCTTCCATACGATGAGATGAAGGCAGCAACATGAAGACGTGATCTTTCAAAGTAGTTGGTGGGTCATCTTCATAATGCAGTTTGAGGGATTGGAAGATGAGCTAATAGGTTTTCCATTGAATTTGAGCTGTGATTTCACTTACTTTTTTCTTTCTTTCAAATAACAGTATGCCAGTTCTATAATGTTCCATTACTCCGTATTTGTATTTGAACTTAATCAATTTGCATAAAACAACTGATTTATGTATATTTATTTAATCTTGCTTGGGAACATCATTAAAGAGTGAAATCAAACATTTATCATACATAAATAAATGAAGCATATTTTCCCCAAAGTTACTCTCTATTGGCACATATTAAATTATTACTGGATGAATATAATGTACACCTCATGAACTTCATCTGCATGAATTAAAATTAAGAAGTTGGATCTAAACATAGATTATTCATGAGTTAAATGATATATAATTTGCATATGATGCTATTCCATTCGTATATTTTATCTTACTGGAAGAACATGAGAGCTAGATCCTGAACAGAACTACTAAGTATAGGGTACAGAAAGTCTAAATTATCTCTGATCCCCTTTCTTTGCAGTAAAAAAATAATAGTAAAAGTTTATGATCCTTACCTATAGTTCTTCTATACCTCTCTGAATTTTTTTAAAACAAAATTCTGCGAAATAATTACATTTTTGTCACATAGTAGATGGCGGCACTTATTCAGACTGGGCCATGAAACAGAATAAATAATTGCAGAAGTGGAACTGAAAGATAATTTCCATGAGTCATACATGGAGTATATTGTAGAGACATACTTATATAATTGCAAATCTGTTGCTGACAGAGGACTACTGGAAAATCAGAGCTCATCCTTTCATGCCAGGACTTAACAGCAATCTCTGTTGTGAAATGATATTGAACGAATCTTGTTGGGGCCTATGATGATACTGTTGTAGTTGTGATATAGGTTTGTTGCAAGGTGTGGTTCCCCATGTTAACATCCTTGTCCTGTTGTTGCTTTTTGCTTCTTGTGCTTCAGGTTGGATGGTTGTCCATACAGAAGTGTGGGCCAATATCTAGTGCCTTAGAATCTTGAGTTTTATTTGACTGTCCTCCAGTGGTGAAATTCAAATTTTTTTACTACCGGTTCTGTGGGTGTGGCTTGGTGGGTGAGGCTTGGTGGGTGTGGCAGGGTAAGGATACTGCAAAATCCCCATTCCCTCCCCACTTCTGGGGAAAGGATATTGCAAAATCTCCATTCCCACCCGACTCTGGGGCCAGCCAGAGGTGGTATTTGCTGGTTCTCCGAACTACTCAAAATTTCCACTACCAGTTCTCCAGAACCTGTCAGAACCTGCTGGATTTCACCCCTGGTGTCCTTTACTGGTGTGGGCTATATACATTGTTGACTGACTTGAGCTGTGAGCTAAGGGTGATAACTTTAGGCTGTTGTGCCATCCTGACCATTTTCCACAGCTTTATCACATGCAGAAGCTATCAGGGGAGGATATTATTTTTAATATGTTAACTTGAAAATATCCACTGCACTTAATGGGACTTTTGTCTTGCCATTTATAGCACTAAACTGCAAATCTCTTTAGATATTTAGAAAAGAGCCGAGGTGGGCAGTAGTTAGAGTGCAGCACTGGGCTACTTAAGCTGACTGCTAGCTGCAGTTTGGCAGTTCAAATCTCACCAACTCAAGGTTGATTCAGCCTTCCATCCTTCCAAAGTGGGTAAAATGAGGACCCAGATTGTTGGGGGCAAATATGCTGACTCTGTAAACTGTTTAGAGTGGGCTGTAAGAGCACTGTGAAGTGGTATATAAGTCTAAGTGCTATTGCTATTACTATTGCTATATACAGTTATGTTTTTGAACTATTGGATACCAATAGTAACTGAAGCTATACTATAAATATTTAGGCTGAAAAAAAATTGCACTGGTGTTTAAAAAACCCACAATGTAACAGAACAAGAAAACAAACCAAGCTTGCTGGCTTCATGGCTATAGAAATCCCACTGTGCTCCATTCAGTACTATTTACATTGCTAACTTGAAAAGAGGAAATGAATTGCTTTCTGTTTTATGTTGTTAATTCCAATGAAATTGTCACAAGCAACCTGCAGCTCACCTAAAACTGCTGGATGCAAGGCATTCACTTACAAGTATATTTAAAAAAAAAATTTCTGGGAAAAAAAAATCAAGTATCAACCTGTCAATGTTTAGCTATTTTGCTGAAACTTATGGATAGAAAGTTAATGGCAAATCTGTCATGGAGAGAAAAAAAAATCACAATCTGTTTTATTTAATTTCAGATAAGGATTAACAGATACCTCTAAATAATGCACACAGATTTCTTGATATGGCTCTGGAGATTATTTAGCTCCAAATATCTTATTGCAGTATGACAGTGACTTTTCTGAGCCCTCAAATCAGCAAAGTGGCAAGACATATGACATGGACCTGCTTCTCAGAAACTTTTTGAGAAGCTAAAATTTGATATTTTAAATTTCCACTTTCTGCATTCTGTTCAGGATGTCTGGTGTCACTTTGGCATTTCGTAAAACTGCCAGATTGGGCTGCAAAATTCCAAATTAGCAGCAGCTGGGAAGGAAGTTAGAATTTTCTGAATGTGGTTGTTGTTGCTATCAAAGGATTATTTGGATTTTGGAGTAAGCTGAGAAACCAAGATTCACAAATATTATTTGTTGGTGTATAGTTTGTATATTATGTTTGATATAATATTGATTAATGTGGTCTTGTTCATTACACCTTTTTTATTCTAGAGAGAGAGGGAAGGGGGAGGGAGGGAGAGAGAAAGAGAGAGAAAGAGAGAGAGAGAGAGAGATCAAATGAAACCCTGGCTAAATAATGCTTGGTCAAAATTACAAGCTTGTCTCCCAACATGCTAAAATAGAATCAGGTAATCAGGTAAACAAGACTCTAACATGCAATTATATTTTAGAAATTCTTAAAAGTCATTATGAAAGAATTCCATCAATGCTTAGGTCTACATACATTTCAATTTTAAAGCCTATTTATCTTACCTGCATATGAAATGGGTGGATTGCCCTCTCTTTTGGTAAAGCTCTTGATTCCCATGTGTGTCTCTTCTTTCTGATATCACTAGCCCCCAACTGGGCATCCACCGAGCAACGGTGATGTCACTGGAAAATCCTTTCACCACAGAAACACTTTGGTGCTTCCAACATTGGAGTATTAGTATAGCTAGCTCTGCTATCAGGTTATATTCTCCAGTCTGTTTGAAATCTAAATCTCACAATAACTCTTATGAAGTAGTTTTTCTGCTTAGCCATGCCATTACCTTAATTGACCATCCAGTTGAAACATAAATGAATTAATACTAACATGGTGATATATCAGTGTATTTGGTTCATAGACTGAAAGAGGCATAGTAACAAGGTCAGCCAATGAAGAGACATGACAACTGGGTCAGGCAATGGGGACTGTTTGGAAACTGAAACAGTATTTGCTGGAGACAGCAAGGAGTCTGGGTGTAGCTTAGCTTAACCTCCCAAAACTAGTCTGCTTCTGGATCTGAAACCTATCTCTCCTCTTTACCATATTGGAAGAACCTGCCATTGGTATTGTACATTTACTTATGTCTTATATTATATATAAAGAGAAGTTAATGAATCCTGCTGAATCAGTTACCTGTGTATGCTTTCTGGATGTGATTACTGCTACAAACTCTGACATGATATAATTCATTTTTAATTATCTTCCACAACATAATCATTTAGAACTCTAGAACCTTCAATCTCATATTGTGATGAGCATTAGAGATATACACTGAATTCATGTATTTCTTGAACTCTGGGTACATAATACAGAATAACAGAGGTGGAAGGGACCTTGGAGGTCTTTTAGTCCAACTCCCTGCTCAGGCAAGAAGCCCTATACCATTTCAGACAAATGGTTGTCCAATCTCTTCTTAAAAACTTCCAGTGTTGGAGCATCCACAACTTCTGGAGGCAAGTTGTTCCACTGATTAATTGTTTTAACTGTCAGGAAATTTATCTTTAGTTCTAGATTGCTTGTCTCCTTGATTAGTTTCCATCTATTGCTTCTTCTCCTGCCTTCTGTTATGCTTTGGAGAATAGATTGACTCTCTCTTCTTTGTGGCAGTCTCTTAGATATTGGAACACTGCTATCATGTCTCCCCTAGTCCTTCTTTTCATTAAACTAGACATACCAGCAATCGTTCTTTATATGCTTTAGCCTCCAATCCCCTAATCATCTTTGTTGCTCTTCTCTGCACTCTTTCTAGAGTCTCAACATCTTTTTTACATTGTGGTGACCAAAACTGGATGCAATATTCCAAGTGTGGTCTTACCAAGGCATTATGAAGTGGTATCAGTACAAAAAATTAGTGCATATCACTACATCCAGGGATATCTTTTTGGACTAATGAAGAACACTTGAATTTTTGTTCCCCCTCCCATGTAATATACTGTTGTAGCCATTGGTGAAATCCAATTTTTTTTACTACCGGTTCTGTGGGCATGGCTTGGTGGGCGTGGTGTGTGTGGCAGGGGAAGGATACTGTAAAATCTCCATTCCCACCCCACTCCAGGGGAAGGATACTGCAAAATCCCCAGTCCCTCCCCACTCCTGGGGGAAGGATATTGCAAAATCTCCATTCCCACCCCACTCTGGGGCCAGCCAGAGGTGGTATTTGCCAGTTCTCCGAACTACTCAAAATTTCCGCTACCAGTTCTCCAGAACCTGTCAGAACCTGCTGGATTTCACCCCTGGTTGTGGCCTTTAACGAAGTACCATTTTTCAGGTGCCCGCTTTATTTCTATCAATTTCACTGGCTCTCTGTTTTGTTTTCTATAAATTAAAAATTATAGGTGGCTGCAATCCAGTTAAAAGAAGTGACACCATAGTATTAAATATGCCTACCTGATTTCAAAAAGGACAAAGGCAAGCAGCTATACATCTTGGAGGGTTAGGCATTGGGGCTGGCAGGTAGAATTATTGCAGTCATTTTGTGTGAATACCTATCAAATGCTCTTCAGGTTTAAGTGCAAAAGCTGAAAAAGCCTGTGACATAATTGGTTGATTGGTTTTGGCTTAGTGTGCCATCTGAACCCAACTATTTCCATTCGAAAATCATAGTTTATCACTGCGCGTGCCTCAGGGAACAATGGATTTTTCAATAAAACATTTTTAAGAGAAATCCTGGTTTACTGCAAACATTATAGGTAGAAAGCTATGCTGTGTGAGTCAGGTCATTAATCTATCCAGCTGAATATTATCTACAGTGACTGACGACCGTTTTCTAGCATTTCATCTTTACTAGCTTCACTTGGAGGATTGAATCCTTAACGTACTATGCGTGAAATATACATTTTCCACCAAACAGCATTTTTTACCCCCAGTAAGTAAGATTCTGTTCATGCTCTGTCTTTATGCGTAAGAGTTCTACAATCTATTTCTTTTCCTTTGACCTTAAAGAATTGCATGAGAATTCTGGACCTTGTGAAAAGTATCTATGATATCTCTCCTTCCAAAGCCAGAATTCGCTGACCAACCATTCTTGGTTTATGAAATTGAATACCATTAGATACCAATATTATATTAGTAAATACCGGTATAGGAATCGAGGACAAAAACACCTTAGAGTTTTTTATGCCCCAGTTTAAAATTTCTACCCTCATTCTGACTTGAACATTCCAAGAGAACAAGCACGGAATCAAATAAGTGGAGCCAAGCAGAAATTTCAAAGGGTCACAAACACGGGAACAGCATACAGCTACAAGAAATGAGATATTGTGCCGGAGACACCGACATACCAGCCAACATGACCAAAGTTAAATTGAATTGACTCTGCCTCCTATCTTTTACAAGTTAATCTCTAGGCCACAGAACAAGACAGCTTCTGCTGCTAACATTCTTCCTGCTCTCTGCTGTACAAAACTGTTATACGATCAGAGATGGCAGGAGTTAAATGCTAGGCAGTTATCCTTTTTTTCTTAGGAGTTATCACAGGGTGAGAATTCTATTGCTCTTTACAAATTCATACTTCAATTCTATTGACCTTCATATAATATGGATCTATAATTCTGGCAATCCCAGCCAGCAGGAAATATGCTGGGAACAATAGTTCAGAGGGATGTGGAAATCCATGCCTAGTTAAAAAATGTCACAGAGTGCTATTAAATAGGAAGCCATTAAAAAAAAAAAAACCCATAATTTTGTAGCAGAACATATGCTTTTTAACACTTTTAGTGAATTTACACAGACTATATGAAACCTTTGAGGGAAAGAATGCACTGGGAATCAAATTTCAATAAACGGATTCAGCTGAAGGGAAAGCTCATCCTATCTGCAAATATGAGCTTTGTGACAGATACTTAATGGAGTAAAATAGAAGGTTAGAACTTTAAAAAATGTACCATGCCCATTGTGAGTATGTACATTCTATCAACAGCAGCTCTTGTGGGCTATATTTTCGGGAGAAGGAGGTGGGGGGAGGAAAATTTGGAACCAACCACTATATTTTTTTTTACTATGACATCTCTGCATTATAGCATTTTCTAGTATTATTGCATCTCCCTGCATAAAGGCGCTGTGAGTATAAATAAAACTTTTGTGCAAAGAGAGACTTTCAAAGGGATCACAAAGTGAATTGCTGCATTAAGAATGTCGGCTGAAATATAGGAATGTCGAAGTAAAAGCAGAAAAGCTAGGACTCGGGTTTTTTAAAAAAGCCCTGATCTTATAATAGGTCACAAATGCATTGAAAAGATATAGGCCCTTGCTTTTAGAATTATGGGATCTGTAGATTCTATACTGCTAGAGGCATTAGTCTGGAGAAAATTGAAATATAAGTACAGATTGAATCAAGGATGGTTTTTTTTTTTTTTTTATCATTACAAGGATGATTTCAAATAGAAAACTGTCATCTGTAAAATAGGACACATGGCTACCTAATCCAATGCTTTTGAAACAATTTTTTTAAAAATAACCATCCAGGCTTATAGAAATGCAAATAGTCCTCAACATACAGATACAACTAGAATGGGAATTTTGGTTGTAGGTCATGACGGTCATAAGTCAAGACATCTCATGACAGAACCTGATTTCAGGATTATTTTTACAGGAGTTGTTAAGCAGATCATTGGTTGTTAAGTGGAATCAGAAAAAAAAAAGGCAGAAACTGGCAAAAGTGTTGCAAATCACAATCTCGTGATGCAGAACTGTCAGGAGCAAGCAATCAGACCCACATGTTCAGAATTTCAATCTAACCACTCTATTGTTTTATGCCTATTCACCAGAATCTCCCCGGACTGGTAGCTTTCACCTGGAAAAGACTAGATAAAACTCAAAGGCATTGGGGGGAGGAGTCAGACTAATTTCCCACTTGCTCTCCAGCAAGAACATTTGCAACCACTTGCAAATTTATTTCTGCGTCCGGGGTGGGTGGGGAATACCAATTGCAATCATGTGTCTGGGGCAGAGCACCAATTTACCAAGGCTTTTGTAATTTTGAATGATCGTTAAATAATTACCTGTAGTTCTTAACTGAAAAAGAGAGGTTTGTATTTAGGACATACTGGGGAGCTATAGTTGATCCTTGATATGTTTATTTTTATATGTATGGCATATTGGCTCTGCAACCCAACAAGACAGACACAGACTTCAGAGGATAATTAGAACTGCAGAAAAAACAATTGCTACCAACCTGCCTTCCATTGAGGACCTGTATACTGCAGGAGTCAAAAAGAGGGCTGTGAAAATATTTACAGACCCCTCACATCCTGGACATAAACTGTTTCAACTCCTACCCTCAAAATGATGCTATAGAGCACTGCACACCAGAACAACTAGACACAAGGACAGTTTTTTCACTCTGCTAAACAAATAATTCCCTCAACACTGTCAAACTATTTACTAAATGTGCACTACTATTAATCTTCTCATCGTTCCCACCACCCATCTCCTTCCACTTATGACTGTATGACTATAATTTTGTTGCTTGTATCCTTACAATTTATATTGATATTGTTTCCTGATTGTTTATTTGTATCCTATGACTATCATTAAGTGTTGTACCTTATGATTCTTGACAAACGTATATTTTCTTTTTATGTACACTGAGAGAATATGCACCAAGACAAATTCCTTGAATGTCCAATCACGCTTGGCCAATAAAAAATTCTATTCTATTCTATTCTATTCTATTCTATTCTATTCTATTCTATTCTATTCTATTCTATTCTATTCTATTCTATTCTCATACATAAATTCTTCTTCCTATAAGGAAACTCAAGGGGAAGTGAAGAGGAAGTTAGAACTTAGTCTTGCTCCCACTGATTTTATTGTTTCTCTATCTGTGATCAGATGATATGTTTCTCTATTTAGGGAAGAAAATATCTATGAAACAATGACCCAATAGGTCACTTGTTGTCTAGTTTTTGATAAAAAAAACATCATTTTAGAAATTACAAATAGAACTATTTCCAAATAACATGCTATTGATATTTTACATCTGTCTCTGCTGGCAATGAGATTTTGAATTACACCAAAACCTTTTTTTTTTCTTTCCAAAGCAATATTAAGACGACAAAAATAATAATGATGTTTAGAACTATGCTGGGAGTAATTTGTTCTACCAGAAGAGTCACATGTGCCAAACAGGTCTTACTGGAAAAGCCAGACTAAATGTATCCACCAACACATTTAATATGTACCCATGAACATGTTTAATATATCCAGTATAGGATCAAAAGAGTCCTTTACTGAATCAATTTTTTTTAAAAAAATTGATTTATATGCTGCCCTTCTCCGGAGACTCAGGGCAGTTTACAGTGCGTTAAGCAATAGCCTTCATACTTTTGTATATTTATACAAAGTCAGCTTATTGCCCCCACAAACTGGGTCCTCAATTTACCTACCTTAGAAAGGATGGAAGGCTGAGTCAACCTTGAGCCTGGCGAGATTCGATCTTACTTTAATTGCAGACAGCTGGTGTTAAATTACAGTGCTTCTGTCTGTTGAGCTAAACCAACAGTCAACAAGAACCATGTCAGATGTTAGAGTTGTTGGGAATCTGTTGAAACAGGGAATGGGATTCAGAAACTATGGCTGGGCAACCAGAATTTAACCCTATAGGATTACTGGAAGAACAATAATCCCAGACAAAAGTATACTGTGTTTGAAAATCACATCATTATGGCCTGGGATTATAAATTGGAATGAACACAGCAGGGCTATTTAAAGCGAATGTTTGAACTGTGGAAAATAATTTATCCAGACTCAAATGTCACTGAACAACGATTAGCAGATCAAAGTAGATCCATTACCATAAATAATATATTTGGTGATGCAGAATTGAAAGAGATTCAAAAACATTCTGAAAATGGAAGACTCCGAAACAATAGTAGAATAATAGAAGAAACTCAGGTAACAATTGGAAATGTAACAGAAACAACTAATATGAACTATATAAATGATAATTTAGAAGGAGTGATAACAAGAGCACCAGTACAGATCAGCACTGAAACAACTTATGAACAGATTCCTAAACAAGAATAATTAATTTTAATTAATTTAAATTTTAAATAATTAATTTTAATTATACTTAAAAGAATGTGTGTGTGTGTGTGTGTGTGTGTGTGTGTGTGTGTGTGTATACACATGCGGTGGCTCAGTGGCTAAGATGCTGAGCTTGTCGATCAAAAGGTCAGCAGTTCAGCGGTTTGAATCCCTAGTGCCACGTAACAGGGTGAGCTCCTGTTATTTGTCCCAGCTTCTGCCAACCTAGCAGTTCGAAAGCACGTAAAAAATACAAGTAGAAAAATAGGGATCACCTTTGGTGGGAAGGTAACAGAGTTCCATGTCCCTTTGGCATTTAGTCATGTCAGCCACATGGAGGCTGTCCACACGGAGATGTCTTCGGACAGCGCTGGCTCTTCGGCTTTGAAACGGAGATGAGCACCGCCCCCCCTAGAGTCGGGAATGACTAGCACATATGTGTGAGGGAAATCTTTACCTTTTTAGTTAGAAAGACAAAAAGTGCCAAAAACTGAAAGTAATGACGAAGAAAGACCTCACACCTATAATGAAGGATTTAATTAAGGTCATTGCAGAGATTACAATAACAGTACCAGTATCTAACAGACCAATCATCTTGCCTACAGTACAGTAGTGGCTGTTACAGAAGAACTGGATACTGAAATTAGAAAACCCAAAGCAAAATCAGAATATTCAGTCCCAACGTGCAAAATAAAACTGGAAGACAAGAGAAAGAAATTAATATGAGATGCAAGTAATTTAAAGACTATGAAAGAACAAAAATAGAAAAAAAAACCATAAAGATCAAGACAAGATACATCTAAAAAAATGGACATAGCTTAGAAAAATGGAATAAGCTTTGGAAATCATAAAGCAGTGAAAAACAGCAATTGCTGGAAAAATTGAATGCTATTGAGGCAAACATTACCCATCTGAAGCAAAATCAGGTATTCCAATCAGACCAGAGGAGATTCTGCTAAAGTATAAATGGCAGTAGTAATTCTGAAAATGGAAAACTAAAAGAAAAGTGAACAAGATTGCCTGATACTGCCTGTTCCATGCAGTATTATATACAAAAGCAAAAAATAGTAATAATACATGGTTTGGATTGATTAGAAAAAGGCATTTCATTCATTACCATATAGTTGGATCATCAAATAGTTGGAAACTATTTGATGATCCACTGATGTGAGTAAAAACATTAGAATGTTTATTTAAAAAATGAAGCAGTAGAAGACAGAATTGGTGGTTGGAAAGGGGGAAAAATGTGCTTGTCAACATTAGGAGAGGCATATTCCAAGATAACTCATTGTCAACTTTATTATTTGTCATTGCTATAAACCCATTATATAGGAACCCATAACAGCATTCCGAAGGATGGAAAGCTGAGTCAACTTTGAGCCTGGTGAGACTCGAACTGCCAAACTGCTGGCAGCCAGAAGTCAGCAGAATTAGCCTGCAGTACTGCATTCTAACCACTGGGCCACCATGGCTCTTTAAAAGCACATAAACTCTTTTGAATCATAGAGAGGTGCTCACATAGCATCTGTCTACAAGTCTTTAAAGCAATTGCAGACAGATGCTATGTTGTACTTTGTGTAATTCAAAAAGCACTTTTTACCTTTGAATCAGAACTGCTGAATAGTGCTAATACACTTTTTAGAAATATCCTTGGTGCACTTGTAGTTTGTACATAGCTTTTGGAAGCAGGGCAATTCTTCAATATTTCTAGCAGATTTATAAGGCTACTCAATCCCACAAGACTGAGAGATTTACAAAGGGTAAAAGCATTTTTCACAAAGGGTTGAAATGTATATTTCACCAAGGAAAATACTTTGTGTGTATATGTGGGTCTAGGAAAGTTTTAACTAGAAAAGGCTAGGTCCAAATTAGTTTATTTGATTAATTTCCAATTAGAGACCAAATGAATTGTCCAGGCCATAAGAGTGTCCAGGTCTTAGAAATCAGTTCTCTCAGAAAGTCATCAATAGACTTTTCAACATTAGAAATATATTTGTGTATGAGCAATTATTGTTCTCTCTCTTCCTCCCTCCCTCCCTCCCTCCATCTCTCCCTCTCCCCCCTCTCTCTCTCCCTTCTCTCCCCCTCTCCCCCCTCTCTCTCCTACCCTGTTTCTCCAAAAATAAGACATCCCCTGACAATAAGCCCAGTCGGGCTTTTGAGCTCATGCGCTAAACTAAGCCCCCACTGAAAATAAGCCCTCCCCAAAAATATTTAAATGCATGTGCAGCTGGTCACCGCCATTTCCTCTGGTAAGGGAGACAGAGCTGGATATCAGGTAAGACGGCGAGAGGAGCCCCGTCTTGCTCCATGCACCCCAAAATAATAAGACCTCCCTGAAAATAAGGCCAAGCGCTTATTTCAGGGTTCAAAAAAATATAAGACAGAGTCTTATTTTCAGCAGTATCTATCATCTATCATCTCTCTCTCTCTCTCTCTCTCTCTCTCACCATCCCTCCATCTATCTTTGATATATGGGAAAATCAAATCAATTTTTTATTATGATCATAGACCAATATATCCAGAACAGAGTAACTTTAAAAAAGAAAAAGAAAAAGAATTAGCACAACTGTCAATAGTTTTTGCACAATTGTTGGTAGAATTTAAATAACCAAACCTTGATACTTTTAAAGAGATAGAGCTATCTCAGTCAACCAACAGATAGAAATTGTTGGAAAATTTAGGAGTAATCAGCTGGTGACAAATGTCCTTAGAAAACTACCATAAAGAAGAGCATAGAGTATGCAGGAAAATATCGTGCTTCTAAAGGAATTCACTTCTAAAACATCTGTGGGAAGAGCAGTGAAATGGTTTCAGATACATCTCTGAATTTAGGGGTTGAAATTAAGGTATACATATCAGACTGGTTTGTGAGCTAAAATTCACTCAATAGTGTTTATAAATATATCCCATGACAGGGCTACAGTTTTTATTTGCACTTCTATGTCTAAAATCCTTTATCTCAAATGTAATTTAGCTCAATCTGGCCCTAATGGTAAATAGCATCACTGGAAAAAAATAATAGCTCAATTTCTTTTGGATCACATTTTTTTTCAGGAGGAATTGAAATTATCTGCCGGAATTAGGTGGGCCAATCCAACAGGGTTGTGAAGGCTCAGACAGTAAATAAAGATATCTATCCATTAAAAATTAAATTTGAATTTTCTCTGGGGTTGCCATGTTGTTATATGGTCTAATACAGGGCTGTCAAACTCCGGGCCTGTGGGCCAGATGCATCACATGCTGGCCACGGCCATGCCCAGTTTAGCGAAATGGGGAAAAAAGTCCTGAAACATCACTTGACAGCACTATGACGACATGAGTATGACACCCCTGGTCTAGTGTGTCTGTGTTTTAGCAGCAAACGACTTAATTGCTGCTTATATAAACTGTGCTTCTTGGATGAAATAATTAGCTTGGATGACTGAGATATATAACTTAAATGAGGTGGCTCAGTGGCTAAGACACTGAGCTTGTCGATCAGAAAGGTTGGCAGTTCGGCGGTTCGAATCCCTAGTGCAGGTCTCCTGTGTGAGCAGGGGGTTGGACTAGATGACCTCCAATGTCCCTTCCAACTCTGTTACTGTTAACTATTAAATATTTAAATATTTAAAGCTTTTAACCTGCCCAATGGAGTGACCAATTAACTTCTAGATTAGGACCTTGATCTGAGTAAAGTTTATTGTTAAGGTCTAATATATGAGCAAGCCAGAGTTCCTGAATATAGGGATTAGTCCCATTATTTTGTTGGCATGTGTTCAAACAAAGAGATCTGTTTTGTATTTCTAATGGACTGCATTAATTTGACTTTGATCACCTTTGGTTTATGCCATTAATCCTCTTGCTGCATTGATTTCAACTAAATTAATTAATACTTTCATTGAATGAAGACATTCAATCCTACCTGAACATTTCTCCCTTATGAATCTTTCATATGGCATTAAAATGTTGTCATTCAGTTAAGTTTTGGTCACTCTTTACTGAGAATCTGAACTGAGAATTGATTTAAAAAGAAAAAAAAAAAAGCATAGCCTTTATCACAGAGGTGGGGAACGATGGCTCTTTTATGACTTGTGGACTTCTTCCGGAGCCAGGAATTCTGGGAGTTGAAGTCCACAAGTCATAAAAGGGCCATCGTTTCCCATCCCCCTCTGTTTTATTCAATAGCCCTTCAGCCTAAACAAATTGGGTATTCCAAGTGATCTGTGGGCAGAATCAGCCTCCAGACATGTAATTGAAAAGAGCTTGCTCAAGTAATGTGAATTACAAGATGTAAGCAGGGTATCCACATCATCTACTGGCAGTGGGCTAGTTTTTCTTTAAAAGTACTTTAAAATGTTTTAATTAAAAAAAACCCGCTTTAATTCAGATGAGTGTGGTAGAAATTTTTTCCAGTGTCTGCAGGATATTCAGGTTACATAACACTTTGCTCGGAAAAGAATTTAATCTCTTTTTGTTAGCTGCCGGATAAGCTTTATTAAATACTGTGTACTCTGGATTGTTTACAAAGGCAGATTTTTTAAATAATAATAATAATAACTTTTTTATTCAAAAGATTTCATTTGCCATGATCAAAGCACAATATCACTGTGAACTTTTAAATGTCATCATTGCAGCGCTCGGTTCTTGAGCTGAGTGGGAACAAAAGCTAACACAATAAGTGGCAGCATTAAATTCAAGGGTTTTTTTTTTCCCCTCTCTGGCTTTGATGAAAGTGTTTCATAGATAATTTTTTGCATGAAAGTTGTTGTAGACTGATTTGAGCCTGTGTATAAGAAATGTTTAGAAATCATAGAGATTCTGCAGATATTTGCTTATCTTTAAATAACATCTGTAGCACATTAGCACATTATTTCAGTGTTTAAACCAAGTAATTCTTATTTCATGTCAATGAATCAACAGTTTTCAGGGTCCCCCCCCCCCCCGAATCAGCAAATCTTTCATCTGAATCTTGAAACTTACGGTTGTGTTTTCACTAAGGTTTGTATTGGCATAAATCCTGTCACTCTAAAGTAGAGGTGCTTAAATTTGGCCTGCAGGGCCAGCCTGCAAATAGCAAAGGACTGGCCCATGAGGCCTCTGGCAACCAAAATGGGGCATGGGGGAGCCTCACGTTAATGTAAATGAAGCGGGATCTGATAGATGACCACTGGATAACTTTCTATTCACTCTATTCTAAAAAGCAGAAAATGCATCTGGTTGAATTAGGAGGCCTCTAAGTTGTCAGAAGAAAGGAACATTCTAATGACATACATCTTAAAGGTTGGTTAGGTCAAGGGTATCCACATGAGTTAGAAGTCGTTTATCAACAGAAGATAATTTGAATATATGCTCCAGTAATTTACAGAAGAATTATGATTGTTTGGCAAGGATAATGTAAAACTGTAGTAATTAGGAAATGTCAGTTAAATATAACAAATGTATATGACCATATAAACTGCTGAGTTAACAGAATCCTTTGTTTGAAAATGTATAAAACTGGTCTCAGAATCATAAGTTGTTCAAAGCTTCATGTACAAAACTGGCTCTGAACCTTGCGCAATAAAACTGTCTCTGGCTGACCTAGGAATGTTGCTCTGTCCTCATCATTCCACAACAACATGGTCCCCTTTACATCTCATTTTGGCCAACAAGTGCTGCAGGAGGCCATGCAGCAGGGGGGAAATTAACTTACCTTCCCCACCAGTTTGCAAATGTGTGTGCACCATGTGCGGGCTTGCTTTGCTTGCACAAGCCATCATCCGTGCATGCGCAAATCCTTCTGCACATGCACAGAGGCTAAAAATCATCGCAAAAGAGGGATGTCATGATGTCTGGGTGGGTGGGTGGGGCTTTACGCAGTCGGCCCTACCGTATTGTGCGATCCGGTAGGAACCAGCTGAATTTCACCCCTGCCGCGCAGGCCAAGAATGGTGTGCGGTGGGCCTCATGTAGCTCCTCCATGCCCCATTTTGGCAGGCAAAGGGCTGTAGGAGGCCATGCAGGCCAAGAATAGGTAGGGTTGCCAGGTCTGCTTCCAAAAAATAGCGGACAAGCGGGGTGGGGGTGTTAAGTAGTAAAAAAAATAAAAAAAAATACAATTAAATTATATATTTTCTTACAAACCATTTACAGTAGGTTGTCATTTGTTCTGTCGGTTTCGTTGTTGGTAATCCATGCAAAAGTAGCTTCCCAGTCTTTGGTGTATTTGCACACTCCTCTCTTTCATTTTAAAGAATTTGAAATCTCGCCGCTGTCACTCTCATCACTCGACGCCATTTTAGGTCAGTCGACACAAGCTACAATACATTTTAAAAATGTGAACTGTACATAATTTTATAATATATTTTTATTTTAATCTCATCATTAATTTTTTCGGAGAATCGAGTTCAATGGATATTCGATCTTTGTCTCATTCTAACATGAAAAAAAAGACAAAACGCGATTCTCCTATCCTTATTCTCTTAGACTGTACAGCTTTAGATTACGTACCATTTCATCATAAAGCTTTTGAATAAAAAAAATGTCCACTATTTTGTGAAAAAAAATAGTGAACATAATGTGAAAAAAGCGGACTGTCCACTCAAATAGTGGACACCTGGCAACTCTAAAAATAGGGCGTGGACCCCGTTTTGGCTGGCAGGGTGCTGTAGGAGGCATTTGTCCCCTCTTCCCCTGGCCAACCCACGGAGGAGAACTACAGTGCTGATTCGGCCCTTGAAGAAATCCAGTTTAACACTCCTGCTCTAAAAGTTTTTAAGTGACAAATAGCTTTCTCTTCCTCTTTTTCTTCCTCTCCTTCTCTATCTCTCTTTTTTAGTGTGTGGGGGGATATAGATGTTTGCAAAATTCAACCGAAACCGTTGGCTGATCTGGTAAGCTGCTTCCCTCAGAGAAGAAATACCCACAAGGAAAAGATTCCACTAGTTAATGTTTCTTGCATGTATGGAAAAAATAGAACTTGATATTTTAAAGAGCTAGAAAGAGAGAAACAGGTATGTCTAAGACCTGGAAAGTGTCTATGTCAATGCAGGGGAAGGTTTGTATGAGGCACTAGATATATATTTTATATTTGAGGGAGAAAAAGGGGACTGCCACAAGGAATTGATATATATCTTAATAAATAATAGACTATTGATTAGTGGCTATTTATTACTATTATTATTATTATTATTATTATTATTATTATTATTATTATTATTAACTTATTTATTTTAAAATGTTCTTGTTCTATATTCACAATAACACTATACTGTCTGGGTACAATCTCTACAGTCTGTTGAATACAGATAGTGAATCTTATACACACAATAGTTGTGACTGTTATTCTCAATACCTATTCATCCTCATCTTCACTTATCCTTGTTGAAAATTTTGTGTTATTTGATTAGGCCCTCTGTTCGATTTTATCTTTAATCTATTAATAATAATAATATCAAACATTATAAACATCAAGTAAACATCACATTTGTAACCCTTAACCTCTGGATATTCTTAGGGTTTATACTTATCTTGATTATTCAAGTGGCTATTCTGATGGCTGAAACTTTAATTAGACATAGACATATCAAAAGATCTATATGTTTACCAATTTCTGGGAGATACAGCACTACTTTTATTCTGTAGTTCAGATGGAGCAATAAAATTAATATCAATATTGGAATAGAAAAGCAATATAAAAAGGATCGGTTTCAAAGATATATTTTCAGTCAGTTGCAAGTAACACCTTTTGAACACACTGAATAAACAAACAAATAAAGGCAAAGATGATTCATCAAAAAGAAGACAAATCGGGGGGGGGGGGAACTATTATTATTCATTCCCACCCAAATGAAAAAGAAGGACCATTTTTGTCCTTCTCCATCTAAATCCTATGGGAATACATTAATGTTATCATTATAAGAGCCATGTTGACGCAGAGGTTAGAATTCAGTACTGCATGCTACTTTGGCTGCCTGCAGGCTGCCTGCAATTTGGCAGTTACAGTAAATCTCACCAGGCTCAAGTTTGACTCAGTCTTCTATTCTTCCGAGGTCAGTAAAATGAGGACCCAGATTGTTGGGGACTTTTTTTTTTTTTTTTTTTTTAAAGAAATAATCAACTGCCCTCTGGCTCTAGATTAGCAGCTGCTCTGTGGGCCCATTAAATCCAGCTCACGTTGTTTGACATTGTTGCTGCCTCAAGCAGAAATTGGCATAAGAAAGAGAGCAGTAAGCTCCATGATGAACCTGGTATTGTACCAAATACTTAGATACTTTCAGTTTCTCTTAGGAGTTCCTTACAGAGCCACTGATGCTGTTAAACAATCGATAGCTGCACTCTGATCATTCTGGAGTCTCTCGAGAAACATCCTGTCAAAAGTTGTGCTGATCCAGGCCATATTTCTGTAATCTCACACAGTATTAATGTTTTGCATGCCTGTGAACAGAGTATAAATATTCTTAGTAGTACACATTGTATATGTGTGCATATACACACTCACACAGAGAGAGAGACTCAGAAGAGCTGGAGGAAAAAAAAAACATTTTTCATAATTTTTGCCTAATAAATACAAAGCTGTTTTCTCATTTAGAAGGGGTGATTAACTTTTCCTTTCTCTGGAATACCATATGCTTACACTTGTATTATGCAAATTCTTTGCTTGATGCAGCACTTTTAATCATGTTCACAAAGGGGATGGAATAGTCCTAGAAGACGCTGTAACAACATCACAGAGCAAAAAGCAGTTAATGAATATTAATAAAGAATGCGTCTGACTTATAGGTGTGATTCACAGGCAAATTGTGCAGCACCATTTTCTCTCCCTCTCCAAACCATTCTACCCTTTATTTATTTAGCTTTTTGATCTATAGTAAATTTGTGTAGCTAAATTGCACCCTGCAGTTTTTTAATTAAATGTTAGGCATATAAGTAGCTGTTCTGGCAATATGAGTTTATACTCATTCAAACTGTATTCTTGTGCTCATTTACCTGAAAGTAAATTCTACTAAATTCAGTAGGCCTTTCTGCTAAGCATTTGAGGATTGTGCTCTTAGCATATAAAATGAAATGTTGAGCTCTAGAAAATGCCATTTTGTTTGCTAACTCCCTTTAAAAGAGCATCAGAAATCGATGTTGAACAATTAGCTTCAGCAGAATATGAAATATATTTCAGGGATCAATCTTGCAGGCACAAATGTGTTAGAAAATGAAATCGGCTTGTCAGATGTAAATGCCTTATTCTCTAATGTGTAAATAGTATATGAACGGGGTATCAGGGGTTAATTTATTCTTCACTTCTTAATGTATTCATATTTCACCACTCCCATATCTAGCTCCACCCATTGTATATATAAGGAGCTGTTTGCACCCTTTTCCTCGCTTCTATCTGTGAATATTCAGTGAATATAGAATGCCTAATGTAAATAAAAGGAGATATATTTAAACCTTTAACTCTTGCTAAATTTATTGAGTCTGATCCTGAAAATATTGCAACAAGCTGGTAGCAGAGGATGGTTAATTGACTCAATAAAAATTTAAAAATGTCTAAGAAAGATAGGCCCAACACCAGGGCATACAGCAAAGAAATGGAAACAGAACAAGAAATAATCAACGAATCCACAAACGCGATTTCGAGAGAATCCGAAGAATACACCACTGAAGACGAAGAAATAATAGATGAAAATGATGACCAGGAGGAAATCGAAATAAAGAATAACGAACTCAGGTCAGAGATATTAAAACTATTGAAGAGCCAGAAGAATGATGAAAGCCTCATCGCGAACCTCCAGGATATGCTGAAGAACAGCGGAGCAGCGAGAGAGAAGCACATCACTAATGAAAAATCAAAAGACCCAAAAATAGTGAGTGATATGACTGCAGAAAAAATTATTGTGAAGAAGAAAAACGGTGATCCCGCGCGAAATTTTGAATGGCAGCCATCTTGGTTTCAACAGACCTCCAGGGTGAGCGAAGCAGAGCCAATCAGAAAACTCAATTCAAAATTTCTGGCGCGAAAAACATTATCAGACAACGAAATCGAAAAAGAAGATTCAAACACCTCAGAAGAATCAGAATCAGAAAGTGAAGGTGATTCAACAAACAATCAAATAAAATCAGCAATGAAAACGCTTTTTGCTGCATTTGGGCCAAAACTAAAAATTACTAAAAAGCTAACGAAGAAGCGAGCGAGCAAGCCAATGCCTCAAGACCTGCCCGCTCCCATCCTGACTACGAGAGCGTCGACGCCCGAACCCAGAGAGCCCTGCCGATACCGCCCCACGCCACAGACCGAAGCAAGCACCAACGCCCTCAAAAGAAGAGGAAGAGCAGCCGCCATCGTCAGGACTCCCAAAATCGAGCCAGAGACCGATTCGTCTGAGGAGGAGCAGAACGAGCGAGCCGCAACGAGGAGAACCTCTCACGACGACTTCAAGGAAGAAATGGACAACGCGCATGCGCAAGACTACGCAGACGGTCCGGGAAGACATGAATTGACGAGGAGACCGTGCAGGCTCATTGCGAGCATCCCCACGCCGTTTTGTAACTTTCTGCATTTACGAGACCACGGACTACCTCAGGTTGTAAGTAATGGACCTAATAATGTCGGAAATTTACCCAGTGACTTCCCAAAGCTAAGGATAGATGGCATTAATTTGCAAGAATGGTATCAGCAGCTCCAGGTTGTCTTTATGAAGGAAAACTTACTGTTTTTTATCACTAGTCCCCCAAAAAGACCTTGGACTCTAAAAATAGTCTGTTTACACCATAGAGCATTTTTCTTATTAATATCTAGTGTATCTCCTGCAATGTATCACAGCATTAAGCAAAATCTGACTGTTTCAGAAATTATTCAATGCATGTTCAATTTGTTTCACAGTGACAGTGTAGCTACCACCACAAGGATGTCTAAAGATTTCTTTTCATCTAGGATAAAACCAGGGGTTTCCATAAGTGAGCACTTAATATCTTTAAACAAAATAAGAGCTGAGCTGCATTTAAGGGGGGAGGTGATTTCAGACCAAACAATGAAAAGTGTTATTATCAACTCACTTGATCCATCATGGGACAATTATATGTCACATTTAGACACAATCAATCTAGGATACTTATCCATAGAAAGCATATCCAATAAATTAATAGCAGAAGACAATTCAAGAAGGAATCGTTCTAACAATCACATAGAACACAAACCATATAGGAAAGTAGCTTTCCAAGAAAAATATAATGAAACATTTAAATGTCACAACTGTGGATCCAGGGAACACAATAGAAGAGATTGCCCCAAAATTTCAAAAGGAAGACATAGGTCAGAATATAGAAACAAATACAATTATAGACAGTCTTCCATGGAAAGACATAGATATAGAAGCCCACCAAATTACAAAGAGAATAGAGGGGGCAGAGATAATTCAAAGGATAGAAAATCTGGTTCACTGAATGGATTAAATAAACAAGACAATACTAATATACAGCAGAATGAGAACAATAATTGGCTTATTGATTCTGGAGCAACTAATCACACCACTAATAACAAAAATATATTGTCTTCATTTGTAGAAGATAAATTTGTAATAAAGGTAGCTAACCAAGAAAAGGTTCAAGTATTAGGTAGAGGGAATGTAACCTTGCCTGGTCTAGGAAAAATAGAGGGGGTATTACTAATACCTGAAATACCTCATAACATACTAAGTGCCATAAAACTAAGTAGAGATTCTGATATTAACATTGTCTTTTCTAAAGGAAAAGCGACTTTGGAGAAAAATAAAATAGATATAGGCACTGTGATGATTAAAGGAGGCCTACCTTATCTAATAACAAAGGAAAGATGGTTGCACAACATTGATTCAAATATGGAAGATTGTATTGAAGTAGATGATGGAAACATTAGCAACAGTGACAATGATGAATGTAAAATATCTCATGATCACAAAGATGCACACAATGAAAAAAAACCAAAAATAGGTAAGCCAATTCATGATGAGTGTGCTCACATCTTACATAGGAAGTTAGGACATGCCAGTTTTCCTGTAGTACAAAAAATGACTGAACACGCAGAAGGTGTTAAAATAAAAAATTGTGAAAACTATCTGGAATGCTCAGTATGTAAATCTACAAAATTAAAAACTAGCCCCAGGCCAAGAAAATCTACTAGATCAACCAACAAAATTTTTGATTTAGTACACATGGACTTAGTTGGTCCACTAACTCCATCAATCACTTATAGAAAACGTTACTTCTTGACCATAGTAGACGATTATAGCCGCTATGGATTTGTTTATACATTAAAACACAAAGATGAAACCTTTCAAAAATTTAAAGAATTTTATAAACGCATAGAAACACAACACAATATCAAGATAAAACAAATCATGACAGATAGGGGATGTGAATTCATGTCTAAAGAATTCTCCCAATGGTTAAAGGACAAAGGAATGTTACATTACACATCTAGTCCATTTTCTGCGTTCCAGAACGGGATTGCAGAGAGAAAGAACTCAACGTTACAAACCATGATTAGATGTACATTGGAAGATGCTGGCTTAAGCAAACAATTCTGGTCAGAAGCCCTACATTATTCCAATTACACACAGAATAGAACCTGGTCCAGCATTGTAAATAAGACACCATATGAAGTGATGTATAATAGGAAACCAAAATTGGCACACATGCACATATTTGGAGTCACTGCAGACGTACACATACCTAAGCAATTAAGAAGAAAGGGAGAAAACGTGTCCAGAAGACTCAGATTTATGGGATATGAGACAGGCACTAAAGGGTACAGATTCATTGATAATAATAACAAATTTATAGTCTCCAGAACAGCTGTGTTCCATGAACAGGCCAACTGGTCTAAAATACATCTTAATGAAATATTTCCAAGCAACAACAAAGATACAAAATCTCAAGAGAAAGGGACTATAGAAAAGCAAAATATCAACAAATATAAAAACAAAACCAAAACATGGACAAATAGCCAACACAAAATAAAGACAGACACACTAACAAAAAAGGAAGCAAGATATTTGCATGATAACAATAGTAAACCTGAAAAAACAATTAGAAACACCAGAAATCAGATGCCAAATAAATACAAGGATTACATAATGCATATGGATGATGAGTCAACGACACCTAATACATATGAGGAAGTGTTAAAACTCCCTCGTAAAGAAAAAGAAAAATGGGAATTAGCAATGAAAAAAGAGATGGAAAGCTTACAAGGATTAAATGTATTTACACCTGCAATTGCACCAAAAGATAAAACAATTATTGGTACCAGGTGGATATATAAAATTAAGAACTTAGAGGGAGGCAATACCCTATACAAAGCTAGACTAGTTGCACAAGGTTATGCACAGAAATATCCGGAGGATTATACTGACACGTATTCCCCCACAGTAAGAACTGAGAGTGTCAAAACAGCTCTAGTGGTAGCATCAGCACTCAATCTCGATGTATTCCAATATGACATACAGACTGCGTATCTACACGCAAAACTAGATAAGGAAATATATGTAAGAGCACCTCACAGTCAATACACAAACAAGAATGAGACTTGGTTGTTAAACAAGAGTTTATACGGGTTAAAACAATCTGGTAAACGATGGTATGATTGTTTAGTAAAAGTACTTAAAACCATGGACTTCAATGCTACCACTGCTGATAACTGTTTCTTTGTCAAAAAAGGTGATGATTATATAGAATTTGTATTGATCTATGTGGATGACATTTTATACATAGGAAAACATAAAGAGAGAAGAGAAACTTTTGTAAATAAGCTAAATGAACATTTCTCGTTAAAATCCCTAGGCAAAGTAAACAAATATCTTGGTGTTCAAATTAATAAGACTAAAAGAGGATTCAAACTTACTCAGAGAGATAAGATCATAGAGCTCTTAAACAAATGCAATCTAAGTAATGCCAAACCTTGTGATACTCCTATGCAGACTGACTTTCTAAAAAATGCTGATGAATCATCCCCTGAATTCAAAGATAACACATTTTATAGATCAGTCATAGGTTCACTTCTTTATATATCTAATTGGACAAGACCAGATATCGCTTTACCCCTCAATTTATTATCCAGACATGTCAGCAAGCCAACAATGTACCACTGGGAAGCTGTTAAAAGAATATTAAGATATCTGAAAAGTACACTAGACTTTTGTTTAATGTTGGAACCTAACGATAATAAAGAACCAAAGCTTACATGTTACGCAGATGCGGACTGGGCTGGAGACACCTCATGTAGAAAAAGTACATCTGGTTATATATTCCTCTTAAATGACTGTCCAGTTTACTGGTACACTGGTAAACAAGAATTAGTGGCCACTTCAACGACAGAAGCAGAATATGTTTGTTTATCTAAAGCTGCAAATAACCTTGTATGGTTTAATGATTTAATTTCAGATGTTTGGAAAAAACCTGCTTTGCCTTTTGTTATGCATGAAGACAATAAAGCAGCTATTGAAATATCTAGATCTGACGCCATTGGACAAAGGTCCAGACACATAGATATAAAATTTAAACATGTGAGACAATTATCTCAGGATGGATTTATTAAAGCAGTGCATTGTGATACTTCTGAACAATTAGCTGACATATTGACAAAGCCTTTACCTTCTAAGCAGCATAAATACTTAACTTCTAAGTTGTATGTTTTGTATTGTCCTGAATCTGAATGTAATTGGTGTTGCATAACGAATCGGCATTTAGAGGGGGATTTGTCAGATGTAAATGCCTTATTCTCTAATGTGTAAATAGTATATGAACGGGGTATCAGGGGTTAATTTATTCTTCACTTCTTAATGTATTCATATTTCACCACTCCCATATCTAGCTCCACCCATTGTATATATAAGGAGCTGTTTGCACCCTTTTCCTCGCTTCTATCTGTGAATATTCAGTGAATATAGAATGCCTAATGTAAATAAAAGGAGATATATTTAAACCTTTAACTCTTGCTAAATTTATTGAGTCTGATCCTGAAAATATTGCAACACGGCTCCCACCCTCTCAGCCTTCCAAGAGAGCCTGGAAACCTGGCTCTGCCAACTGGCTTTGGGTCTTAATAAGGGCATCCCGGTTTGGAGGTGGGTAACAACTAGCACACATGTTTTGTTTTTGTTTGTTTTATGTTTGTTTTATTTGATTTGTATACCGCCCTACTCCCGAAGGACTCAGGGCGGTGAACAGCCACAGGATAAAAAAACATAAATACAAAATTTAAAACTGAATAAAATCGAATTAAACAATTTGGCCGAAGACAGATTTAAAACACCCCAATAAATTAAAAATGAATTAAAATTTATGTTTTAAAAAGGGAAAAAAGGGAAACAGTTAGGCCAGGCCAGCCTGATGGAATAAAAAGGTCTTGAGAGCACGGTGGAAGGTGCGTAGATCCGGGATCCTCCGTATCTCCAGGGGGAGCTAATTCCAGATAGTAGGTGCCCCACAGAGAAGGCTCTCCCCCTGGGGGCCGCCAGTCAACATTGTTTGGCCAACGGCACCCGGAGGAGCCCTTCTCTATGAGAGCGTACCGGCCGGTGGGAGGCTACTGGTGGCAGCAGGCGGTCCCGTAAGTAACATGTGCGGGGGAACCTTTACCTTTTACCTTTAGTAGTTTTAGAGAAGGTTCCATTTCCACTCTGTATATGCATTGATCCCTTTTTATCTAGTTCTTGATTGATTTTAATGTTTTAATTCTTAATTTTGAATGTTTTTAATGTTCTTATTGTTATATGTTATGCTTTTATATTGTTGTGAGAGTTGCTTGACACTGAGATGGGCAGCATAGAAATTAAGAAAGAGAGAGAGAAGGAAAGAAAGACAAAAACAGGAAGGAAGGAAGAAGGGAAGGGAGGGAGGGAGAGAGAGAGAAAGAGAAAGAAAGAAAGGAAGAAAGGAAGGAAGAAAGAAAGAAAAAAGAAAGAAAGAAAGAGAAAGAAAGAAAGAAAGAAAAAGAAAGAAAGAGAAAGAAAGAAAGAAAGAAAGAAAGAAAGAAAGAAAGAAAGAAAGAAAGAAAGAAAAAGAAAGGAAGGAAGGAAGAAAGGAAGGAAGGAAGGAAGGAAGGAAGAAAGAAAGAAAAGAGAAAAGAGAAAGAAAGAGAAAAGAAAGAAAGAAAGAGAAAGAAAGGAAGGAAGAAAGAAAGAAAGAAAAGAGAAAGAAAGAAAGAAAGAAAGAAAGAAAGAAAGAAAGAAAGAAAGAAAGAAAGAAAGAAAGAAAGAAAGTAAGTTTCCGTTAAGGCCTTCCAGCCCAGATAGAAGACAAGTAGTTTTCAGATGCACTTGCTTCTTTTAAATGCCCCCCACACATAGGCTCATATGACATTGTTAGCTGGGGGAGAACTTCAGCAAATTAATATTTCTTTTGTAGTTTATGAGCAAACAGTTTCCTCCTTCTGCTGATGGGGAAAACAACAACAACCATACTTACACATTGTCATCATTCCTCAAAGAGGGTATAGGTGGCTATTTCGGCATTGCAACACAAAATCACCCTTTTATATTATACTCTAGTCTACAAGAAAATAAGATTACGCAATGAAGATGAGATAGGAGGAAGTGGAAGCAGAGTGCAAAATAAGTGACAAGAAGTAGCTGTAAGAATGAAGGCAATGGAACACAAAGTTTTGTTCATCCTTTTTGACCAGTGAATGCTGGTCAATTTTGTAGCAATAGTAAAAGGAGATTCATGGGGAAAAGAACTCTGGTGACTGGAAAGTTTAAACTGTCAACAAAGAAATACCGTTATTCCAAAAATGCAACAGGTAGACTTTATACTTTATAGCGTGACTGACGTAGTTCTTCTAGAAATGTGATGTGCCCTTTTGACATCATTTATATGAAATTCTGTGAATTGAATACAATAGGAATTGAATTTGGGAGAGTTAGCAGGGAAAACTCTCAAAAAATGTGGTCTCGCTGTAGCCTTGGTACTACAGTGGTTTAAAGCACCCTGTTATTAACACAGCTGCCTGCAATTTACTGCTGGTTCGAATCTCTCCAAGGCTCAAGGTTGACTCAGCCTTCCATCCTTTCTAAGGTAGGTTAAATGAGGACCCAGTTTGTGGGGGCAATAAGCTGACTTTGTATAAATATACAAAAGTATGAAGGCTATTGCTTAATGCACTGTAAGCCGCCCTGAGTCTCTGGAGAAGGGTGGCATATAAATCAAATTAATATATATATATATATATATATATATATATATATATATATATATATATATATATATATATATATATATATATATATATATATATATATATATATATATATATATATATATATATATATATATATATATATATATATATATATATATATATATATATATATATATATATATATATATATATATATATATATATATATATATATATATATTAATTTGATTTATATGCCACCCTTCTCCGGAGACTCAGGGCGGCTTACAGTGCATTAAGCAATAGCCTTCATACTTTTGTATATTTATACAAAGTCAGCTTATTGCCCCCACAATATATATATATATATATATATATGCCTCCTGCAATGAATGTACTTCTCTCTGGAAGTAATGCAGAGACTAGAATTGGCAAATAAGGCCATTACATACCCCTCCATCCATAAATATGTTTTTTTTTCCTGAACCCAAATGTATTTATATCTTAAAGTCCTTGGAAAGTGATACTGCTTTGACTGCTGTTGCAGTACAAACTCCAGATGTGGAAGTTCCCATTACAACAATTACAGCAACGCTTAGCTGCCAAAGGTGCCCTTTACATACTATGTGAAGTGCCTCAGGGAAAATGCCGTTCATATTTCTTCTTATTATTCAGAAACCTCTTAATGTTCTGCCTCAAATGCCTTTTGGTGTGTTTGCAAATTTCAGAGCAGACTTATGTTAGAAACCAATACATATTTTACAAAAGCAATGATAGCACATCAGGAACTTCTATTTTTAAAACATATCCTACTGAGGACTCTGAGAAAAATCAGACCTTTCTATAATTTGGATACCGTGTTAGCACACATGAAGAGCAAATTTTAAAGAGAATAAAGGATGCATATAGTCCAAAGACTCTGGGGCATGGTTAAAGATGCTCAGCTAGAAAGCTGAAAGCCAGGGTTCAAAAAGTGAGGGCCGCTTGATCAGGTGAGCTCCTGTTACTTACTGCAACTCCTGCAAACCTAGCAGTTCAAAAGCATGAAATGCAAGTAGATCAATAGGTACCACTTCAGCGGGAAGCTAACAGCATTCTGTATGCCTTGGTATATGCTCATGCTGGTCACATGACCACTGAAATATCTTCAGACAACATTGGCTTCCGTTTTGCAAAGTCCCTCTCTCGTCCTTGTTCCCCAAAGTCTATTATTATTAACAAACAAGCAAAAACTTGTTCACAAATGGCATTTTATAATACAGAAGAATACATAAGAAAAGCCAGCAATGGTTGGCAGAATCATTGCAATTTTAGAAAACCTTCCTCCCTCTGCTTCTGTTGTGGCCCGTCAGTGACCTGTGCAGATTGTAGCTGATTCCGACAACGAGGAGGCTGGTGTGGTGCTGCGCCAGCAGCCTGTGCAGCTGGCGCTCAAGTCGGACAGTGAGGAGGCTGGAGAAGATGTGGTGCCAGAGGCAGGGATTCAGCCAGGGCCTTAAGAACCTCCAGAAGCTCCTTTAAGTGAAGAGAATGAAGAGGAGGAGCCTCTTCTCAATGCATGGGCGCACAGAGCTGCCAAATGGCAGGAGTGGCTCCTCAGGAGGAGGTCTCCTCGAAAATAAGGCTTGGGGCTAATTGGCCACTCCCTTAGCCTATTTAAGAAGGAATGCCACTTGCAACAAGCTGTAGAGAACAACTTTAGTTCACTCTCTTTCGTGTCTGTAAAACTGCTTCTGGGCTTTCTGCCAACTCTAGTAAAAGACTGCGATTACTTTATCGTAGAATTCTGGTAGGCTGTTAAGACAGTACATTAACAGCCTTTGAATGATAAAGACTAAGTTATTTTGAGTAAATAAGCTTTGTATAGAGTTTGTGTGTGCTGTGTTCTTTGGGGTCCATAGCTGGGGCAGAACAGCTTCCCACCCTGTCATAAATATAGAAAATATTGCTGGCCACTGTTGGCTTCATCTCTTTATATTCTAATCCATAAAGGTATTTCGTATTTCAACTTGTTCCTGGAGGATACTATACATATACATATGCATATGCAATACATACACACACACACACACACACACACACACACACACATATAAAGTGGACATAAAAGTGGACACTAATGTAGCATAGACAACTGGGTAATGATATTCTTGATATCTCAGCTGAAAACACTCATGGTCTTTATGTTCTTTATCACAATTTTTTTTAAAAAAAATCAAATTCTGTTCCCATAGTAACAGGAATGGAAATAGCAGCCTTCAGCAGAGTAATCATACTTCTGCTTTCAGTTCTTGTATCTGCATGAACAATTGTATTTCAATTAAAAACAATACATATTAATCAGTGAGTTTGAAATTTAGAGTGCATAGTCCTAATAAATTACAATTCAAGTGATTATGCTTTTTTTTTTTTTGGTTAAAATTATTTATTTATTTTTCTTTCAGCATAGGATATGTTTGACCACTGAGTAAAGAGAAGCAAAGAAAAAGTAAGTAAAAAATATAATTATTATGACTGACTACAAATGCAAATTTAATACCTTAATAGTGCAGTCTTAAACTCAGATATATTTTATTTAGATATATTCAGGCGTCTCCTCTTAACGCAGTAAGACAGTTCCAGATAATTAAGGATTTTAACCTAAGGCTTGAATCTTTATGTAATATCAAAAAAAAAAAAAAAAGTCCAGTGAAATTTAGGGAGATATAGAGTAAATCTAAGCTACAATGCATTATTCCTATTGAAATAAATGGAACAACATGAAAAACATTATTCCTTACTTCTCATTTATTTTAACATTATTAAATATTTTTGCTTTGGATTCAAACTTCATTCAAACTGCATTTTGAATGTCTTAACCAACTTCTATTCATTTTCTTTCATTGAAATCTACCTTTGTATGGCCATAACTTCATTATGAAGCAAGGATGTTCCATAACTTAGTTTAAGGGACTAGAGGCCAAATTAATATGCCAACTATGCTGATGCTCCTGGAAATGCAAACAAGATGTTTATTTCAAGTTTCCCTCTGAAACACTGAATGGAACCCAAACTGAAGTCATGGGCTGTTTTGGTCTTTTTCACACCCCATAAATCTGTCAAGAAGGCAAAGATGACCATAGAATATCATCAGAGTTGGAAGGGACCTTGGAGATCTCATAGTCCGAGCCCCTGCTCAAGCAGGAGCCCCTATACCAGTGATGGTGAACCTATGGCACGTGTGCCGGAAATAGCATACAAAGTCATCTCTCCGGGCATGCCAGCCGTCGCCCGTTGGTCTTCCGGGTTCCGGCATGCACATGCACACCGAGCCAGCTGATCTTTGTGCACGTGGAAGTGCCAGAAACTGGATGTTGTGGCCCACCAGCAGCTTGCGCGGATTGTGGCTGATCCCGACGATGAGGAGGCTGGTGTGGTGTCGCGCCAGCAGCTGGCACAGCCGGCGCTCGCGTCGGACAGCGAGGAGGCCGAAGAGGATGTGTTGCCAGAGGCAGAGACTCAGCCAGGGCCTTCAGAACCTCCAGAGGCTCCTTCCAGTAGAGAGAGCGAAGTGGAGGAGCCTCTCCTCAATGCTCGGGCACGCAGGGCTGCCAAAAGGAGGAGGAGGAGGAGGAGGAGGAGGAGGAGGAAGAGGAGGAGGAGGAGAAGGAGAAGAAGAAGAAGAAAAAGAAGAAGAAGAAGAAGAAGAAGAAGAAGAAGAAGAAGAAGAAGAAGAAGAAGAAGAAGAAGAAGAAAGAACAACAACAACAACAACAACAACAACAACAACAACAACAACAACAACAACAAGTAGGTCATGGTGGTTGTGCCTAACAAAAGTATTGCCCAGCCTTCAAACACCATGAACCTTCATCAAAATAAATGTTCTTGCTGTTTACTTCTTTAAAAGTTCATTTATATTTGTTTTAAGAATGTTTGACAAAATCCTAATGGCTAACCAGGAAGATTCACTTAGATTGTTGTAACAGGAATCTTGAGAACTCAAATGAATTTTTACCCTTCTGTAAAGTATAAAACATTCCCCACATGCATTGATTAAATGAATATTTCTTTATGAATTATGCAAACACAAGGTCCAGAAATCCAGCTAACAAGAAAAGGTGAACCATATTTTAATATCTAATCAGATTTGCCCATTATGATTTTTTCTGTGATTGTTTACAAAACCTTATGTTTTAGCAGGTGGCAGGTCCGAGAAATGAAGCCAATCATTTTTCTCCTAGATCTTTTCTTTTGTATGCACATGCTATACTGGATAGAGACTTATACCCCTAGATTAGAGGTGGGTTTCAGCAGGTTCTGACCAGTTCTGGAGAACCGGTAGTGGAAATTTTGAGTAGTTCGGAGAACCGGTAGTAAAAATTCTGACTGGCCCCGTCCCCATATATTCTCTGCCTCCCAAGTCCCAGCTGATCAGGAGGAAATGTGGATTTTGCAGTAACCTTCCCCTGGATTGGGGAAGGAATGGAGATTTTACAGTATCCTTCCCCTGGAGTGGGGAAGGAATGGAGATGTTATAGTATCCTTCCCCTACCACGCCCACCAAGCCACGCCCACCAAGCCACACCCACAGAACCGGTAGTAAAAAAATTTGAAACCCACCACTGCCCTAGATCAGTGTTTTTCAATCTTGGTGACCTTAAGATGTTTGAATTTCAACTCCCAGAATTCTGGAAACTGAAGTGCGGATATATTAAAATTGCCAAAGTTGAGAAATGCTGCCTTAAAAATTGAGAACAGAATCCTGGTAAATCTGTTGGGAACATTTCAGTGAACGTGTCTGTGTTGTTGTTTTTGCTTTGCTTTTCCTATTGAGTTGATTGCTTTTTATTTCTTTGTGGCAACACGAATTGGAGACGACCTGTTGAAAAAGCAAACACAAAGAATCCACTAAACATTCCTTGATATAGGCAATAATAATCTTTACAGATCATGAATTAAAAAAAAAAAACCACTGAAAAAATACTGTCTTATTGTAGGCTATCAAATTCTTAGTCTCACTTTTTGTGTGTCTTTGGTAAAAATTGTTTGCTTTATATTAATATTAATTACATTTTCCCTTGAATTTTACCATTGTGATGGCTTCAGTAATTTTACGATGCCATTATTCTGAATAATAATTTAATTGCCTTATTCAATGAATAATGCCTTACCATATTAATTTTTATGTCCCAAATTCTTAAACCTGAACCTACAATTTTACTTGCATTGTTATATGATTTTATAGCTTGTTTTATTCTAGTCATTTTCTGCATTGTACAGGTTTGCATGGATGTTTGGCAAGTTAAATGTGATTCTCTTTTTTTTCCCCCAAAGATTTCTTTTGCTGGTCAATGACCGAAATAAAATGACTGAATGACTTTATATTAGCAATTTATATTTTTAATTCTTGAATGACATCACCGTTTGTTACCCTTTATTTCTGAAATGATTTAAAAGACCATTGATTTATTATGTTCCATTGTTGACTTATAGCAACTACATAGATTTTTCTCCATAACTACCGTGTTTCCACAAAAATATGACCTACTCAAAAAGTAAGTCCTTGCTTGATTTTTACACGTGCACCCAATATAAGCCCTACCCCAGAATTAAGCTTGGGTGGGGATGGGTGGGGTGGAGCTTCCATACTACTTACCTTCAGATAGTTGCAGTCAGGTCTCGCACACCACAATCCATTTCTTCTACAGCTGGCAAGGCTTTCCTGGAGGCCCCTGTAGCTGATAACAGAGCTCTGGATCAATCCGGAGCTCTGTTATTGGCTGCAGAGGCTTTCCTAAATGTCTTGCTGACTGAAGAAGTTCCTGAAGGTCTCTGACAGCGAAAAGAAAGCCAGGGGCAACACATGCAAGTGAGATGAGTCAGTGGATGACATCCCCCCTGAAAATAAGACCTGGTGCCTTTTTTGTGGCAAAAAAATATAAGGCAGGGTCTTATTTTTGGAGAAACATGGGTATCTATTCCTTACTTGGTCCTTCAGGTCTTCCAATAATTTACTCATCTCCAGTGTAACTGATCTCATCCTCCTTGCTTCTCATCCTTATCTTCTCTTTAGGTGACAAATGCCCACTTTTTCCAAGGTTGAAAAAAAAGAAAGGAAAAGTCTAGACAGATGAACTGGTCTCTCAGTTTTTAATTGATTCTAACAGATTACAGTCAGCAAGACTTGCAATTTACTTTCTGGTTATCTTTAAAGCTGTTCTATTCTCCTGTAACAATAGCTGTGTAGCTGTCACTATGTTGGTTAACCATTTTCTTGGATTAAATGTTGTGTCAAGTTTTATGCTAAAAATACCTAGGATGTAGATATCCTAAATCAGGTTCTGAAACAAATGACAGATAAGCTTCCAGGAGTTGTCAGATAGTGTCATTCATATTGACTTTCATCCTTCCATCTCCACTTACCTTAGAACGTTCAATTAGTGCTCAGAAAAGGAATCCAATTTTTGGAATAATAGTATTTTTGAAATTGCAAAGTGTAACTACCACTTTGTGTACCTGGAATATTTCCTGGACACACTTTATTTATACTGCTGGTATTATCTTCAGTCAGTCTGTCTGCCTTGTGATTTTTCTCAGCTGATTTTTGGCATGACATAAATCATCTTGCAATTTCTCAGCAATGTCTGTAGAGATTCTCAGTCATCCGGGTCATGGTCGTCTCAAAGATGCTTTTTCCAGGAGGCAACTGGACTTTCTTGTTTTTTGTTTTTTGTCTTTTGAAGATGTTTCGCTTCTGATCCAAGAAGCTTTTCCCTCTCTTCCCCACTGTCCTGTCAGAGCGGAAGAAACTTCTTGGATGAGAGGCTAAATGTCTCCAAAAGAAAAAAACCAGAAAGTCCTGAAAAAAATAAAAAGCACCTTTGGGATATTCTGCTGCAATGCAAATTCAAGTAAAGGACCACCACAGCAGTTTCGGTATTCAGGACAGCTGCAGTGAAATGTAACTGTGGAAAAAGATAGTATCTCCTCATCTTCATCTTCTTTCTAATGGAAGTTCTCTCATCAGGGACATAGTTATTTCTATGTTGCTCGCAAGGTGTCACACATTTCTCCTTTTGCACTGAAAGATGCTGATTCAGATCTTGAACGTGTTGTTTCATTAATTAACTGGAACAAGAGATTCTGAACTACAGGGTAATTGAATAAATTAAATGACAAGAATCTCAATCCACAGATGAATTCCCTTATATAAATAATGACTTCTTTTCTTTGCTGAGCCTTTCAAATAGGCACTAAGTCATTTCTATGAGCAAATTATACAGCTGGGGTCATTTTTATCACTTCATTTTTAAATAATATTCTTAATATTTTGTCATTGTTCGACTGCACCAAAGAGGTGAACTACTGGTAGTGAAAACTGTAAAAGAGCTCTAAATAATAAGGAAATAGTGCTTAAGTTGGCTTCCTTTATAAATTAGTGAAAGGTAGCAATTTTTATTATACTTTTATAAAGTATGAATTCATAATTTGTTAAAATCACAATGCATTTAATAACTTTTTTTCCAAATGGAACAACTGTTGAACATCATGGATAGACATATTTAATTTCATTACATCTCCATCAACACAACCATTCACTCAAACTTTTTCTATATATTAAGGCAATCAAATAAATTCCAAAATATTATTTCTTGATTTTTTTAAAAAAGGTGTAATTTATTGAAGTTTTGGATATTTATAACTTTTCTTTCTCCTACAGAAACACTGAATTAGAAATGAACTCTAATAAATGAACTCTAGTATTCCTGATTGGGTATATAGTAGGTGTAAGTTTCCTGGAAATACAGTTGTCATCTAAAATAGACTTAAATTAGCATTGCATGAATCTAAAAGAAGAACTTAATATAATCCCAGTTCTGTTCAGGTCTCAGAAATGTGTGTGTGTGTGTGTTTTGTGTTTACAGAATCTATGCCATTTCCCAAGTTAAGAAACAGCACACAAATTTATTTTAAATGAAACTTGTCAATGATGTGGTATTTTGGGATGATTCCAGAGGTGTGTTTCAGCAGGTTCTGACCAGTTCTGGAGAACCGGTAGCGGAAATTTTGAGTAGTTCGGAGAACCGGTAGTAAAAATTCTGTCTGGCCCCGTCCCCATCTATTCTCTTCCTCCCAAGTCCCAGCTGATCAGGAGGAAATGGGGATTTTGCAGTAACCTTCCCCTGGAGTGGGATGGGAATGGAGATTTTACAGTATCCTTCCCCTTCCATGCCTACCAAGCCACGCCCACCAAGCCACGCCCACAGAACCGGTAGTAAAAAAAATTGAAACTCACCACTGGATGATTCTTAATAAAATATAGACAAGAAGCTTTAGCTGTGTCCTTGGACACCAAAAATCCAATCAGGAGATAATTTGTTGCTTGATATTGTATATCTCTGTCACTATCTCTGCATCTACATCGATCTACCTCTTAATATTTTAGCCATTAACAATTAATTAACAAAACAAAAAATGTCATGAAAACTTCAGAAACCCTGAAAAGCCAAAGGCTGTTTGGTGATCTGAATGACCAGTCATCAGGCCATTCTATCAATAGAGATAGTTTTGGAATTTTTCATAATGTTACCAATTTCCTCCAGTGCTTTAGTGTTCTGAATTGGAAAGTAGACTTTGTAGTTGAACATACCTAGAGGCTAATCTATTGGGGGAAAGTGTGGTTGTTTCACCCCTTGGACCTAGGGTGAAATGCTCCCGGTTCAGACCGGATCTCCCGATCCGGTAGCGATGGCGGTGGGTGGTTTGGAGAACCGGTAGCAAAAATCCCTGCCCCGCCCCCATGCCCAGCTGAGCCACGTGATCATCAGAGGGTTTTTTGTTTTGTTTTGTTTTTAAAAGCATTTTTTCTACAACCTCTTCGGCCGAAAAAATGCTTTTAAAAGTAAAAAAAATAAGCTTCTGATGATCACATGGCTCAGCTGGGATCGTCAGAGGCTTTTAAAAGCATTTTTTTTACAACCTCTTCAGCCGAAGAGATTGTAGAAAAAATTGTTTTAAATTTTTTTTAAAAAAAAGTTGGCAATGCCCACTCAGTCACATTACCCACCACCACCAAGCCACACCCACAGAACCGGTAGTAACAAATTTTACATTTCACCACTGCCTTGGACAATCTTTTTGACAATAATGGTATTTTTCTTTACCTGAACAATACTCATGCTTTGGCCTAGTTTAAAACTAGACAAGAGTTAGTTGGACCTGCTGCTGTTGCTGAGAGATAATAAAAACTAAATGTATACTTAAAAATAAAAGAACCTGACTAAATAACAGTATATAGGAAAAGGTAATAATGAGGTATCAAAGTAACTGATGATTAAATAGGAAGAAGTGCAAAATTTGTTATGTATGTTGAAAAAGAAAAAAAAAGTTTTACAAATGTATGTAAAAAGGGACAAAGAAAGAGAGATAAATTTTATGTACGGTCTGTTAATTGTGAAGCCAAGGAATGTTGACCTGTGAATATGTTGTAATCCTGCATGACGATAAGAAATGAGATGATTAAAAAGAAGCCAATAGCAAAGTCCCATGAAATCAACTTGGTTCAACTCATATACAATTCTTTCTTCAACTGAATCTGAATGCAATCTGGATGCAGGTAAAATAAACTACAAATGTGTTGACCAGTTGCTTGATGGGAAATTCAGAATTATTACAATAAATTGTGTCGTAAACTGCAGCTTTATATATACTTCTGCATGTGTGCATGTAAACATATTTAAAGGAAACTGGTTCCAAAAATCCTTTTCAAAAATTGAACAGAATTCATTCCCACAAAGGGATATGTCAACTTAAATTTGGATACTTCATCATAAACAATACCCCAATCAAGGAAATGCCAACTGAGCCAACCAAAGAACCTCTAAGACCACCCCCATTAACACCGACAGGACAAGCCACTAGAACAGGCCTCCCCAAATTTGGCAATGTTTAAGACTTGCAGACTTCAACTTCCAGCTGGGAATTGAAGTCCATAAGTCTTAAAGTCGCCAAGTCTGGAGACCCCTACACTAAAATATAAACTGAGAACAAATCCCATTCCTTACTAGCACTGATGGTGTTACCTTGTTTGGTAATGAAACATCTTCAAGAAAACAACCAAACTAAGAGAGCATCAAGGACCCCTCATACTTCATTTCATTCAGTTGTACAAAAAGTTATACCCATTTCTGAATTTCCCAAACAAATTTCATTTTGGATCATCACCTTTTCTTGTATCTGGCTTAATGATGAATTCATTATATTATATCTGTATGCTTCCTCTTATTCTAAATGATCCATTTAACCAGGTAAAATGTTTTTTTAATATCATAATTCAAAACAATCGTTTAAATAACCTTACATCTCTTTGCAGTTGAGATTTGCACTTCCTCCTCTTCATTTTTTCATAGCCTTCATGTGCTGAAGAAAGATATGGTTGTGACATAAGAACTTCTCCAGAGAATCAGGAATAAGTTTTTACCATTTAAAATTTGGGAGCAGGGGGATTGTGGTCAAAATAGATCTTTAACAGCAAGATTAAAGACGAGGATATTGTGTTGCTTAATTTAGTGTAAAATTAGGTGCCCAGGCACATAAATCACTAGGCAATGAGTTTCTCAAAGGGAGATAATCTAAAGCAGCAGTCTTCAATTCAAACACTCAAAGAGCCATCTGGACCCGTTTCCCACAGAAAAGAAAACACTGGGAGCCACAAAATCCTTCCCGTGCCTGACTATTTCTTGAGCAGCCACAAAACTAGCATACTGTATGTAGTTGAATTAAATGTTCTCTTTTCTTCTGAAACTTTTCTTTTCTTGGATTTATCCATGGTTGGCCTACTGGGGGTTGAAAAGCTCAATAAATCGTGTGCCGGCAGGTGTCACACATTGGCAGTTGTGACACATATTTTGAGTAATAGGGAGCTGCAGCAGAGGAATGAAAGAGCCACATGCGGCTCCAGAGCCGCAGGTTGCTGACCCCTGATCTAAAGGAAAAGAAAGAGAGATTGGAAGTATTCTTAAATCTATACCATTGCCTATATTATGCTATTATATCTGTGAAGTAAAAACATTCCCAATTTTTCTCCCAAAGGTATTTTTTTCAAAAGGCAACTGGGCTTTCCTGATTTTTTCTTGAAAATATTTCATTTCTCGTCCAGGAAGCTTCTTCAGTTCTGAAAACGGAAGCTTTGGGGCAGCCATGAGCTAGATATCCCAAAGGTGCTTTTTCAGGAGGCAACTGGACTTTCTGGTTTTTCTTTGAAAACATTTCGCTTCTCACCCAAGAATCTTCTTCAGCTCTGAAGGATAAGAAGTGAAACGTCTTCAAAGAAAAAACAAAGAAAGTCCAGTTGCCGCTTGAAAAAGCACCTTTGGGACAACCATGACCTGGATGACTGAGAATCTCCATGGACACTCACAATTTTTAGATTGGGTAAACTACCAATCCAGGTAGTCCTTGTCTTTCATTGTGTTCAGTGAGTTTTGCTCCTTTTTTTGCCACAGGTGTTAAACAATCACTGCAGTTGTTAAATGGATCATCCGGTCATTAAATAAATCTGGCTTTCCCCATGGTCTTTACTTGTCAAATGCTGGCTGGGAAGGTTATAAATGGTGATCACATGACCCAGTGGTGGGTTGCCCCCGGTTCGCACCGGTTCTATAGAACCGGTAGTAAAACCGGCGGGAGGCTCCGCCCACTGACCCCAACATCATCAAAATGCGCAGAAGCTTCTGCGCTTGTGCAGAGGAGCATGTGTGCGTGCTCGCTTCACTTGTGTGCACGTGCAGCCCTGTTGCAAACCAGTAGTAAGGGTAAGTAGAACCCACCCCTGACATGAACCCAGGACAATACCACTGTCAAATACATGCCAGTTGCCAAGTGGCTAAATTTTGCTCGCATGACTGTGGGGACACAGCAACAGCTGTAAGTTTAAAAACCTGTCATAAGTCACTTTTTTCAGTGCCACTGTAACTTTGAACAGTCACTACATAAATGGTTGCAAGTTGAGGACTACTTGTACTGTAAAATGAATAAATAATAAAATATAACCATGAGAAGAACCATTCTAATAATTAGAACATGTGACAAGAACAAATATTTAATGTAAGTATTCTATATTCTCTACCCCAAAAACATTCACTTTAAAATATGCAGTGTTTGGAGTAAGTGCTCAAATGAATCACCTGTTTACTTCTTGTTGCCAAATGTTAACAATATGTTCAACTTAATGACTTCATCACTCCAGAAGACAGGTAATAAAATAATCAGTCAAGATCCAAAGTTCAGATAGTATATCTTGATAGGTGACAGGTTTGATTCATTACCACATTGATGCAAACTTCTTGCTATGTTCCCTCACTATTTAGTTGTAATCAGGTTTGAAATATGAAGCATTAGGTTCCCCAGAATTTATGAACCAACTGTGCATGAAATCCATGTGACAGCAATGTCTGCATTGTGATTCTAGATTTGGAAACAATGATAGTTTCCAGATTGGTATATAAAATAGTGGCAGGAATGACTGTCTTGCCATTATGTTCTGTTTTTATACTTTTGATTTGAAAGAGCTGGAAGCTACTGAGTGGAAAAAAAAAAACAACCCTAATTGATCTATCACATGTTTTTCTTTTTATGACCTTGTAATCCCTTGATTCGGGGCAGAATCTGGGGGGTGGGGTGCTGAGTGGAGCTAAGGGTTTCTGGCTGGATGCCCTTCGTGATGCCTATATGGAGTTCACAGCAGATATTTTCTCTTTCGCCCTAAGAGGAAAAACAACTGCCGTTACCTAGGTTTGAACTCTCAACCTTGCTTCACAGTCTCAATTTCATAGTCATTACCAGCCCTAAAATTGTAAATGGCTTTCAGAGAGAGGTGTAAATCTGGATGATTTTTATAGTCCACTGGTTTCATCCTCAACAGAAAAACCCATTTTTCTGTCAAGTTTTTGACAATTAATTCTCATCAAGAATGATCTGTTTTTATAGCCAGGGAACAGGAAACTTGAAATAATATTTCCACTGATAATCTCTGCAGCCACCCTAAAGAATGCCTCCTTGCATTCACTAAAGCAGTGGTCCCCAAGCTTAGCAGCTTGGCGGCCTAGCTGGGGAGAGGAGCGATGAACCAGGCTATATGAGTGGCGAGCTTGGGTTCATACAGCTCAACTGCAAGTCGAGCTGTGTGTGAACATGCACACAGGCCCACTGCTTATGTGAGTGGAGCTGCGTGCGTGCATGTGCACCAGCCCGCCGCTTGCATGGCCTAGTTCCAAATTGGCTCCAGCCCAGTAGCAGGCTGCGGCCCAGGGGTTGGGGACCACTCCTCTAAAGCAAATATGAGCCCAAAGAAACATCATTGTTTGTCAGCTAACAATGGCAGACTCAAGGAGCCTGAGTGGCGTAGGAGGCTAATGCCTCCTACTAAGGCAGCATTTAACATCCAGCTGCCTGCAATTACTGTGAGTTCAATTCTCACCAGGCTCAAGGTCGACTCAGCCTTCCATCCTTTCTAAGGTGGGTAAAATGTGGTTTGTGGGGGCAATAAGCTGACTTTGTATAAAATATACAAAAGTATGAAGGCTATTGCTTAACGCATTGTAAGCCGCCCTGAGTCTCCGGAGAAGGGCGGCATATAAAAATAAATAAATAAAAAATTGTTAGTTAGCTAAAATCAACATTGTTTTATTTTAATGTTTCTCTTTGCTTTGTCTATCTGTCTCTAGTTTTGACATTCTCTTGATTTACTGTAACAGTACACGAGAATGATCTTGCGACACAGGAGGAAGAGCTGCAGACTAGGCAATGGTTAGATAAGAGGTAGATTAACCTACGGAAGGAATGGGGGCATGGCAAATGTCTCAGAAGAGACACTCCCAAATTTCTTGAACTTTAAAGGTCAAGAGGAGGATATGTACTTTCAGACATGCAAGATTCTATTAATGTAACTTACCATAAAAATGTAATCAATACTCCTCATTGTTCTTCTTGTCTGGAATACCTTACAATGCTGACATCACCCTTGCAAGTCTGAAAGAACACCTCTTCCCTCTAAGGTAAATGTATAATAAGTAAGTAGTACATTTACCTACATATTATTATGTTTTTGCTTTTATTTTTGTTGTACACCATACAGAGTCCTTTCTTGGGATATAAGTACTGTCAAATCAAATAATACAGTGAAATGAAACGAAATGAAATGAAAAACAAAACAAATTATACCACTTTCCAGATCTCTGATTGGATTCACCCAGTTTCATGAGCAGTAATATGCAAAATCCTACAGTTAACTGAATAACAATGGATAGAAGAGAAATAAACCTGAGCCACAATCCTCCAGTACCACTTTCCGGAATTGGTTATGATGCATGTGAACATTTTGAATGGAGATTTTTTCCCCCTGAACAATTGTTTGAGCAAAGCATCTTCTTGAAGCTTCTTCACAAAGCCATGTGGACACCTGCTTCTAAGAAGCAAAGTGAAGCTGCTACAGTGATTCACTTGATATTCAGAAGAGGCTTCGGCACAAGAATGTGGCACTGAAGTAAAGCATTGTCATCTTGCACAAATCTATGAGTTACCTAAGCAGGAATCAATGCCATTCATCCACCTGAAGAGAACATCACGCAACAGAGAATAATAGGGTTGGAAGGGACCTTGGAGGTCTTCTAGAACACCCCCTGCCCTTGGAGGTCTTCTAGACACCACCACCACCCCCGCTCAAGCAGGAGACCCTATACCATTCCATACAAATGATTGTTCAGTCTCCTTGAAAACAGCATTCACAGAAGCCATTCCTCTAATTAATTGTTCTCACTGTCAGGACATTTCTCCTTAGTTCTATGTTCTATCTTCCACTTATTACTTCTTGTGCTTGTTTCAGGTGCTTTAGAGAACAAGTTGACCCCTATTCTGGGACAGCCCCTTAAGTACTGTAAGTACTAAAGTATCATTTTTAGTCCTTCCTTTTGTTAGATTAGACATATCTAGTTCACTCAATCATTCATCATATGGTTTTGCCCCTATACATTTATCATTTCTGTTGCATCTCTGGAACATCAAAACTAAACTTCACTGCAATCATCAGATCTCAACATCATTGTTTTTAACTGTGTTGGCCCCTTTCCTGGCATACTTTTAAAATTTATTTTATTTATTTATTTTGTCGAGTACGTATTAGATAATATATATAAGTATAAGCATGAATTGAATACATAAAATGAATACAATTAAAGGGAACATTAGGACAGGGATGGTAAGCATGCTGGTGCTCTTATGCACGCCCCTTACAGACCACTTAGGAATTCTGCTATATTATATATGCTATATATAGTTTCATTCTGCTATAGGATAATCAATGAAGCTTCCATTAAAAAAAAAACAACTCCAAACCCATTTTAAATTAATCTAGAATATTTGTTCTGCTTGGAGATTTAGAAAGATCTAACATCTTACCTACAAAGGAGTTGATGTTTGCACCAACTGATAATTATTCACTTCTTTAATGCCAAGTGAACTGAATAACTAGAGCAACTAGATCCGAAACAGGAAAGCTGGAATAGAATTGTGTGCATTTTCTTTAAAAGAGGCATTGTGTTAAACTGTCTCTTTGTATTACATTTGTGAAATAGTCATATGTAAGAAAGTCCCACATGGTTTCTGTAATCGCATCTCCATATGTATGTATGTATGTATGTATGTAACATCTAAGTTATATTTAATGTCAATATTTTAAAAGTCCATTTTATTCATATGTATGAAATCTCTTTGAATTTATCAAACATTTGTAAGCATTAACCTTTAAGGATTATATTGAGATTGACCTTCAGAGTATATTATACATGCAGATAAGTTAGTGTGTGAGAGAGTTGGGGGGCAATATAGTTATAATGCATGTATTTTACCCCATTACTAAATAATGCTTAACACATTGTAAGCCGCCCTGAGTCTCCGGAGAAGGGCGGCATATAAATCAAATTTTTTTTTTAAAAAAAGAGAGAGAGAGAAAGAGAGTTTGGGATAGTGGTTAAGGCATCAGGCTAGAAACTAGGAAACTGTGAGTTGTAATACTGCCTTAGGCATGAAGCCGGATGGGTAACCTTGGCCAGTCACTCTCTCTCAGCCCTAGGAAAGAGACCATGCTTCCATAATCTTGTCAAAAAAATTGCAGGAACTTGCAATTTTGAGTCACAATACTGACTCAAAGGACTAAAAAAAAGTAAGAAAGGAAGATTAAATATGAAAAAGAATTTCATGAACTACTCTTTCACAAACAACCTGGTTAAACTATTTTGTACATAACTGAGTGCAGAGTAAGAGGCATAGCTTAAATGTTACTTATGCAAAAAAAAAAACAAAAAAAAAACAATAAACTACATGCAATAGAAAATAAATGTTAAATTCTACTTATGGAATTGAGATACATATCTTTAAGGACATTTTTGTACTGAATAGTAATTTTTCCCACAAATATGTTTGAAGGGTGATCTGAAGTCCACCTTGGGCAAGCAGGTAGACATTTCATTTCAAGTTATCAAATCAAAAAACAGAAACAAAATTCCAAAGAAGGAAATGGAAAGATGCAGAACTGTGATTAAAGAGGAACTTATTTTTCAAACCAAGAAAACATTCCAAGAATCAAAAATAAATCAGAAGCAAACAGGATACCATATGACCATGATTTAACAATATATTTTGGGTTTATCGATGAATACTTTTTCTTATCCATGTCTTTCCCTTTCTTTTATGCTTCCCCCATCTTATCTACACATTTATTGACTATAGTAACAGAGGAGATGATGAGGCACATCTACTAATAATTACTAGAGGTGCAGTGGTTATTAACCAAACTCATTGCTCACTATGGGATGGTTTTGCCAAAAAACAGAAGATAATCCCATTTTTGGCAAAAATATAAATCATGGTCATGGTCTTCGGCCGAAGAGGTTGTAGAAAAAAATGCCTTTAAAAGCCTCTGATGATCCCAGCTGAGTTGCCTGATCATCAGAGGCTTTTAAAAGCATTTTTTTCTGCAACCTCTTAAGGTTGTAGAAAAAATGCTTTAAAAAAAAAAAGTTGGCCACACCCACCCAGTCACATTAACCCTCCCCCCCTCCCCAAGCCATGCCCACAGAACCGGTAGTAACAAATTTTACATTTCACCACTGATACATAGTAGTATAATTTATACACCTATACATATCTATCTAATACTTCTGTCTGGAAACATCATGAAGTAGTTTGCCCTTGCCTGCTTCCCAGGGCTGGGAGAAATTGACTGGCTCAAGGTTACCCACCTGGTTTTGTGCTAAGGCTGGACTGGGAATCTTGGTCTCCCACTTTTCTCACCTGGTGCCTTAATCAAATTTACTGTGTCATATACTGTAATGAAAGAACTGAAATACAATGGATGCTACACAATTATAACACTGTCTATTATATTATTAAATATCTGATGGTATGAAATAATAGCGGAGACATAGTCTGTATCAAATCAAACTATTTACTAACAGAATCCCATCCCACTGACAAATAATTGGACATATACTACTGGAAGATAACATGGGAAGGAGTCCTTGCTTTAGTATGGGGAAGAATGAGGACTTGTGATTTGTGTTAGCTGTGTATAGGCATGACAATATAGTTAGCATCAGCCTAGGCTATGGCTATTAATTAGTTGATCTACTTGGTTGATCGACAGCCTGACCTTTCTTCAAATAGGAATAAAGTTAATGTGAACACAGATGGCCTTGTATATTACCATGAGAAATGAAAATACCTCACCTAAATATATTGACCATGGGTTGATACATAATTAAACATCCAGTATTGGGGAGGAGAAAGGAAAAACAGGGAGCTAAAGAGATTAAAATAAGCAACCAAAATAGGAATTTGGTAGAAAAATAATGATAAACTGCAAGGCAGTACATCAATGGTTTTTATTCATAGCATTGCTTCATACATGAAACGATAGCTCACAGTTTGGCCAAAAATTAAAATGGATCATAACACAAATAATAAAAGAAGCAGTTGCAAAGACAAATCTGAACAGGTTTTGCCCATTTAGTATGCCTGGCACATTGCAAAATGCAGCACTGTGCTTTGTGAAGATTGCCTGTTGAGAGAATCAAGAAGATAACAATGAAATTCTTGCTGTCAGCCAGCATTCAGCAGCCGTTTCAACACCATGTTATTCCATCTACAGAAACTAACAAGTCACATATCAGAAAATCCGAATACTTTTCTGAAAGATGCTGAAACAGGGGAGGGGGTCATAACTACATAGGCAAGGACTGGGAAATCCTGGCTGTGCCATGAGATACAAGGAACACTTGCCTTGAGCAGCAGAGACTTGCGAGCAAAGAGTAGCTGGAGAATAAAAATATGAGCCATACTTCCTTTGTGCCTACAAAGGTCCCAGGTGGTCTGGTGTAACATTCTCTACATAAAACTGCCCTTGAAGAGCTACCAGAAGTTGAAGCAGGTTCAAAATGCAACAAGGTGAACACTTAGGAATATTCTTCAAGCTGCACATGTGACACTCATGTTTGACTCTGCCTTCAGTTCAAGTGGTGGTTACCCATAAAGTCCTTCGTGGCATTAGGCTAGGTTATGTGAAACATCACTTCTCCCCTATTGTGTCTAACCTATTCCATCAGATCTGCAAAATGAAACATTCTACATCAATTAGACTCCACTAATAGGAATCAGGAGGAGACCTTTTTATTTTCTTGTGATACCTCCTCTTTGGAACATCATTCCCCACCAGAGAACAGATTAACCCAACTCTTTTTCCCTTTTAATAAGTCCCCAAAGATTTGGTTGTGTGCCCAGGCATGAGGGGTAGAGTGTCAGTTGAGTTTGTGAAGTGGTTATGTTGATAGTTTTTTGATTTACCCTGGCTGTCAGATATGTATTTATTTTGGTCCTTATTGGCTTTTAATCACTTTGTTCAAATGGGCAGCCATATAAATTAAATATATATCTAAAAATCAAGATAAAATGCTGAATGGCCCAACTGTACCTTTTGTTCAATACAGAATTTGAAAGGAAGTCCAATAAGAATCAACGACTTGTCATGGCGATTTTTTTTTTTAAAAGATTCCAGCGTGCCACCAATCCATTTGCCAAGTCTGGCTTTTTGGCATTGAGACAAATTTTGGTCAGAATGGGGTCGGGGGAGGCTTTAAAAAATCTTCCCTCCTTGACCAAACCATAGTCCTGACCTCAATCCCTTCAATTGCTGAAAAAAAAAGAATTAGACATTTTCAAAATGAATATCTAACCAGAAGTAATATCTCATTGTAATAGCTCTAAATAAATGCAAAAATCATTACATTCAGCTTGAGGGAAGAGTAGGCAAAAGCTATCACCTTACCATACTCAATGATAAAGTGTGCATAAGAAAGCATACCTACAGAAACAGAGAGAAAGAGAAAGGGAGGGAGGGAGGGAGGGAGAGACAGAGACAGAGAGAGAGATTTGCAATGACACGCTCAGATACACTGGGCAGCAAAAACAGGAACCGAAAGTTACGTCCATTCCATGGAAATGTGAATGCACCGTTGAATATCGGGCATCTCCCTTCTTGACCACATCACAAATGACACCATTCAATAGCATTTTAGCATGGCAGCAATTATTAGAGAAGATGTGAGTATGGTATGGACGTGTCCTGAAAGCAACATCTTCCACCGTGGCCAGGATTGCCTACCAACTAGAAGTCAATTGCCAGTGACCGTGCAGGCATCCAAAACAGAGATGGCAAGATACCATCAACAAAGATATGCGAGCTGCAGGCCTGTGCCCTGGAAATGCAACTGACTATGCAAAGTGGCGTTTAATGATCTGAAAAGCAGACCCAGCACCTGTGGGAAAAGAAGAAGAAGAAGAAGAAGAAGAAGAAGAAGAAGAAGAAGAAGAAGAAGAAGAAGAAGAAGAAGAAGAAGAAGAAGAAGAAGAAGAAGAAGAAGAAGAAGAAGAAGAAGAGGAGGAGGAGGAGGAGGAGGAGGAGGAGGAGGAGGAGGAGGAGGAGGAGGAGGAGGAGGAGGAGGAGGACGAGGAGGAGGAGGAGGAGGAGGAGGAGGAGGAGGAGGAGGAGGATGAGGAGGAGGAGATATGAATGGACACAAAGGTGAGTAATTCAATTCTGTCTTTCATATATTCCAAAATTACCTTGCCCTTTCCCCAATTTAAATGCCTAAGTGCAGTAACATCCACTGACAGCATAAAACAATCCATAGCATAAGAAAATGGTAAGACTGCTACAAAAGTCTTGGTCTTGTTGTGTATTGACTTAGGATTGATTACGAAACCAGAACATTAATGCCTTTCTGTAGGCGTCCTGGCATTACTTGAATGAAATCTATACATGATATTCACTGTGTTTAGAAGAACAGGAAATCATTTTATGAGGCTTTTAGTCCCTAAGAGACAAGCAGTGTTCCTTTTCCTCAAACAAATCATTTTAACTTTTCTAGCTTTCTTTTTTCTTTTTTTATGAAAGTTGTATTTATAAGTGGCAATTTTCCTTTGCAGGCCAAGGATGGCTGGATTGTTTTTGCTGCAGATTTTATGCTAAGGCAGCACTTTGAAGTTTGTGTCACATGCATGAGCAGCAAATGGAGTGGCAAACCCCCTTCTTTCATTCCCCCCCCTTAAATAAATTCACTTATCCAAAAGCACTTGGAATGCTCTGAAAATAGGAGACACGGAAGAGGCTGGTGCTGCCTTTTCTCTATTTTCTTGTGATAATATTGAGCAATCTCTAAATTTAATGATGTTTTGAATAAGATTATGGAATTAGATGAATCTAGCAATAAATTGGGAATCGAGCTTCTCTTAGGTGATTGTTACTTTGTGTGACTTCTGAGCCATGAAGTTTGAGGTGGGTTGATCAATGAAAGTTTCTGGAAAAATAAATTAACCTAACTGCAGTTTCTCATGTATATACTTTCTAATATAATTAGAAACTCCCTATATGTGTGTGTATATATATAACCACCCAGAATTACCTTGTGGTCAGATGGGTGGTCAAACAAGACAGTTGTGAAGTGAGGTGCACCTAGATTTATGACCTTTTTTTGATACAAGTGTTAACCAAATCATTCTATTTGTTAAATGAGTCGTGTGGTTATTAAGCAAATCCAGCTTCCCTATCCACTTTGCTTGTTGGAAACCAATTGGGAAGGTTCCAAATGGCAATCACATGACCACAGGACATGCAACTGTCATATATACAGTACATGCTGGTTGCCAAGTGTTCAAATTTGGATCATGTGACCTTGGGGATGCTATGATGTGCAAGGACTGGTTCTATGACACTTTTTGAGTACCATTGTAACTCTGAACGGTTGCTTAAACATACAGCTGTAAGGGAAGGACTATCTCCATTCTTTCAGATGACCTCTTAAAAAGAGATTGAACAGCCATTTGTCTGAAATGGTATATGAACTCCTCCTTGACAGACCCAGACTTCAGAGGATAATTAGAACTGCAGAAAAAACAATTACGACCAACCTGCCTTCCATTGAGGACCTGTATATTGCATGAGTCAAAAAGAGGGCTGTGAAAATATCTACAGGCCCCTCACATCCTGGACATAAATTGTTTCAACTCCTATCCTCAAAATGACACTATAGAGCACTGCACACCAGAACAACTAGACACAAGAACAATTTTTTCCCAAATGCCATCACTCTGCTAAACAAATAATTCCCTCAACACTGTCAAACTATTTACTAAGTCTGCACTACTGTTAATCTTCTCATCATTCCTATCACCCATCTCCTCCCATTTATGACTGTATGACTGTAACCTTGTTGCTGGTATCCTTACAATTTATATTGACTGTTTCCTAATATGATTTGATTGCTTATTTGTTCCCTAAGACTATCATTAAGTGTGGTACCTTATGAGTCTTGACGAATGTATCTTGTCTTTTTATGAACACTGAGAGCATATGCACCAAGACAAATTCCTTGTGTGTCCAATCACACTTGGCCAATAAAGAATTCTCTTCTTCTATTCTTCTTGAGCAGTGGGCTGGACTAGAAGTTCTCCAAGGTCCTTTCCAGCTCTATTCTGATTCTGATGCTGATTCAGAAGGCAAGGTAAGAAGCAATGGATGGAAACTAATCAAGGAGAGAAGCAACCTGGAATAAAGGTGAAACTTCCTAACAATGAAAACAATTAACCAGTGGAATGGCTTGCCTTCAGAAGTTGTAGATCCTCCAACATTGGAGGTTTTTAAGAAGAAACTGGATAGCCATTTGTCTAAACTGGTATAGGTTTTCCTGTTTGAGCAGGGGGTTGGACTAGAAGACCTCTAAAGTCCCTTCCAGCTCTGTTATTCTGTTATTTGTTTTCTCATTATTCTTACAGTGCATCTAGTGCAGACTCAAAAAATGCTCCATCGTTATTGTGTTTTGGGTATAGCTTAGGAAATATTTATTTCAGAACTAATACAAATATCCTGCACATACAAATATTCAATGGCACACTCCTGGCACTATCTAAACAAGGTCTGCTTTGAACAATTAAGCCTTGGGATGATTTGGCTTTCTCACTTTCCATGGCAACCTTATCATCTAATTAGCCACTCATGTCAGGTCCAAGAGTTGTGTTTATGGGGGATTGACTGCTTTTTGTAATTCTGAAACTTAGCTTGTCCTATTGATCCTATCTCGTGGTTGAAGATTATCCTTATAAAAGGCCATCAGTGGTTCTGAAGGTTCTTAATAACATTTCACATTATTAAAGGGCACAGATCTCAAAGCAAACATGGCCGAATGGTTGAATCCCTTTAAGTACTAAGTACTGTATATGAAAGCAGGGAAAACATGCTATAGTGAGGAATGCATTCTACTCAAAGGCTCTAAATGTCACTCTCTGCTTATTTTCTTGACTTGAGAAATGAGCACATGGGCAATGACCATTATCTGTATACTAGTATACCAGTAGTATACCAGTATACACACTTATAGCTCAAGCTTTGTAGATCAAGGTATAGAGGAGTAAAACGAGTGAATGAGTTTGTGTCTTTTGTGAAGGCAAGGCTAACATATCCTATTGTTTTTGTTTTGTTTCCTTCTATGGTATTTTCCATGGAAAGGAGTGGTTATAGGGTTTTTTTTCATTGCAGCTTACAAGACCATAAGGTAAAGGTAAAGGTAAAAGTTCCCCTCACACATATGTGCTAGTCATTCCCAACTCTAGGGAGCGGTGCTCATCTCCATTTCAAAGCCGAAGAGCCAGCGCTGTCTAAAGATGTCTCCATGGTCATGTGGCCAGCATGACTAAATGCCAAAGGTGTACAGAACGCTGTTACCTTCCCACCAAAGTTGATCCCTATTTTTCTACCTACATTTTTTATGTGCTTTCGAACTGCTAGGTTGGCAGAATCTGGGACAAGTAACGGGAGCTCACCCTGTTACACGGCACTAGGGATTCGAATTGCTGAACTGCTGACCTTTCGATCAACAAGCTCAGCGTCTTAGCCACTGAGGCACCAAGTCCCTCTACAAGACCATAGAATGACAAATACATTTAAATACAGCAGTGCAATTTCAGAGTATCACAAAAAGGAGTTTTGGTGTGGGTCACATATATCCTAAAGCCTAAAGCATTAAAGCATGAAGAAGAAAATAAAAAAAGACACTTAATTTGAAATCTCAAAGGTGCTTTTTCAAAAGGAAACTGAACTGTTTTTTTTTCCCTTGAGGAAGAAGAATCTCTGCAGACACTCAGTTTGAAACTTATATCTAAAATCACTACAATTAAGATTTGGGGGAAAAAAACAGGTTTTGGGGAAAAAAAGTTTAGACATAATTCCAGAACATATTATTAAAAAACTATATAAAGTTGAGCTATCATTCTAAATGTTGTAAGGAATACCATTTTTACCACCTGAGGAAATTGTAGCCTTAAAAATAGCAATTATCTTTTCAAGTTTTTTTTTTTAAAACTCTCTTATTTCAGTTTTTATAAATATATTTTGAGGTGTGATTAATTTTTAAAATACACAGAACTTGATGAATACTTAGAAGAAGCACTAGAAATAACAGAAAATAAAGTATAACTTAATTGATTATCTTAATAAGTAAAGATGTAGTCCTACACCCACCTCTGTTGTGGTAAGTCCCACTATTTTAGTAGGGCTCTATTCTGGATAATATGAGTCTCCTTTCCAGAGAATTCTGAAATGTTCTATTTTTCTTCTAGATTATTCTGATCTCAACATAGGTTTTACAACATTGAATTTTATTTGTTATAATAAGGATGATTATTACATTTCTTAAATTAGATAGAAACTTCATGCTTCTTACATTATGCTAGTTGTTGATTCTTAATTAAATTTCAATAATAGTTATAATTGGGATAAAATAATCTTTATATTTATCTTTTTAATCTCTATTGTCTCTCTCCCTCCCTCCCTCCCTCCTCTTCATCCTCCTCCTTCTCCTCCTCCTCCTCCTCCTCCTCTAGAATGTACCTTTAAAAATCTGTAAAATAAAGTAAAATAAATTTAGTAAGTCTTGCAAACAGAAAGAAGAAGAAAGGCAACTTAAAAATGAGTTCTCAGGGAATAATTTCATGGAAAGTATTCATGGAAACTTATATCAGGGAAATATTGCAATATACTCTTATAATAGTTTGTAATCATGGGCAAATTATAAAGGCATAACAAGAAAATTATAACTGACATTTTCTTCTCTTCAGGTGTCATGAATGATATTCCAGTTTTTCTGGAACAGATTGGTGATAATGTTTCATAATTCTCAACAAAGAAACATGTAACATATTTTATGATTCAAATGAAGCAAATTAAGCCTTCACTAAATCAAAATCCAAAGTGGGTTGTTCAAATTTGCTAACTAGCTTATAATAGGATCTAGAGAAACTGATTTGATTCCCAGTTAAAATTCTCATTCATATGAATCATTTATTTTAACAAGACTTAATTCATACGTGATGTCGAACATGGTGGTAAAGCATTGTTAAAGCCTCTTTTTTAAAAAACAAAAGTTATAAATAATTGCAATTAGAACATGTGCAGGAGGTTTGAGGGGAAATATGGAAAGCAGCATCATATTGCCATATCACATGCTCTTTCCTCCGTCCTTTTTGGACATGTACAGTATTAGAACATTGCATGCATCTATCAAAAGGGTAGAACTTACAGCATGAAGATGTATCACAACTTTCATCATGAAATCCACATAATGCTTCAACTGCAAATAAACTATTGAGGATTTTTGATGGTTTGTTTTCCTAGGTCCAATCATAGAACAGAATAATAGAGTTGGAAGGTGTTAAGATACGAGAATCTAGCCCAAGAAATACTCAGAATCAATGGTATGTTCCAATCATATTTATTGAGTCAACTTTGCTCTCTTACAGGTGAAGTTGCAGTGCACGCCAGTACCTCGTGTATGTCGCTTAAGTACTAGGGAGGCGTGGTTAAAGGTAAGGAGGAGTTGTGGGAAAGGTGAGGGTGTGGGTGTTAACCCTTACTGTACCAAGTAGGAGGTGGTATGGGAGTTAGGAATTTATATGTGACAAAAGGGACCTCAGAGGTCTTCTAGTCTTGCTTGAGCAGGAGACTCTACTATTTCAGACAAATTGTGAAAGCCTTCAGTGAGGGAACACCCACAACTTCTAAATGCAAGCTATCCAATTGGTTGATTGTTCTCACTGTCAGGAAATTTCTGCTCAGGTCTAGATTGCTTCTCTCCTTGATTAGGTTCCATTCATTGCTTCTTGTTCTGCCTTCTGATGCTTTGGAAAATAGGTTGACCACCTCTTCTTTGTAGAAGCCCCTCAAATATTGGAGACTGCTATCATGTCTCCCCATTCTTTTCACTAGACTTAGACATATCCAGTTCCTGCAACTGTTCTTCATATGTTTTAGCCTCCAGCCCCCTAATCATTCTTCTTGATCTTCTCTGCACTCTTTCCAGAGTCTCAACATTATATATATTTAGCTGCTGTGGCACACTCTTGGCTCCATCACTGAAGGCTTTCAAAAAGAGACTAGGCAACCATTTGTCTGAAAAGGTATAGGAATTCCTGCCTGAGCAGGGAGTTGGACTAGAAGACCTCAAGGCCCCTTCCAACTCTGTTATTCTGGTGTATTTGAATGATTGCCCACTTCGACTCCAAGACCCCTCTCGGAACTTGGACTCCAAGATGCCTCTCGGATATCAGATCTTTACTGATTGTAGAGGACTTCCTCTACAATTAGTTAAGTCAATGATAAGAAAAGGTGGGATGAAGGAAGGGAGATTCCTTCAATCATATCTGGATAGCCACAAAATATTCTTATTTGCTTGTGTCCCCCCCACCCTTGTTATACAGTCAGTTGTCACTGTGTAATCAAATTTAAACTACATTATCAGCTAGCTAGACAACTTCCCAGTTAGGAGACTTCTCAGAAGAACCTCTTTAGAGATTTCCAGTCTAGGCATGTAAGTATCACTTGATTACACCCCAGTGTTGTTACAGAATAATCATATTTATGTCCACTCAGGAGGCATTCAACCAAAGTAAATGGGGTTTAGTCTAGATAAATAAAATTTCAGTTTTAACCTTGTATTTTCATTTCATTTTGCTGGTGTCTGCTTAATATTCATGTTGCTTCTAGATCCCTACTGCTTCTGTAATTTTTAATGTGTTTGACCTCTTTTATTAGTGGGAGATTCTAAACCATATTTACTAAATAGCATGCTAAAATTTTAAACAAAGCAGATTTCCATTCTCTTCATGATTATGCATTAGTTTAAAAATATGACTAACAAGGCCAACAATAAATATTCTCCAGGCACCCAAACAGAAGCCCTTTTCTTCATTCTTTCTCAGAATTGCCAGATAATTTGCATTTGACCTGTGCCTCTGCGTCTGAATGCAAATATATATTTTCCCCCAGGTTGAATTCTAATCTGCCCTTAATTAAGCTAGAAACATTAAAGAAGTTCCATTTTTCTTGGCTAAGTAATCAGCTTTTTTATTTGATTTTAATAATGCAACAATTACTTTAGTCTTGATCCCATGCTACTGAGTTCCATTTTCAGAGCACATTAGGCTTCAGGGATGTCATTTCCAAACCATGTCCTAGAATCATTAGCATGCTACAGGATAATGTTTAATGTGTCATTGTAAATAAATGACATAATATGGTCTCCAGTATCCATAACTAATACCCTTTTTAATAAGCCATCTTGGTCTAGTAGTTAAGGAATCAGGCTAAAAACCAGGAGACTGTGAGTTCTAATCCCACCTTAAGCATGAAATCTGGCTGAGTGACTTGGACCAGTCAGTCCACCTCAGCCCTAAGAAGAACACAATGGCAAATCACTTCCAAAATCTTGCCAAGAAAATTTCAGGGACTTATCTAGGCAGTTGCCAGGAGCCAAGACTGATTTAAATGGATCAAAAAACAAAACTTTATTATTATTAATAGGTAGGTGAGTAGCAGATTCTTGGAAATAATTTGCATAAATAAATAAATAAATAAATAAATAAATAAATAAATAAATAAATAAATAAACTTTATTGTCATTGTATGTGTATACGCAGTATACACATACAACTAAATTCACTTAACACCCAAAGACCAGGTCCAACACACATAATCCCAAATACACTCCTACCCACTACAATTCCCCACCCCTAAACCACCCAAACATCCACACAACAGACCAAGTAGCACTTAGCACTTAGACTTATATATGGCTTCACAGTTCTTTACAGCCCTCTTTAAGTGGTTTTACAGAATCAGCATATTGCTCCCAATCTGGGTCCTTATTTTAATTTACCAACCTTAGAAGGCTGAGTCAACCCTGAGTCAGTGAGAATTGAACTGCTGGCAGTCAGCAGAATTGGCCTGCAATAATGCATTCTAATCATTGCACCACCGTGGGCCTGTGGTTGCAGCCTTCTCCTCCCTACTACAATGAATCCAGAGGAATGTAAGATTGCATTTCTTCAGTAGAATAAAGTATTATTGGAAGTTTTAATCACAATCTTCCCCCATTATTTTGACATGTAAGCCTGTGTTGAGTTTGCATGTACATTTTTACATATTCAGTTAAATTACAAAGGTGATTAGAAATGTTCTCAGGAGGACCCGAGTGTCCAAGATATGAATAGCTGATATATTTTTTTTAAAAAAAAATGATTTATATGCCGCCCTTCTCCGGAGACTCAGGGCGGTTTACAATGCGTTAAGCAATAGCCTTCATACTTTTGTATATTTATACAGTCAGCTTATTGCCCCCACAAACTGGGTCCTCAATTTACCTACCTTAGAAAGGATGGAAGGCTGAGTCAACCTTGAGCCTGGTAAGATTTGAACCTGCAGTAATTGCAGGCAGCTGTGTTAATAACAGGGTGCTTTAAACCACTGTACTACCAAGGCTCCTACTTGCTTTTTCTGTCTGAAATCCACCAATGATCATACTTTCTAAAGAGTAATGATAATAGCAAAACAGTTGAAGGAACATGCTGGCAAATATTGAAAGGTAAAGAAAATTCTAATATTCCCTCTTATTCCATTCTTAGACTTTCAGCAAGCCTAGCAGACCCATAAGACTGGCCCAGCATTGCCATCTTCAATCTTCAAGACTGAGTTGCATTTTTGAGCTTGGATTTCTTTTGTCATTTCCTTTTATAAAATGGATTTGTAGGAGTAAATATAAGGGGAAAGGAGTTGCAACTGGGGTTTCATGGCAATGGCTCAATAATTTATTCCCGTTTTGTTCAGCACCATCGAATAAACGTCTTTAGGAAGTTTAAGAGAAGAACAAAAACAGGCAGTCTTTGTATTGTTTGTCTTCAGCATCTGGTATTCAGAGAGGCGCTCTGTTTGAAGAGCATAGATGGTGCAGCTATTAAAATGCTTGTGTTGTTACCCTGGCCCCGGAGGCTGATTTATCTTCGCATGCTGATTCGGAGGATGATATGGAGGAGGAAGCTGTCACGAGCTATGACAGACGGAGGGGCCGTCTTCACTGGTGAGTCAGAAGAACTGACAGTTGCTGATGTGCCTATGGACCCCAGCCAAATTGAGGAGGAAACAGAGGCTGGTAACAATGAGGGGGAGCCCCTATTGGATGCAAGAGAGAGACGTAGGAGACGTCGTAGAGAACAGCTATTGCCACGTCCCAAGAGGTGTGGTCAGGAGACGTAGGGCCATACCCTACAAAGTATAAAAGGGGTGTGACTGGACTGAAAAGGCGTGGTGAACAATTTGCTGGCGTTTTGGATGCAGTGGAGTTACAACTGTTAGTTTGGAGTTTTTGACAAGAGTTTGCATTCCTGCATTAGCCTGCTGACCATCTGCCAAGACCTTGGAACATTGCCTGGTAAGTATTGGACTGATATACGCTTTGGAAGAGAACTATTTATTAAAGGGCCAGCTTCAGTCTCTCTAGCCTGCGTTTGTTACTGCCAGGCTATTTGAGCCTCTGCAAGGCCACTCGTGGGAGGGGACAGAACAGCTTGTATGGGCACTGATAATGGGGAACTAATACACAGAACTTTGAGTGAATTAAGTCAAATGATACGATGGTGGAGATGAACTGAGAGAGAGAGAGACACTGAGACATTTGTAGTACATAGCACTAAATGCTGGTTAGTGCTACAATACATGCACATAAACTCACTATGTATCATTTCTGATAGAAGCTTTCAAATTACTGATGTATTTTTTTTTAAAAAAATTGCAGCCTAGAAGGTATCAGCTGTCCATAAAGATATTTATCCAAAGCTAATTAACCTGCAAGGCATACATCTCCTTCTCAGAGGGACCCCAACAGTTCCATCTGAGATGCCAGGACTTCCTCTGTGCTATCTATGTCTACCACTTTATCTACCTTTCAACCGTCTTTTTTTTCTGGGTGGCTGAACACAGGTTGCCTACAATCTTATCTTTTATAAGCGATTCAATGAATTCTAAAAAATTCAGGTCTTTTGACTCCCTAACGTTTAAATCAACACTCATTGTGCCCCTTGAGTTCTGCCAAAGAACCTATGTTTTTTGAAAGTAATGTATCTCCCAGGGACAAAATAATGGAGCAGCAAACTTTTCTATTATTATTTGCAGTTTTTGCTTATGTACCTCCTGTGAAAACTGAACCATGTCATAAATCTCCTGTTCCTCTCTGCCAGCAAGATGCAGAAACGAAGCACACTGAAGTCATTCCTCTTGCCACTCTGACCCGCCAGCAATCACATACAACAGAAATGCCTGGAGCCATTTCCATCAAGTCTCTGCAATGCTGTTACAAGGATGCTGGAGGTAAAAGAAAGGCTCTAAATAGTTAATTCATTTCTGATACCATATAACATTTGCTGGACCGACATCATCCCCGGAGCTCTACTTTAAATCTACAGATTCACAATCAAATCATCTCAGATGGCAAACAGTCCTTTATCCACAGGAAGACAGTCAAGTACGCACAGCTACTCTGCACATAAAACAACAGGGAATACCCTGCAGAAAGGAACACCAACAATGAATAATAAATTACACTTATTAAAGGCAGCTGTCCAGCAGACATTTTGCTGATTTGCAGCTCTCCTTAGGGGTATAAATACCCATATGCCACACTTATCTTGAATACTATGGACAATATGGTCTTCAGTTTGCCAATAAGCAGAGACATAAGTGAAACATTACTAAAACCAAGATTGCATTTTGCATGACTATCCTCACGACCAATGCAAATGATGCTCACCAGCCACACGTTTTTGCTAATCCAAAATCCACATATCTGTATTTTGGTGATAACCATCTTTCCAGCTTGTGGCTCACAACTGAATATTAACTTAATAATAGTTCACTTAATGCAATTGATTTTAATTTAATTTAAGGTTTATCACATATACAGCATTATGTACTATATGGCATACTACACAAGCTTGCCTTAGAGAAAATGTTAGGGAAGATGTACCACACTGAGTTGGGGCAATTTTATCCTGATTTATATTCCTCCGAAGGGGAAGGGGAAAGGAACAGAGGTCAGAAGTCATTAGTGAAACTCTGACTAAGTGCTTGGACTTAGTGGGCATCTACTAATATCCATTTTCTTCTGTTCCATATAATCAGTTTCTTGCTTTACACTGCTTTCTATTTGCTAAAATCTCACTTTAAAGATGTCAGAATTGCATCATTTCTGTCTTCAGTTGTTTGCTTGTAAGTACATTTTGTTATTATATTAACAATGTCAATGATTCTATGCACATATCATTCAACCCGTATATATCAATAAAAGAATTATTACTTTGAAGCTCATTAGAGGATTGGATAGGTATCTGAAGCAAATCCAGTCAGATCTCAAGAGTGGCAATTTGTTCATGACTACTCTATCTTTTAGCAATTGATTCTCTTATCTGTGTCATCCCCTGAACAAGTAAAATCTTTGCCGTAGCCTGTCTGCATCTCATCAAATTGCTGCTATTTTCGTTTTACACTAATATAAATCAACTGACCTCTGCTTGGTTTCTCCCAATTTCTTCCTTCATCTAGAAATATCAATTCAGAGTGATTATGAAAATCCAATAGCAATCATAGCTTGGAGACAATTCAGTGACATCACTTATACTCTTATATAGCACTTCTTTAGAGCTTTTAACTTAATGAAATTTACAAGGGCAGTTGGAAAAACAGCTGTCATTGATTTTGAGATGAGAAAATGAAAAAACTGCTTCTCATTTTTGGACCCATCACAAATGTTTATAATCAATGCTTTATATTACAGACAAAAACACATTGAGCAGCACTGCCAAAGCTGAAATCTGTCAATTCTACTCACCTATTGCTGTCTATGTTCTGCCTTATGCCAGTCCCATATAATTATCTGGCTGTTGATGGTTTTCATTTTACTGCTTGATAAATAGCCAGTCAAATCCAAACTTCAGGATTTCCAGACAGGCATGAACTAGATACTGACTGTCTCTGAATATTGGCAGTGAGCGGACTAAAGCAATGTAGAGACAAGAAATATTGATTGATTGAATGTTTTGATTTGCATTGCGATACAAAACTTGTACAGAATTCTATTACAGTAAATTTGGGGGATCTACTCAATTAGATATTGTAATTACAAGATCTATCCTACATAGAGTCTTCTAGCATTTGACAGAAGTATTAGGAGGCACGTTGATTCAGTGGTTTAATGACACAGGAGATGGTTTGGCAGTTTGGGTGCATGGAAGGGTGAATTCTTGTCAGTTGCCTTAGCTTTCATACAGATAACAGTTTGAAAGCATATTCTATGCAAGTAGATAGATAGGTACCACTTCAGTGGGGAGACGAACTGATGCAGGCAGTTGGATTCCTGGTGGCTCTGAAACTTCCTGGTTTGTGATGCCTGCTTGCAAGGCAGTTTCAGGAAAGGAAGGGACTTTGGAAGGAAGAGCTGCTCATCTTTCTGTGTGGTGCGAAGCAAAGTCACCCTCCTGGTTCACAGTTTGGGAAGCACGCAAGTCAGTGGTATTCAGCCCGTTCTATCCGGTTCGAGCGAACCGGTAATGGGGGCTGCAGGAGGCTCCGCCCACCCACCTGGACATAATGACATCCCATTTTTGACACTCTGTGCATGCGTGGAAGGCCCTGCGCATGCGCGCACTCACATTTGTGAACTGGTAGCGAAGGTAAGTGAATACCACCCGTGACACAAGTGTGTCCTACAACAGGGCTGGTATCTTGATGAGCCAAAACTACTCCTGTGGATTTGCTTTGTGGTCTCCTGGCGACTGTAACAATACCATATGTTAATAATAATCTGAAATGTCCTGGAAAATATTTGCAGGCATGAGGGGTTGGGACAGGGGCTGTGAAATCATACTGAAAGCACTATACAATAGGGAAAACTGTATACAAATCTCTATTTGTCAGAAAGAGGTGCATTTGACCACACAGAATTTGTTACATTATTTTTTAGAAAATAATAATAATAAAAGAATGAAACAGCAAGGAAATCAATATAATTCTTACATAAGATGGAGTTGGATGAATCCACATTTGTATAGGACAAAGCATCATTTATTTTAAAGTATGTCCTTTAAACAGTGATGGCGTGCGTGCGTGCCCTTGTCATGGCCACGACCAGGAAGAGGAGCTGCCCAGGGGGTATGCGCGCGCTGGATAAGGTAATTCCAATTTCCAGCATGCGCATGCGTGCTGGCCAGCAAGTCTTCTCGTTACTGACAAGCATGCACAATGCACCAGTCAGCTGGCTGGCATGAATGCTCCTGCCAGAAAATAGAAGACCAGCTCTTTCAGTTTCCAGCATTGCTGCACACACAAAGGCCAGCTGATCTCTGTGTGTGCATGCGCGCCAGAAATCTGGAAGAGGAACCGGCGATGCTGTGCATGCCAGGCGACATAGCTCTGCGTGCAACTTTGGGCACGCATGCCATAGGTTCGCCATCATGGGTACAGTAATGGGTTCCAACCGGTGTTACCACCGGTTCTCTTCATGCACACATTGCACATGATCACCGCATGTGTGCATGCTTCGCTCGCAGATGCACCAAACTTGAGCTCTGCACAAGCGCATTAGATTTCTGCCAGCTGAGGCACAGCAATCCACTCTGATGCACCTATCAGCTGAGCTAAAAAATGACAAATAAAGGTAGGTATAACATGGGGGCGGGCGGGAGGGCCCAGCTCACAGTCATAGAGAATCGGTTCGCTGACGTCACATCATCACCACTACCGGCTCACCCGAACCGGCTCAAATCAGGAGCAACTCTCCAGTGCATGGGTATATAACATGCAGTTAACTTTGTTAACTGCAATTGGATCAGCTGCAGTTAATTGTTGAATCAACATTGTAAACATAACAATGTGCCATTTATTTTCCATAGTACTGTATTGTCATTAGAAAGTAACCCACAGGTTAGGCTTAGGGTTCCTTCTGTGCACAGTGATTAAACAGCAGCACCACTTAGAATCCTAATGGGTTTGTGCTTTCATAGGAACAGTATGTTTTTGAATCTTGCAGTATGTTTAGTCTTGTACAATTTGGGGCTATCTAGCCAGAAAGGCTCTAGATAGTTTTTGGTAGCAGTAATAATATGCAGAAAACTCTAACTCTGCTTCCAGATCTCAGAGACCGGTGAGGTAATGAATATAAACTGAAAGAGCATCAAATCATCCATTCAGAGATAAAGAGGAAAGAAGGACATGGAAATATTTTTCAGAAAGAAGATTGTACCATTCTTCGGATTTACTAAGACATGTAATATGTAGCACATTTCACATGTGTGAACAACTGAGTATCATTGAGGTGGGTTCTATAGATTTTGATGCATGGCACATTTATTTCCTTTTCAGAGATTTATAAGTAAGATCCATACTAATTATTTTCCGCTTCTCAAATAAATTATAGAACTCATTTCTCCATTGAAATCCAGGCCTGATATACTTAACTAATAAACTCTTTGCCCTGTTGACCCAATGTCCATGGCGGAGTGTTAAACTCAATTTCATCGAGGGCCGCATCAGGGTTGTGTTTGACTTAGGAGGGCTGAGTGGGTGTGGCCAGGTGTGGGCGTGGCCAGCTTGACATCCTCCAGCCCTCTGCCAGTGAAAATGGAGTCTGTGTGAGGTCCTCCCGAGCTCCATTTTTGCGGGCCGGTTCTTCGCTATTTCCAGAGCAGCCCCACAGGCCAGATCTAAGCACCCCATGAGCCATAAATAGCCCGCGGGCCTTGAGTTTGATACCCCTGGTCCATGACATTTAAAATTAATTTTGAAAAGTGTCCTACCTTGAATTATATTTTTCAAAATGAGATGTTAATGCACAACAACAACAACAACAACAACAACAACAACAACAACAACAACAACAACAACAACAACAAACTTCTGGGGAAAATATGCATTGAAGGGTTAAAATTCAATAGGTTTTTAGAAAAAGCCTGCCACAGGTTCTCACCTTGTCAACCAAGTGTCTTAGTTATCAGTGAATAATGGATGGCTGTAAGTAAAGCAGTAGTACCCATATTTCTCTGTCAAGTGTTGTATGAAATATAAGAGTCCTAACATAAACCATTTTGTTCTTGACAACTGGCTCAACGTAATTTTTGTTTTTCTTTCCTCTAATATACAGAAAGCAGATACCATTTACTGGGTTATAGAAATATATAGTACATATACACTTTTTCCCCCTATTATCTCATCTGTTTTATAAAGTTCTAAAAAATTCTATGAGCTAATGAGCTGCTCCAGGCAAGATTTCACAGGAAAAGCTGCTATGCAAAATCTTAAACATTATTATATATTGTATTTTTTTTAGGTTTTAAACATTTTGGAGCAGAATTCTTTCCCTTGTAATATATCACAGTCCCACTTCTGCTTCCATATTTACAAGGCGTTTATTTACTTTGCACATGTACTGTATAATTTCCCTACAGTGCTTCATTAATGTAGTCAAGCCTATATATAATCTATTGGAACATTTTTAAGTTATTTCTCTAGATTCGTAATTAACAACTTTGCAAGCAGAACAATCATGCCCCAAAGAAACTTGCCATGTTCTCCAAAGGTCAGTTTTATATAAACAGCAATTACGGATTCATATAAAGAGAAGGGATTTAATGTAATAAATTTTACTTAATGGTGAAGGAGAAGAAGGATAGCCCTCACTATTAAAATGAAGCAATTTCTCCCTGAAGCAACAATTACAAAATGGTTGGCAAACTTTATTTAAGATTTCCATAGCAAAAATATGCTCTGAGATTTCAAAAGAAGGATTGTTATACAATACAGTAAAAAAGACTGAATAATGTGTAACTCAGAACAGAGCCACCCAGTAGATTTTTTATTTTTTTACCAAGTTTGTAGTTGACATCCTTTTCAATGGTTGAACCATCAACCTTCAATTGATTATACTTACCCACTGATGATGACCATGTTCTGTGTTTTAATTCAGCCTTAATTATCGTTTTAGTATGTTGTTTTTATTTACATTTTTATAGTTCTTCTTGTTTAACTGTGACTCACCCAAAGTCACATAAGCACAGCTAAACAAATTGAATTATTATATATGTTATTCATTAAACATGAAACTCAGTCAACTGAACATTCAAAAATGCATCACAAATACCATTGACTGGGGCTAATTGTTGATACGGGTTGCTGCCAGCATCCTAGGTATCAACCAAGTATCTTCTTAAGATGTACGATGTTCCAAGTAGCGCAGTTTTTGCAGTTCCGCTGGTGTTATTGCAGGAAGCTGCAATTTGTTGATGTATCTTATAAAATTATTGGACATGGTACCAAGTGCCCCGATGACAATGGATATCACTGTTACATGTTTCATCCATAGTCATGTAGTTTTGATGGCCAGGTTGTGATATTTCATGATTTTTTCCAGTTCTTTTTCTTCAACTCTGGCATCTCCTGGTACTGCGATGTCAATAAATTGTACGTTTTGGTTTTTGACAAATAATAAAAATTATTATTATTATTATTATTATTATTATTATTATTATTATTATTATTATTATTATTATTATTATTATTATTATTATTATTATTATTATTATTATATTGTAGGCCATGTTCTCTTGAGGTTAATCTACTAGCAATAAATAAATCCCAGGAATAAAATGTGACTGAATCCAAACTGTGTGGGATCATCTTTGCGACATTTTAATTTCCGGCTTGGGTTTTCATTTCTATTTTGTGTTTCTCTTCTATTATCACCCCTCTTTACTTCTCCCCATCATGTTGTTAAGAACTTATTCCTGCAGAAGTCCTAATCTGAGATAAGTACTCTTTGGATGTGATCTTAAAGCCCTTCACTATTTATGGACCCAGAGCCATCCTCTGACTATATTTGCTAAAAATTAGTGTTACTCAGGGGTGGGTTTGACATATTGTTGCCACCGGTTTGCCATGTGCACATATGCACCCAACCTTCCGCACGCTGGCTGCATGCATTTTGCTCATATGCGCACCTTCCACACATGCACCCAGCCTCAAAAACGTGGCTAAATAGGACGGCATTATGTCCATGCGGGCATCGCTACCAGTTCACCCAAACCGGCTGAATACCATCTCTGGTGTTACTGTTTTATATCATTTGGAGACAGGAAATACACTAAAATTGGCTGCAGCCTAAAAAAATATAATACATCTCCCCCCCGCTCAGCCAAAGGACATCATCTATAATTCCAGCCTTACAATTCTCTTTCCATAGATCCAATAATAATAGCTGTGTTGCCTACTAACAGAAAAAAAAAATATAGAACTGCAGATTCGCTTTGTCTACAATTATACTTAATTGCATACATTTCATTATATGAGCTTAGGATAAAATCCAAATTTCCCCCTGCCATCATATGTCTTTCTTGGTAGATTGCCTTGCCAAAGCAACAGTGACATTTTTACATTTTTCCAGAAAATGCCAACTCTCCTCTTTTGCATTGTGATATTTGGTGCAATAATCTCCATGTTATTTACAAACAGAATGATGGCTATGGGAAAACACCAATCTCAAAAGTAATTTTGTTTGAGAACATCACCTAACGGTCACAACAACACCCCAAAACTTGGTGGCATCGTTACCTAAAATGGACAGATAGAGTGTGAACCTGTTCAATAATTCTCTTCAAGTCGTCAGAAGATTTGAGCAGGAAGAAAGATGAAGAGTTAGTCTGCTCTGTTTGTTCCTGGAGGTTTTGACATAGACTAGACTAGACTAGACTAGACTAGACTAGACTAGATAGACTGGAATAGAACAGAATAGAATAGAATAGAATAGAATAGAATAGAATAGAATAGAATAGAATAGAATAGAATAGAATAGAATAGAATAGAATAGAATAGAATAGAATTCTTTATTGGCCAAGTGTGATTGGACACACAGGAATTTGTCTTGGTGCATATGCTCTCGGTGTACATAAAAGAAAAGATACATTCATCAAGAATCATAAGGTACAACACTTAATGAGAGTCATAGGGAAACAGTCAATATAGCACTTAACTTGCATTAAAACTGAACTAAGAAGCATTGCTGTCAATATTACTCTATTAGTCTTTATTTGAAAATGTATTTAAATCACTTTCCTTTAATTCTCTTTTCCACTAGTCAGAAGAGAATTCACTAGAATTCTCTTTTCCACTAGTCAGATCAATTTCATCATCACCATCTTAGATATAGATTAATTATTTGCATACAGTGTTCCACAACAAAGCAGAAATTATTTTAAAAGAAATTAGTTGGAACAAGAAATCATTGAGATTTGATTCTGCCTTCCCAAAGTGGATAGTAAGTTTTGAGAGTGATACTCATGGCTCTATACATGTTTTCATAAGGGAAAAAAAAAACAAGTTTATTAAAAACAATTTACTAAAGCAATGGAATGTGGGAAGTAAAAGGAGCTAGAAATAAGGGAGGGTTATTTCAATCAGTAGATTAATTTATAGTAGTGGTGACCATAAAATGGTTTGTTAAGTAAAACAGTACACGTTCAGAATCAGAATAGAACTGAAAAGGACCTTGAGGTTCTCCTAGTCCAATCCCCTGCTCAGGCAGGAGATCCTATACCCATGATGGCAAACCTATGGCACGTGTGCCAGAGGTAGCTCACAGAGCCCTCTCTGTGGGCACACACGCTGTCGCCTGCTGGTCTTCGTGGGTGCTGGAGCGCAGAAAACCATCCTGAAAATGGCCCAAAAAACACCCCCAAAAAAGGCATGGGCACGCCAGCCAGCTGGTCTCCAGTGCTCCAGGGCGCATGAAGACCAGCTGGCTAGCATGCAGGAAACCTGAAGACCAGCTGGCTGGCACGCGCATGGGCGCCGGCCAGCTGATCTTCGGGTTTCCGTCGCTCTGGCACATGCACATGCACATGCATGCATGTGCATTCCAGTTTGGGCACTCGGTGCTGAAAAGGTTTGCAATCACTGTCCTATACCATTTCAGATAAGGGACTGTCCAGTCTCTTCTTAAAAACCTCCAGTGATGAAGCACCCACAACTTCTAAAGGCAAAGCTGTTTCACTGGTTAATTGCCATCACTGTTAGGAAGTTTCTCCTTTTTTTTTTTTTTTTAATTTGATTTATATGCCGCCCTTCTCCGGAGACTCAGGGCGGCTTACAGTGCATTCAGCAATAGCCTTCATACTTTTGTATATTTATACAAAGTCAGCTTATTGCCCCCACAAACTGGGTCCTCATTTAACCTACCTTAGAAAGGATGGAAGGCTGAGTCAACCTTGAGCCTTGGAGAGATTCGAACCAGCAGTAAATTGCAGGCAGCTGTGTTAATAACAGGGTGCTTTAAACCACTGTAGTACCAAGGCTCCTTAATTCCAGGTTGCTTCCCTCCTTGATTAGTTTCCATCCATTGTTTCTTGTTCTGTCCTCTGGTGCTTTGGAAAATAAATTGACTGCCTCCTCTTTGTGGCAGCCGCTCAAATACAGGAATACTGCTATCATATCTCTTCCGCACCCCCCAATCTTCTTTTGTCTAGACTAGCCAAACCCAAATCCTGCAACCATTCTTCATATGTTTTAGTCTCCTGGCCTTTAATCATCTTAGTTGCTCTTCTTTGCACTTTTTCTAAAGTCTCAATATCTTTTTTTGTAAAGTAGTGACCAAACCTGGATGCAATATTATAAAGACTAATACTTCATGTGATTTTGATTCTATGCCTCTGTTTATATAACCAAGTATTGCATTAGCTTTTTTTTTTTTTGGCTGCTGCTGCACACTGCTAACTCATGTTTAAGTCATCGCCCACTAAGACTCCAGGGTCCCTCTCACAGTTACTGTTTTTGAGCAAGGTTTCACTTAATCTGTACTTGTATGTTGCAGACCCCATCAATTAAATAATTCTGGCTGGCAGGATCCAGAATGAGACCCTTCTCTGCCACTGCTCCCACTCTTTGGAGCATTCTCCCCAGATATAAGGTGGGCCTCCATACTCCCGACCTTTCAAAAATATCTAAAGATCTGGCTTTGCCAATTACAGTAGCTAAAAGTACCATGATAGGATCTCTGTCTGTCTGTCTGTCTGTCTGTCTTTGTCTCCATACCCCACACCCACCCTCTCTCTCATAAAAAGGGCTAAACAAGGAGTCTCCGATGGAGTCAATGGAATTAAAATAAAAAAAAATCTGGGTGTTTAGTGCCTGACTAGTGATTATAATGTCACAGTATTATAGGTCACATGGTCAGCATTTGTGTTTTGTTTTGTTTTTGCCAGCATCTTAAAAGCAAAGTCAATAGGGAAGCCAGCAGAAGGTCACCTGTTGACCACCTGATGTCCTTGCTTAATTATAGTACAGGATTTGCTTAAATGATGGCAACCAGGACATGCTGGAACTGCTGCTGCTAAGTAATGTGTTCGTGTGACATCATGATTTACAACCATTCTGCTTAGCAGTGGAAATTCTGATCCCAATTGCTGTTGTTAAGCAAGCACTACCTTTAAGGTTTTTTACTAGGAAGTGATTATCTAGTGCCATGATGGAGAACCTATGGCACACGTGGGCCGTTTCCAGCCTCCAGAGGGCCTCTGGGGGGCATGAGGAAGGCCGTTTTCACCCTCTCGAGGCTCCAAGAAAGCCTCTGGAGCCTGGGAAGGCGAAAAATGGGCCTACCAGGCCCACCGTGCCATTGCGTGCCAAAAGCGGGGGTCTCATGGGGGCAGGGTGCATTGAATTATGGGTGTGGGCACAAGCACGTGCGACCCCGCTGCACTCCCCCCACTTTTGGCATGTGACAACAAAAAAGTTAGCCATCACTGATCTAGTGCCTGGATGCAAAGTCCTACCTGTATCATGCTTCCCTTTGTCACTTTTATTTTATCTTAGAGTGGTTTCACTTTTTCTAAATATCACTATAGAGCAGCTCTTGGAATTTTGCTGTATGATCAGCCTCACTGGTTACGGTTATTTCATTTAAGCCAACTCCATATGTTCATAAGAATAGCATGAGCTTTGATTGTTTGGCACAAGGATAACGTTGTCCTTTCTAATAGTCTGTATCCGTGAGACTCTCCACTATTCCAAGGGATCTGAAGGGTACTGAAATAATAGGACATGTGGGAACTACCAGTGTTGATAGCTTTATTGACATATTGATTTGCTGATCCGTAAATCAACAAGACATGCATAAAACTAAAGATATAAAGCTAGTGAAAAGAGAAGACATAACCACGAGAAATTCTTTATGGGTTTATCTTTCTCTGAACTATAGCAAGATCTTTAAAATGTAATAAAAAGTGGTGGGGTGGAAAGAGGAAGAAACTAAATAAATCAATCCCTTCCTTCCTTCCTTCCTTCCTTCCTTCCTTCCTTCCTTCCTTCCTTCCTTCCTTCCTTCCTTCCTTCCTTCCTTCCTTTGATTAAGTCATACAAGTTCAAGAGCACTCTTGAAAATAAAGCATTTGGGAATGTCTCAACAGACTAAAGATGAAGGACTGCAGTTTTGTCAATGAACATTGCATCCAACAAGGAACTTCATTCAATATACAGCCTTCCAATTACTTTCATTGATTTAGAAAGTCAATCTTCTTCCTGCTGTTCAAGTACATGATACCAACACCTGACAACTTGGTTTTTTTTTGTGTGCTCCTATATCATTATATTTTATCTTTTAGCAGGAGGGTCAAGCAATATTTGTCTTTCTCACAAAACATCAGCCTCTACTTCAAACTTACCACTGCTGTGTTTTGTCCTCCCAGGGTTGCTTCTCTGCCCAATCAAATGATTATTTCAAAACAGTTTGGGCAGTATTTGTGAAGCCAAGACAAAACAGGGTGTGACAGAACAATCTTGTGCTCATGTCTAGTGGGAAGGAACCTGGCAAAGTGAATTGGATGTAAATGAGCATTAGTAAGATCTGAATCATTAGGGATGAAGACAGTTACATTTATTGGCTTTGGTTTCTCTACCCTTTATTTTGTTAATAAATCTGGGCAAATTAGATATGCATAACTGCTCTGGGTAAATGGAATATGTGTAAATGTTCCCAACATGAAGCGAAGCATGCGGTATCTGTTTGTCATCTTGCTTTAAAAAATGAAGAAGGAGATTATGCAGGAAACATGAAAACAAAAGACAGAGATGGCACTTCTAATTTAGTCCTGTGTATATTGTTGAATAGGGGATATGGTGGCTCAGTGGCTAAGATGCTGAGCTTGTCTATCGGAAGGTCAGCAGTGCAGTGGTTCAAATCCCTAGTGCCACATAATGGAGTGAGCTCCTGTTTCTTGTCCCAGCTTCTGCCAACCTTTGAAAGCAGGTAAAAAATGCAAGTAGAAAAATAGGGATCCCTTTGGTGGAAAGGTAACAGCGCTCCGGGCACCTTCGGCATCGAGTCATGCCGGCCACATGACCATGGAGACATCTTCGGACAGTGCTGGTTCTTTGGTTTAGAAATGGAGATGAGCATCGCCCCTAGAGCTGGAAACGACTAGCACGCATGTGCAGGGGAACCTTTACCTTTACCTATATTGTTGAATATAAAACAAATCGGTATGGTATAGTAATATAAGGTAATAGCATACAACCTCAATTTTTTACTTTTACATATTAATATATACTAGCCATTTCTATAACAACAACCTATCTAATCAGCAAAACCCAAAATCAAAATTTCATTTTATTTCCACCTCAAGTACAAAATCCAAAAGTAGTTTCCAAGTAGAAACAAAATTAATTGTACTTATTAATTAAAGCGATCAATTTTGCCATCTCTGCTAACTCCATCAAATTTTGCAACCATTTGTCCATTGTGGGCATCAAAGAAACGTTCCATTTCTATGCATAAAGTATTTTTGCTGTTGTCAACACATGTAACATCAAAGTTCCATTTTTTTTCCAAGTTCTTTATCCATTAAGCCTAGAAGAAAAGTCTCTGGTTTTATCTTTATATTCACTTTAAGAATCTGCTGTATTAAGATGTGAATCCAGTTCCAATATTTCTTTACTTTTTCACATGTCCACCATAAATGATAAGTTCCTTCTTTACATTTACATTCATTTGAAGTACATTCATACCTTTTTGACAATTTGTCCAGCAATATGCCATTGTATAAACAAATTATTTTAGATCATAATTTAATGTAAATTTTAAACCTTTCATTTACATGTTTTTCCATTGTTAAAGCATTATATTATATCCAAATTTATTTATTTTTAGTGTATGGCATATCATACATGGACTAGCAATATATATTAACATTTCATCTAGATTAGTAGAACACAATAAAATATAAACATTAAAAAGATCTATGTTCAAATACCAATGTTCAAATACCAATGTTCAATGTTCAAATATATCCAAAATTCTTGGGCCACTGAATCATACAATGCTTTGCCTACTCATTCTCCAAATTCAATTTCAGTAAATAAGGTTTTCTTCTTTTGCTAAAGAGCTCCGTGCTTCAGCGACTAATTCACACCATTAAATATGAAAGAGACATAATTTGGAAAATGAAGGTTTGCTAATGCAAAAATATTGGGCTAATGGCAATTACTTAGTTATCTTATCTTGCTCTTTCTGGTTTCTTTTCTATTTTTCAAATCTTCCTTGTTTACTGAGTTTATTTCTTATTAATCTGGTGCAAGGAATCCGAAAGTCAGGATCGTATGGAAAAAAAGCCAAATGTTCCATCTCTCTTAACGTTGCTCAAACAAAGCGAAGAAAGCTGCTTATGAGGAATAAATGGCTATGGTGGTGTAGCTTCAAGCCAAGCTCTTGTTTCCTCATCAATGAAAATATCAGTGTGTCACCCTGGGATCAGAATGGAAATGACTGAAGGTTCCCAGCATGCAATAGAACAAAAAATTTCTAACCCTCTGGGACATTCCACCACAGATGCCGCTTAAAAAATGAACGCATTAGATGAATTATGAACCAAAATATGTCTATTGAGAAAAAAATATAGCCTGAAAAAATGCATTAACTTTTCTACCAACTTCTTACTGATGTGGAAATGTAACACTGAAACAAATCTAGCTTTGTAAAAGCTCAAAGCTGCATGCTTCCATTCCGATTACAATTTAAAGACAATGAACCCCTGTGGAGAAACTGATGTCCCTGGCAAGCGATCATGCCAATAATACATTAAACTCTGGGAACTGAAATGCTGGCCAAATAATGCTCACATTCTTACCAAAACTATCTTCTGGAAGAGGAAAAAAAAATGATTTGATTTTGGGTATATTATTGAACCAGAAGTCGGAGTCTAATGCCACAAGGAAAATATAACAGGAGAAGGTATCCAAGCTGTTATTTTAAGGCAATTCCTCTTGTTTTTAATATCTTAATTCCCTCTTTGCATTTAGAAAATTCTATAACATCAGTCTATATTATACAGTATGTAGTCAGACTGTAATCACTGCCATTTTATACTTCCATTAATTCCGATCTCATCTTACACTAGAATGTTAAATTTTATTTATTTATTTATTTTTTCATTTCCCTTCATTCTTCAGTATAGATCCCATCTGCTTTAACCAGTCTCTGGCCTTATCTCCACGAGTCATTTAACAAAAAGAAATACTACATTTTCTCTCTTCTAATAATCACATACAGCAGTGGCCAAAATGGTGGAAACCTTTTGGGAAAATTGTATTTTCTAAAACTAGCTAATAACACCATTTTATTTTTGGAGTAAAAAAAAGTACCATAAAATTATATATCAATGGAAAGATAATTTAATCAAGAATGTAATGCAATAACTTTTATAAAGGATTTGCTATTAGAAGAGCAGTTACAGTATAAAGAAGAAAAGTGAAACACGTAGAAAAAAACGAGATATACAAAAATTATCACCATAGAAAAAATGAGATATACAAAAATTATCACCATGTCAGTTAATACTTAGTTGGGTAACCTTTAGCATGAATTACAGCCTTACAACGTCTTCCCATGGAGTGAACCAAGTCTTTTAGTTCTGCAGCTGTTATAATGTGAAACCAAGATTGAATGATTGCTTCTATTAACTGGGTTTTATTGCTGGGTCACTTATGACTAACAAGTTTCTTTAGTCGGCTCCATAGATTTTCAATTGGGTTAAGGTCTGGTCTATTCCCAGGCCATTCCAGCAGTGGAATATGATTATCTTGAAACTCCCCAAAAAAGTGGTGTCATTAGCCATCAAACCTCAAAAATACACTTTTCCCCAAAGGTTTCCACAATTTTGGCCACTACTGTATAATAGCTGTTATAAGTAGCATAAAGGAAATGTGGTCACTGGCATGTTTATATTTTATTTTTTTGAATATTGGTGGCATGTCTTATGTGAGTTATTTGTTCTGAATATGTAATTTCTATCTATAAAATACTACATCAGGAAACATCTTCAGAATTTGGAGGACAGGGCAAAGGAAGATAATTAATTGTGAAATTAATATATTCATTTTTCTTCCGACCAGTATTCCAATTTTTGACTGCCTACTATGAATCCAGTTCTATTTATATGTAACTGTATATGTTCATTTGTGGTATGCATTTGTTTAAACTCAATATAATGACTTTAGTTTGATTAGGATTGAACAGTACTTTGAATTTTGAATAGGCGCTAGATTTTCAAACAGTTCTGAGAGCCTGCAGAATTAATTAACATAACAGAATATAGCTTTCAGCAAGTAAATTTCAGGGACCAGGTATTATAAATACAAATAAATATAACCCAGCAAAACTTTTGCCCAGGATGAATTGAATCATTACTCTCAAATGATGGAAGTGGAATTCAGTCAAAACAATAACTCTTCCAGATGCCTTTATTCTAATATTGCATAACTTTTGGAAATTCCCTAATCCCTTAATTTTACAGGCCTGTTCAACCTTTGGATTCCATTGTTTGAATTCTTCAAACGATTCCTATTCATGCTTACAAGCAAGATTTTGCCTGTTATGTATTGTTTATTTAACATATAAGCATAAAAATGTGTTCATATTACTCAAACACCCAGAAAACAATCCTGAGAAAGATAATTCCTTCTAATAAGAATCTTCAACTAGGATACGATGGATGTCCTATTTGGACTGGTTTGCTCCAGGACAATTTCTAAGTAATTATTTCTTAATAAATTACTAATAAACAGTTTGGAAACATCTGTATGTTAGGAAGCATTTTGCTGAGATCCAGGAATGTTACCTGAGTAGATAAGCTCCGATTACCAAAAAATTTGTTTCAATGCATTATACCTACTACCCTCTAATAGCCTTTGCATTTAAATTGAAAGTGAAAGGTCATCTCAGATTATTATTGTGATGATGATAATGCTAATATCAGGGTTTGAGTGAATTAAAAATGAATTTAATATATGACTGAAAATGGCACCATTTTATGCTTGATTTAAGATTGAGTATTTGTTTAATGGGCACACTAGCCTAGTTAAAAGACAAGGTTATCAGTAAAATACAATAGTTATATATGTGTATTGGATACACACACACATACACACACAAATACACACACACATATGAATAATAGTTGCATTAGATAATTATATACAGAATTGTAACTATTTACAGCTAAAATTATACATTTTTTTTTCTTGGTTCTATTTTTTCACTTTTTTTGTTAAAAAAAGCTTTTTTCCATTTCCATGCCATTTATTTATTTGCTGGCTATTTCAGTGTGTGCTACTCCAAGTGGCTTACAACAATAAAAAGAAATAGATGAAAAAAATAAACAAAGCAGAAGTAAAATAATAGAAAAATAAAATAAACAATGAAAAAGAAATCAACAAGAATACATCAATATGATAGCAACAAAAAGTAATAAAGTAGTATTTTTAAAAAAAGGTTATTAGAATAGGCTCTTGAAATAGACTTCACAGAAACATGTTAGTAAACTGTACAATATTATGGTCCCTGGCTATCATTTGCTGCAATTACTATAAGATTTACAAAGTGCTGATCAAAAGCATTGATATTTGCTAGAAATAAATAGAAATAAGTGAAATAATAACTATAAAAACATTATAAAATACTAAATAAGCTAAATATTATAACCAATCACAGGACTATAACCCAAGCTGAGGGATAAAAGACTAAAAAAAGACTAAAAAGCTGAGGGATAAAAGACTAAAAGACTAAAAAAGGAGCCTTGGTAGTACAGTGGTTTAATGCACCCTGTTATTAACACAGCTGCCTGCAATTTCTGCAGGTTTGAATCTCACCAGGCTCAAGGTTGACTCAGCCTTCCATCCTTTCTAAGGTAGGTTAAATGAGGACCCAGTTTGTGGGGGCAATAAGCTGACTTTGTATAAATATACAAAAGTATGAAGGCTATTGCTTAATGCACTGTAAGCCGCCCTGAGTCTCCGGAGAAGGGCGGCATATAAATCAAATTAAAATAAAAAATAAAATAAATAAATAAAATACCTATATACTGTACTAATGATGGTTTATATTGGGTTGAAATTTACTTACCTTTGCTTCTGGTTCACAAATGTGAGCGAGCATGCCTCCTCCACGCATGCACAAAGCCTTCTGCACATGCACAGAGGGTCAAAAACGGGATGTGATGACATCCGGATGGGTGGGTGGGTAGAGCCTCCCACCACAAGTGCTACCAGTTCACCCTAGCCAAATAGAACCGCCTCAATTTCACCACCAGTTTATATCCAGTGTGGGTTTATATACTAATCAATACTGCATCCAGTTTTGGTCACTAATTACAAAAAAGATGTTGAGACTTTAGAAAAAGTGCAAAGAAGAGCAACTAAGATAATTAAAGACCTGGAGACTAAAACATATGAAGGGTGGTTGCCAGTGGTGGGATTCAGCCAGTTCGCACCACTTCGGGAGAACCGGTTGTTAACTTTCTGAGCAGTTTGGCAAACTGGTTGTTGGAAGAAATAATTAGGGCAGAGAACTGGTTGTTAAATTACTTGAATCCCACCACTGGTGGTTGCAGAATTAGGGTTTGGCTAGTCTAGAGAAAAGAAGGATTAGGTCGGAGATGATAGCATTAGTCCACTATTTGTGAAGTTGCCACAAAGAAGATGGGGTCAACTTATTTTCCAAAGTACCAGAGGGCAAGACAAGAAACAATGGGTGGAAACTAATTAAGGAGAGAAGCAACCTGGAATTAAGGAGAAACTTCCTAACAGTGAGAACAATTAACCAGTGGAACATCTTTGCCTTCAGAAGTTCTGGGTGCTTCATCATTGGAGGTTTTTAAGAAGAGACCGGATAGCCATTTGTTGAAAAGAGTATAGGATCTCCTGCTTGAGAAGAAAGTTGGACTAGAAGACATCAAAGGTCCCTTCCAGCTTTCTTTGGATTGATTGATGGTTAAAGATTAGCATAGCTAAATGCTAAGTTGCTTAGCAAATATCATCATCATCATCATCGTCATCATCATCATCATCGCAATAGCTCAGACTGATTACAAACAATGTCATAACACAGTCAATCAGATGGTCCACTGGAACTTGTGTCACAACTACCATCTGCCTGTAGCAAAGAACTGGTGGGATCATAAGCCTGAAAAAGTGGTCGAAAATGAGCATGCAAAACTACTATGGGACTTCCGAATACAGACTGACAATGTTTTGGAACACAATACCCTGGATATCACGATTGTGGAGAAGAAAAAAGTGTGGATCGTCGGCATTGCCATACCTGATGACAGCAGAATCGATGAGAAACAACTTGAAAAAGTCACCAGATATCAGGACTTGAGAATCGAATTGCAGAGACTCTGACATAAACCAGTGCAGGTGGTTCCAGTGGTACTCGGCACACCGGGTGCTGTGCCGAAAGACTTAAGCAAGCACTTAAAAACAATTGGCCCTGACAAGATCATCATTGGTCAGCTGCAGAAGGCCACCTTACTGGGATCTGCTCGCATAATCCACCGATACATCATGCAGTCCTAAACGCTTATGTAGTGTTCGACTAGTGATTTGGGATACAAAATCCAGCATGGTTATCTCTTTGCTGTGTATATTGTCATTTTGTAAATAATAATAATAATAATAATAATAATAATAATAATAATAATAATAATAACAACAACAACAACAACAACAACAACAACAACAACAACAACAACTTTATTGTCGTTGTATGTGTACACAGAGTATACCCATACAACGAAATTCACTTCGCACCCAAAGACCAGGTCCAACACACATAACAATCCCCAAACACATCCCCACCCACCACAAATTCCCCACTCCTAAACCACCCAAACATCCACACAACAGAACAAGTAATGGTGTCCAACAGCTCACTGATGGTGGCTCTTTAGTTCATTGTTGAGTGCAATTATAGCTCTGGGATAAAAACTATTCAGAAAACGTGTGGTCCGAGTTTTAATTGTTCTGTATCTTCTGCCAGAAGGCAACAAGATTGTCCAAAAAGATTGTAAGCAGGATGGGAAGAGTCTCTGAAAATGTTATGCAACTTCCTCAAACAGCGAGATTTGAAGATGTCGTCCAGGACTTGTAGCTGGTGCCCGATGATATTCTGGGCAGTTTTAATGATTCTCTGTAGAGAATATATCTCGAGATACCTATCTGTCTGTCTATATGTAACTGGTAAAATACAACACAAACCTAAATCATAACACAACATAAAAGACATTTTAAAAAGAAACAGTGTAATATGTGTTAATAGGATCACAACAATTAAGGGATTATTTTCCTGCATAAAGCAATGAAATAAATTTTACAACCCTCCTAGATATATTAGGGTTCCTGTACAACAGTAGAAAGCAAATGAACTCATTCTCTGAATTAGTGAGACTGCAATTAGTAAGCAGAGTCATTATGGCTATAAGATAGGGGATACAAATTGCTATTAAATAGACATTTAAGAGTTTTAGTTCCCACAGGTCATGGGACAGCTCACTCTGCAAAATTAGTACATTCTTTCCAAAATTTCAGAAGCATTACACTGGACTAAAGAAAAAACTGTGAGCTGCATTGGGCAGGTAATATGAATAGATAATTTGCTGGCACGAAAGCTTTCTTCTTTCTACATTGCAATTTGTGTGACCTAGTTTGCCCCGTTCTACCTGGAATGCTATGTCAAACAGTCACTGCGAGATAGCAGTTCTAATTGGTAACCTTATGGCCAAGACTCCTGTACTTGAGAATACCAAGTACCGGTGATTTGCAACACTGATGTACATCGCTCTGGATTCTCATTTTTCAAAAGAAGAATATTTGAGCAGCCAGGGAACATAGAATAATAGATTTGGAAGGGACCTTGGAGGTCTTCTAGTACAACCCCCTGCTTGAGCAGGAGAACTTGTACCCGTGATGGCGAACCTATAGTACGTGTGCCACAGGTGGCACGTGGAGCCCTCTCTGCGGGCACGCGAGCTGTCGCCTAGCTCAGCTCCACTGTGCATGCATGGGGAGACCTACCTTTCTCCTCGCTTTCTGCTGCCTGTGCCTTCCCAGATCTCCGGAGATTCCCCTCCAGCGATGTTTTGGAAGCTTCCTCCACCACCCCCCCAGCCGTTTTGGGAGGCAAAGGCTTTTTTTCCTCCTCCCAGCTGTTTTGGAAGCTTTCCCTCCCCTCCCAGCCATTTTGGGACACAAAGGCTTTTTTTCCCCTCTCTCAGCCTTTTTGGAAGCTTCCCCCCACAGCTGTTTTGGGAGGCAAAGGCTTCCACCACCACCACCACCCCAGTGCTGTTTTGGGATGTGAGGCCAAAAGCAGGGGTTGTGTGTGCATGTGGGCGGGTCGCGCGCATGTGCAGAGGGGCGGGGCATGAGGGAGGGACTGTGCATTATGGGTGTGGGCATGTGCGTGCGCACAATAGTGTGCATGCGCACACTTTTGGCACCCGAAGGAAAAAAAGGTTAGCCATCACCGCCCTATACCATTTCAGACAAATGGTTGCCCAGTCTCTTTTTGAAAGTCTCCAGTGATGGCGCATCCACAACTTCTGAAGTCAAGTTGTTCTATTGGTTGATTGCTCTCACTGTTAGGAAATTTCTCCTTATTTCTAGGTTGTTTCTCTCCTTGGTTAGTTTCTGCTATCATGTCTCCCCTAGTCCTTCTTTTCATTAGACTAGAGTTTGTTTTTTTTTTATTTGATTTATATGCCGCCCTTCTCCGAAGACTCAGGGCGGCTTACAATGTGCTCAGCAATAGCCTTCATCCTTTTGTATATTTATACAAAGTCAGCTTATTGCCCCCACAAACTGGGTCCTCATTTCACCTACCTTAGAAAGGATGGAAGGCTGAGTCAACCTTGAGCCTTGGCGAGATTCGAACCCTGCAGTAATTGCAGGCAGCTGGTCTTAAGCAGCTTAATAACAGGGTGCCTTAAACCCTTGTACTACCAAGGCTCTAGAGTTTGAGCCACAAGTAAAGTTGGCCTGTACTTTCTAGAGGCATCATCCTTCCAGATGTAGCAAGTTACCTAGCAGTAATGTGCTGTTAGGAATCTGGAGTAGATGAGATCTAAAACCTTTAGATTGCTATAGGTACATACCTGGAAGCTCAGTGGCTAAGACACTGAGTTAATCGATCAGAAAGGTCAGCAGTTCAGTGGTTCTAATCCTAGTACAGGTCTCCTGCGTGATAGGGGTTGAACTAGATGACCTTGTGACCAAGGTCCTGTCCAACTCTTTTACTGTTATAGTTGGGAAGTGTAATTGGCTTTAAAGAGCTTTATGGTTCTTTACAGAGAAGTTATTGTCTCCTTTGGTAAGAAAGGAACCTAATATGAGTTTGGCAATGTTTAAACTTATTGAAAAAAATAATAATGATTTAATTTGTTCCCACCAGACATCTGAGATTTAGAAAACTATGCCAAGATATTTGAACAATGAGACCTGTCTGTGAGATTATAGTTTCTTTCGTTGATGTTTGTGGCATCTTCGCTTCTTTATCAACACTGCAATTTTGGTTTTGGAATAGTTCATTATATTCCTTTCTTCTTTGCAGGAATCCACAAGGCCCCATAGATTTTTTTGGAGGCCAACATGGTTTAGAGAAAGGATGGATACATTATTGGCCTAGTGAAGTACAGCCAGCTGTCCATTATTAGGTTTGGGAGTGAAGAGTTTGTTAGGATATGGTGCATGCCTAACAGGTTGGCCAGGCAATATATAAGCTAACATGATGAATATGTATTCTATGACTTTAAGAAGTACTGCTGAGTCATTGTAATGCTGAGTCATTGTATCCTGATTGGATAAGCTCTGTAGTAACTGTATTTAAGGAGAGCTTGAATGTAGTCATTGTGGACATGCCACCATCGTGACCTGTTACCAGTGTGAACAGTGGTGGGTTCCTCCTGGTTCCGTCTGGTTTGGCCGAGCCAGTAGCGGTGACGATATGATGTCACCGAACCGGTTCTGCTCCCCTGCCCACCCCCGAGTTATTTTTACCTTTTATTTGGTCCCACCCCCAATCTATTGCTGCCTCCTGAGTCCCAGCTGATGACTAGAGGGAAAAAACTGTTTAAACTCTTGCGGCGGGGCTTCAAAGGGCTGTCCTACAGCTGATCAGTGTTAAAAGCAAACAAATGAGTTGGGTCGTAAGTGTGAGGACTGGTCGTAAGTGCGAGGACCTTCCAGAAATGACTCTGACCAGCTAGCCACGCCCACCTAGTCACATGACCTCCAAGCCACACCCACAAAATAAGCCATGCCCACAGAAAAAAATTAGAACCCACCCCTGAGCGTGAACTTGCTACTATTTATTACCTACTGCTGTTTTGTAATTTCTACTTGATCTCTTACATGGTCTAATGTGATCATGGTTTATTTATTCTGTTTTTAAGAACTATTTATATTGTTCCTGTTTGATCCTTTTACTACAAACTGGTAAGAAGATTTTTTTTTATCTCTGGACTGATTATGACTGGCTAAGACTTGGATTGATTAAAGACTATGAGATTGTTTTTTCACAAAACTTTGATAAACCAGTTTATATGTATTTTATTCATTATTGCTCTCAGCACCATTTCCATGTACTCTATGCTCTGCTGGTTGTTAACACAACAATATCCTTAACAGACAGAGTTCATTTAAGGTTTTGACCATTGAATTCATTTAGATATTGCAAAGGGAAGGAAGGGGGTGTCCTTTTAGCTTGGAAAGCTTGCAGAGAAATGGCTGCTGCCACCATACGTAAATTGCATAATGATGTTTTCATGCAACAGCCTAACAAGATAAAGTAATATGTGCTGTGTAGAAGAATGAATTTGCTTCCACCAGAGTCTTTCAGGGATTGGAATTGAAGACTGCTTGTAAATTAATGGAGAGGGTGGGTGGGTAAACCCTTGTGCCTATCTCTACTAGAAGTATACATTATGGCAGATTACTCCATCATTAACCAGCCCTCCCCAAGCTGATTCTTCATTAAGTAGAAATTTGTCCTGTTCTAGCCAATCCAGAGGCTGAAAGTGCGTTGGCAATACTTAGGAGGCTAATCAGACAATAATTGAAAGAGTCCAGGTTGTCACTGTTTTTGAAAAATGATAATTGTGGTCTTTGGGCACTCAGAATGGGTAATTATTTTGCGTAAATAAGAAAATAAGCCAAAGGAAGAGCTATCTAATCAATGTCACTTTTAACCAAGGTCAGGTCATTAACAAGAGGTTTCTCATTTAAAAAAAAAATGATTAACTAGTTTAACAATTTTTGAATGAGTGACTGATGGCCAGAGGGAAATGCATTTAGGAATGTAGCTTGAGACAAAGGGTGAGTGGAAAAGAAGATGCATAGTGTGTGATAAAAGCCTTCCAACCTCTTCTCACCTTAATTACTGATTAGGCCATCCTATTTGCTTAAATGCTTGCCATTATTTCAACAATAATAAAAAGGTGGCATTTCTACCATCTGTCGCTTGGGGAAAAAAAAATTGTCCCAATTGTTTGGTGTAAATAATTGCTGCCTTTTCCTCCACAGGGATAGTACTGAGTTTTTGTTTCTTTGTTTTTGTTTTTCCAAAGATGATGCTACAACTCATTTAGTCACCTCTGGAGGCACTTTTGCTTCATCCAGTTTCTTTTGCCTTTCTCTTTTTTGGCAACCACATTTGACCATGTCTTTCTTTCTTTTTTTTTCTTATTTTAATATTTATGAATTTCAACTCTCGAGCTGCCGTTGAAAAGCACCAAATTGCTATGGATAGGAAAAAGAACCTGGAGCTTGGAAACTGGAAAAGGCAGTAGAATAGGTGAAGCAGTAATGAGCTGCTGCCTGTACCATAAAAGTTTCTACTGAGGACTTAATTGCATGGAATCCCACGAAAAGATCTGAAATAGTCCCCTAGCAATCAGTGATCTCTTCTCCCTAATGAAGATTGCACAGAATGATGCCTTACAAGAAAATGTTGACTCTGTTTCAGGGGTGAAATGTAAAATTTGTTACTACCGGTTCTGTGGGTGTGGCTTGGTGGTGGTGGTGGTAATATGACTGGGTGGGCGTGACCAACTTTTTTTTTTTTTAACTTTTCAAAGCATTTTTTCTAATGCTTTGAAAAGCCTCTGCCGATCAGGCAACTCAGCTGGGATCATCAGAGACTTTTCAATGCATTTTTTTTACCACCACTTCGGCCAAGAGGTTGCAGAAAAAAATGCTTTGAAAAGCCTCTGACAATCCCAGCTGAGCCACGCGATCATCAGAGGCTTTTTTTTTTTTACTTTTAAAAGCATTTTTTCGTCGGAAGAGGTTGTAGAAAAAATGCTTTTAAAAGTAAAAAATAAAAAGCCTCTGATGATCGTGCGGCTCAGCTGGGCATGGTGGGGGGGAGGTGCAGGGATTTTTGCTAACGGTTCTCTGAACCACCCTCTGCCATCGCTACTGGATCGGACAATCCGGTCTGAACTGGGAGCATTTCACCCCTGCTCTGGTTAATGTAGTCGCCATTTTGAAGATCCTCTCTATTAGAGACCAATGTCTCTAATATTGCTAGGGTCAGCTAGTGAAATAATACCCTAGCTTCTAAATCTCTACCAGATATTTTGGGGGTAAATATTGTTTCTTAACTATAATACAATACCCTTGTGTTGGAAGAAATGTCTTTCTGGGTTCAGTTCCAAGTGGGGAAAAAGACATTGGAAACATGGTGGCTGTTTTGGAAAGATGGTTTTAATGGTGGACAGGATCACATGCCTTGATGTTGGGTGAAGAAAGAAAGAAAAGGGAAGAGATGCTGAGAGCGTCTGAGTTTTAAACCCTCTCTGGGCTTTTGAATTTGAGTTTATATTCTGATTGGTTGTCAGACTCCTATGGGGCCATGCAGGGGCAACTCTGTAGGCTGTGTTTTGAGTCCAAGTTTGCTTGAGCCTTTCTGGCTGATGTAATCTTCCCAGGTGTCATGTGGTGAGTTTCTGTTGATAGATGGGTCCTATTATGTCCTGGAGGCCATGTCTTTTGTGTTGCAGATGAGCTGGCTCAGGCCTTAATGGCCCATTGACAAAGGGGAGGGGCTGAGTTTCTGCATCCCTTTTAGGGGAAATATTCTGCCTCTTTTAATATTTCCTAAAATATTTCATTTTTCCAGGAGAGGGGTGGGTGTTAACTTCCTACACTTGTTTGAGCAATTAACAATTCCTGCAGAAATAGATGATCCGAAGAAAACATTGGATTATTGTGTTAGACTGTTTTCAGAGATACAGAATGCAAATTACTCCCAACAAAATTCTATGCTGGATATCCCATTAACTGATTAGCAACCTGCAAACAGCAAATGTCATGCTCCCTTAATCCCAGATAATAAAAAGGACTCCACCCTCATAGATCAACATAAGCAATTAGTTCTGTCTCCTCTCAGTGGCAGCATTAATGAAGGAAGATGAGCTTCTAGACTCTCTGCTAATTTTTTTCCCCTAAGCCAAGCACCTGATTGACCTTGTTCATACTAATTAGCTCTCTACACCAATTAGGATTCAGTTGTTTTTCAGAAATCCAATGGTAGTATTGATGTTTTTAAAAATAAAGACCACTCTAAAAATCTCTAGGAATTAGCTCCATTCCAGCATTCATTGAATAAAATGTCAGACCTCTTCTGAATAATATTTTTATCAGGTAATATACTCTCAACTGTTGTATCTATCAAAGCTTCTTCTACCATATTTCCAATCTTGGCAGCAGGGAGCATAGCTAAATGTTCCATCAACACAAAGTATCACTTTGTCCTTTTGAAAGTGGATGATTAACTCTTACTAAAGACTAACAGAGATATAGTCCAAAATTAAAGGGCTTGCACAAGCAATGAAACTGATTCAAGACCCAGGAAAGCGGTCCTAGTACATTTGAAGAAAGACTCCAGAATGGCAATTAAGGACAATAAAAAATAACTAGATCAAAGGCACTATCCTTCCATTCCCCAAAGATAATTCTGAGCTGGGAAAAATGGACACACTGAGTAATAAAGGCCCACAAGCTGCCCGCTTTCTTCCAATTGATAGTGTTGCATATCATTGTCTGTCTGTCTGTCTGTCTGTCTGTCTGTCTGTCAATCAACTATCTCTTTCTGATTGCATAAGTGAGTTTTCCTGTGTATATGCTACTGTTGGAAGAAATATCCTTCTTGGGTTCAGCTCCATGTGGGGAAAAAGACACTGGAAACATGGAGACTGCTTGGAAAGATGGTTTAATGGTGGACAGGATCACATGGTTTGAATTCCTGAACAGAAAAGGGGCGAGATGCAGTGAGTTCCCGGGTTTTATGCTCTCTCTGGCTTTGAACTTCCTGGGCCCCTGAAAGAGTATCCTGATTGGTTGTCAGACTTCCAGGGGGTGGGGGTTCTAGCTAGCCTTGATGGCTGATGTAATCTTCCCAGGTGCCATGTGATGAGTTTCTGTTGCTAGATGGGTCCTGTTGTGTTGCAGATGAGTTTCAAAGATTGAAAGATTGAGTTTCTGCCTCTGGCCCATTTACAAAGGGTGGGGGCAGGAAGGTGGGAGCTGCTTTGTCTTTAAAACATGTTTCTCCATTTCTCATACAGGGAAACATAATATTCTGCCTTTTTAATATTTCCCAAAATATTTCATTCCTCTAGGAAAGGGGTGGGTGCTAACTTCCTACACTACCACCAACTTGACACACCATTTTGGATTCTGTTCTCTTTTCCCATGCTTATGTATTAGTCCCACAATTTAATCCAAATCAATCTTTAGACATTCTACTAAAGATTGGTGCTTCCGTCACATGGGATGTATTCTTCTCAGCCATGAATCTCGGCTCTAGAGAGATTGATGCTAATCACAACTCTCAAACTTATTTCATTGAGTAAATCTGAGAAGTACTCCAATAGATCATCTCCACTGATCTGAATTCCCATTAGTTATATTGTGATCTGAGTTTCTAATCTTAGAATGACATTATTAGGAAGTCCTTTCATCATTTATTTGGTTCTGTTTTGTCATGTCTTGTCCTTTTTTGTCTTGTTACACTGGCAAATTTTAAGCTATACAGTAGTTTTGTTGCTGTCATTGTAATAGAGCTTGTTATGTGTTTTTATTGTTGTATCTACTTTGCTAGTTAGTGATGATAACGGTAATACAATTTCAGTTTCAGTTTCAAGTATATATGTTACATTCTACATTGCAGATACCGTATTTTTCAGAGGATAAGATGCACCTTTTTCCCCCAAAAAAGAGGGTGAAAATCTGGGTGTGTTTTATACTCCGAATGTAGCCCCACCCAGCTTCTCAAACGGAGGTTTCAGAGGCTGAAAAAAGCATCAGAAATGAAGCTTCAGAAAAGAAGCCCCCAGACAGAGCTTCAGGAAAAAAAAGCCCCCAAACAAAGCTGCAGAGGCAGGAAAAAAGTTTTTTCTGAAACAGAGTTTCAGAAGCAGAAAAAAAAATAATAAAAAAGCAAGGCACAGAGCTCACAACCAAGGAACCTGTTGCTAAAATTCACCTCTGAGAACAGCTGATTGGGGATATTCCGGGAGGCTGATCCACCTACCAATCAGCTTTTTTCTTATTTTCCTCCCCAAAAACTAAGGTGCGTCTTATACTCCGGTGCCCTTTTCCAGACTGCCCAAAGCACATGCACGCATGCGTGAATGTGCACGCACCCAAATCCCCAAGATGCAATGCACGTGTGCCCCCACACACAGCCATGCTCCCACGCATGTTCAGCAGAGACCTGAAGACTAGCTGGCCGGTGTGAGGCGTGCATGCATGTGCAGCGGAGCTGAACTGGGCAATGGCTCGGAAGCCCACAAAGAGGGCACTGCATGCCATCTCTGGCATGCATGCCATTGATTCGCTATCACGGACTTAGGGTTATCCAATGCTGGTATTATAGTAGTAGGCAATCTTAACATCAGTTTTGGCACTAACTACGTGACTCTTCTTATTTCATCTATCAAGTCTCCTCCCTGCCTCACATACATGTCCAGTGTTTCCCCAAAAACAAGACATTGTCTTATTTTCTTTTGGGCTCTGAAATAAGCACTAGAGCTTATTTTCAGAGGATGCCTTTCTTTTGAGTGCTGCCACTGGGAGGCAGGGGGGTGGAGCTGTCCCACACCAGCTTACTTCAGGGCCCCTGAAGCCAGGCCATTCATGCACTGATACCTGCCCTGCCTCATGGCCATGGTACTGGCATGTTGCTTGGCCTTCTACTCTGTTGTGGCTGCAAGCAAGCAGAAGAAGTGGGCTGGCGGCCACACGGGGTCTTGTTGGACGGATTGTTGGAGCTGCCGCAGTGAGACAAGACAGTTGTTGGGGCATGGATGGCCTGGCTGCGGGGTCCTGAAGTAAGCTGGTGTGTGCATGGGGCAGCTCCACCCTCCTTGCTTCATCTCACCTCGTGTCAGCAGCACCACGAGCAATCAGATGCAATGGGCAGGTGGCCAGGTATGTAGGCATTTAAGTAGGGCTTATTTTGGGGTAGGGCTTATATTGGGTGCATGGGCAGAAAACATACTAGGGCTTATTTTGGGGATAGGTCTTATTTTGGGGGAATCCTGGTATATACAAACCCAATGACAACTCCGGAGTTCATTCACACTCCAAGAATGAGGGAACTAATATCAGCAGGTTGGTGCTCATTACATATCACATATCACCAGAAGATTTATGCTCTGCATGAGATAGGGAATAGGTAGCTTAATGGACAGTTCCCTTATTGGCATCTTGTACAATTGACTGTGTCTTAATCTCATGCAGAATTTGTGGTCTGGTAGCTATCTTCAAAATTAAACTATAGCCATATAACAATTGCTTGCATTTATCACTTCATCTGAATTTTAGGTCCCTCACAGCACCTTTGGATGGTCCCACCTGGGCTTGGGAGAATGAGAAGTCTGCCATCCCTAGCATTAAATGTCCCATTAAATGAAAAAAACTGAAAAGAACTCAAACATTTCTTGATCTGATGAGCCTCTTGAGTTCCATCAGCTCCTAATTAAGAACTCAGACACTGCAGAAGCCTTAACTACATATAATGCTCTGATATACAACCTTCAGAAACCATTATCCTATCCATCAGCCCTCTGTGTGCAAATCTTCTGTCTCAGGCAGAAATTCTCCAATGATCAGGACAACATGCAAGTTGGTTTAGATTCCATGACAAAATTTCAAACTTTATATATTCAGCAGCATTTACGCTGCCTTAAAAAAAAAGAAATAAACATGCTAGCTATTTATTATTTGTTCATGGGATAGGAAGAAAAGATGGAAGACGTAAAAATTGCTGAAATATCCTGGAATTACTGAAGCTGAAAGGCAGAAGTAATTAGCTGCAGATCCCATCAGTCTGCTTTGGTTTGGTACGAGGAAGCAATGGATTTTGCTGACTTCAAAACAGCCATGATCTGTTAAGATGGATTACAATGCAGAGGGGGAAAAAAAACCAGCACTGTGCAAGGTGATACGTAGATTCAGTGGCCTAAATAGTGTGTAGCTCCTTCTAACTTGTTGAAGTTTGGTTCTGGGAAGACTTGAGCAGAAGGAAATATAATAGTCAGTATAATAATCCTGGACTGTTTGGAAAAATGTGCTTAACAAAGTAAGGGAACAATAATTAAAAAATTGCAAGCATTGTTATGCACTCAGATGTCTCACTTATTGAACCAAGGTGGCGCAGTGGTTAGAGTGCAGTACTGCAGGCTACTTCAGCTGACTGCTAGCTGCAGTTCAGCAGTTCAAATCTCACCAGGCTCAAGGTTTACTCAGCCTTCCATCCTTCCGAGGTGGGTAAAATGAGGACCCAGATTGTTGGGGGCAATATGATGACTCTGTAAACCGCTTAGAGAGGGCTGTAAAAACACTATGAAGTGGTATATAAGTCTAAGTGCTATTCCTATTCCTATTGCTATTGTGGTTAATATAATAAGGATTGGGGGAACATGATAAATCTTCCAGTACTTGAGGAATTGCCACAGAGAAGAGGGCACTGATTTATTCTTCAAAGCACCAGAGGGCAGGACAAAAAGTAATGGGTGGATGCTTGCTAAAGAGAGATCCAACCTAATAAGGAGAATTTTCTGACCGTGAGAACAATTAATCAATTGAACAGTTGCCTCCTGGAGTTGTGGATTGCTCCATCACTGTAGGATTTCAAAAATAGACTGGACAACCATTTGACTAGGGTTGTGTAATGCTCCTGCCTTGAGCAGGGGATTGGACTAGAAGATCTCTAGGATTCCTTCTAGGCCTAAAATTCTATGTTCTGTGGTCTATGTTTATGCGCCTTTTTAATAGGTTTTTTAAATGTAAGTTTTTTGTGTATTTATTGCTTTTTTTAATTTTAATCTATTGTTTTAATTGAATGTTTTATGAGAGTCAAGGTGGCGCAGTGGTTAGAGTGCAGTACTGCAGGCTACTTCAGTTGACTGCTAGCTGCAGTTCGGCACTTCAAAACTCACCGGCTCAAGTTTGACTCAGCCTTCCATCCTTCCAAGGTGGGTAAAATGAGGACCCAGATTGTTGAGGGAAATATTCTGACTCTGTAAACTGCTTAAAGAGGACTGTAAAAACACTATGAAGCAGTATATGTCTATGTCCTATTGCTATTGCTATTGTATTCTGACTAGAGACTTTCATATGAGATGAGTTAATATACAAATTAATATAACAAATTAATTAATGTGTATATTTCTTCATGTGCAATTATATAGATAACTTTTATTCATTTCTCACCTTTATCGTTTTTATAAATAAGGCAGTGAACACATCTAATATTCCTTCCTTCTCCCATTTGCCACATAACAAGTCAGTGAGGTGGGTTGAATTGCTAGAAAAGGCAATAATGCTGCCTTACCTTTAGAGTTGATTTTAGGACTATCATTCCTTTTAATTTCTTTGGTTTAGATATAGATGACCAGACTTGTCACTAGTTGCAGTGGATTGATATTTTGAATTCTGTCTATCACAGAGACCGGGGTAAAAGTGACAAATTTGGGGATGATCACATAGGCTTACAATTTCCACTGAGATGGTTTCGATTGTTTTGTCAATGTTATAATATTATAGTCTCCTCTTTTATATTACTTTCTGTTTCTCTTTGGCTATTTATACAAGTACTGCAATATTTTATTATTCTATTTCCTAAGCAGTGATATAGATCCATTTGTCTTCAATAGAATAGATAGAATTCTTTATTGACCAAGTGTGATTGGACACCCAAGGAATTCGTCTTGGTGCATATGTTCTCAGTATACATAAAAGAAAAGATACATTCGTCAAGAATCATAAGGTACCGCACTTAATGATAGTCATAGGATACAAATAAGCAATCAAATCATATTAGGAAACAATATAAATCGTAAGGATACAAGCAACAAGGTTACAGTCATACAGTCATAAGTGGAAAGAGATGGGTGATAAGAATGATGAGAAGATTAATAGTAGGGCAGACTTAGTAACTAGTTTGACAGTGTTGAGGGAATTATTTGTTTAGCAGAGTGATGGTGTTTGGGAAAAAAAAACTGTTCTTGTGTCTAGTTGTTCTAGTGTGCAGTGCCCTATAGCGTCGTTTTGAGGGTAGGAGTTGAAACAGTTTATGTCCAGGATGCGAGGGGTCTGTAAATATTTTCACAGCCCTCTTTTTGACTCATGCAGTATGTAGGTCCTCAATGGAAGGCAGGTTGGTAGCAATTGTTTTTTCTGCAGTTCTAATTATCCTCTGAACTCTGTGTCTGTCTTGTTGGGTTGCAGAACCAAACCAGACAGTTATAGAGGTGCAGATGACAGACTCAATAATTCCTCTGTAGAACTGACTCATCAGCTCCTTGGGCAGTTTGAGCTTTCTGAGTTGGCGCAGAAAGAACATTCTTTGTTGGGCTTTTTTGATGACATTTTTGATGTTAGGTGTCAAGTTCATATTATCATATGTTCCTCAAGTTCAAATTATTTACTTTGTTTTCAGACCCTGTATATTGATCTACTGATTAATCTGCTCTACTCTATCAGGTTATAAAAATGCAAATTCAAACTAAATTATCAGTATAAAAAGGCTTTGTCTGTTATGATGCACACCCTGTGGAACTGCATAATGCCTGAGGTCTGAGGGCCCCAAGCCTGTTGTCCTTGCAGAAGGCCATAAAAACCTGTGTTTTCCCTCAGAGGCTGAGGCAGGATATTAGTTGAGCCAAACATAGGTGTATCAAAGTTATTTGAATTTTGTTTTTTTTTAAATTTTGCGTGTAGAGGTTTTATTGTGTTTGTGTGGACTGTTGTTAGCCATTCAGGTACTGTCCTATAACTTCCTTATAAACAAATAAATATCCATAGCTGCCCTGTGAAGTAAATGACAACTGAAATTTTGGTAGCAACCAAAAATGTGGAACTCTAACTGCACTACTCTCCACCCTGCCCCTTTTTCTGAGTTTTGTTACTGATTTTGAGTTCTTCTTCTTTTGAGAAGTGAAGGTTATCAGGAGGAAGAAAAAGAGATAAAGTCAAAACAGGGATTCAGAGCTGTTTCAGAACTGTCTGTCCCTGTTGGTTTAAAAATAATATTAAAGGCTGCTGTTTCTTCCTATCTGCTTGGAAGCAGCATTTATCCTGAATTCACCTATCTTTAGAGTGACTGTTACCTGTAGGGCTTGTGACTGGGATTTCAATTGGCTTCGCAGAAGAGAAAAATATCATTAAAAATAAAGGCCAGATAAAACTGGTGTCAGCCCTAGTGGCACAGTGGTTAGAATGCAGCACTGCAGGCTAACCCTGCCTGCAGTCTCGAGTTTGATCCTAACAGGCTGAAGGTTACTCAGTCTTCCATCCTTTCAACGTTACTAAAATGAGGGCTTAATTGTTGAGGGCAATATGCTGACATTGTGAATTGCCCAGAAACTGCTACAAAGTGGTATGGAGTGGTATATAAATCTAAGTGCTATTGCTATTGCTAAAACAATAAAAAATCTACACCAGGTTTTACAAGTAAACTGTACTTCACTGATATATTGTCATCACTTCTTTTGTTCACTGATAATACCTGCTTTAAGCGCATGAGTTTTTTCATATAGACTCTTGTTCATTTTATTAGCAAATCATTTTGAAACTGTAATCAAAGTGGCAAGATTAAACTGATTCAATTTGGGAAAAGAAAGCTGCAGCACTTTTGCATCTGATGAATATTTTTGTCTACCTTATATCATCCATACATGAACATATGAACAAAGGCAATCAATGAAGCTACAGTATATTTCTGGAATTGCTGCACAGTTACATTATAAAGGTCACCTTATTCTGTGGCTTTTTATTATTTCTTTAAAAAAAATCACATTGTGATTAAGGAAGAAGCAGAGTTGGTGTAATGAAGCTGCCAATTTCGGATTCAGAGTAGGACAAGTCAAACACATTTAGCACTAGTTGCTTTTGTTTCTTTAAGGTTTCTTAAATCCCAGACATATCTGAATTTGAGATGATCTTTAATTATTAGTACAACTGCTCCTTCAGGGATATTCATTACTGGGAAACATCAGGATCAATCCACTTATAATTAATCAGCTCAAAAATAATTTCACACACATATATATATATATTTAGTTTGATAACAACCTTGTATAAAGCCTCTTTAACCATAGGAACATTCCTAGCTCTTAATGTCATTAGATGTGATGGAATGTAGTCTGGATACACAGGAGGAAGAGAGTACATTCCAGGGGAGCAAATAACAACTCAGTTCAGATAGTTAGTGTGAGAGAAAGATGGTGACGACAGTTTCTCCCTAATAGTTCCCAGAGTATATGTTTTATGCGGCTGGTAGTCTGCTTTATTTTGGCAAGATTCTGTCTATGGACAAAGAATAATAAAGAAATTTGCTTGGAAGGATCACATGTCTTTTTTGGTTTGGGAACCTAATGTCACAGCAAATTAAGCACAAGTAAATGTGTCCATGTTTAAGATATTTCCAACCCTGTGAACTGCTGGAATTAGAAAAATAAGTTTGGATGGAAAGTTATTCTGGGATTTTAGCAGCTTATGTATGGATATGTCATTCATGCTTTAGTGTGAAATTTATCCTTTTGTTACAGCTACTTGAAAAGCAGTAACAAATGCAATGAAAAAATTCAGCTATTTTCAACATCTCTCTATCTATCACCCAAAAAGTCCTTCTACTTTCCTGGAATTCTTCTTGATTTGAACTGAGGAGCTGCTAGACACAAGCAACTCTATTTACCCTATTGATGGAACTTTGCACAAAACATTTCTGTCCTTATTTTGACATTTATGTGGAAATGAAATGTCTATTGGCAGCATAATAAAAGCTCACCAGGTCTTTAGAGGGAAATGTAGAGAGAATTGACACAAGGGTTATTATCTATATCTTTGTTATCTCTTTAAGGAGATTCTGTTTTAAAGATAGAAATAAATTGTCCCCTAGATGTTTAGCTTCACAGGTAGTATCCATGGATTATTTATTTTTTAATAATAATAATAATAATAATAATAATAATAATAATAATAATAATAATAATAATAATAATAATGAATGATTACAAAGCTAGAATAAATGATTACAAAGCTAGACACAACCAATTTGCTAAATTAATCCACTGGTCATTATGTAAAACACATGACTTTCCCGTATCCAAAAAGTCATGGGAACATAAAGTGGAAAAAGTTATCGAAAATGAGAAGGTGAAGATCTTGTGGGACTTTCGAATATAGATGGATCATTACTTGGAACACAACATGCCAGATATCACAGTTGTCGAAAACGTACAATTTATTGACATTGCAGTACCAGGAGATGCCAGAGTTGAAGAAAAAGAACTGGGAAAAATCATGAAATATAGCGACCTGGCCATCAAAACTACACAGCTATTTATTTATTTATTTATTTATTTATTAATCAAATTTCTATACCGCCCTACTCCCGAAGGACTCAGGGCGGTGAACAGCCAAGATAAAATACAGATAATACAAATATTAAAAAATCCCTTAAAATTATTAAATATTTCGGCCAAAACACAGATTAAAACACCCAATTTGTAAAATCACGAATTAAAAAATTTAAAAATTTAAAAGATGGGAGTTAGGCCAGGCCAGCTTGCTGAAATAGAAAAGTTTTGAGAGCACGGCGAAACGTGCGCAGGTCCGGGATCTTCCGTATCTCTGGGGGGAGCTCATTCCAGATGGTAGGTGCCCCCACATGGATGAAACATGTAATCGTGATACCCATTGTCATCGGGGCACTTGGTACCATGTCGAAGAATTTTATAAGATACATCACCAAATTGCAGCTTCCTGAAATAACACCAGCGGAACTGCGAAAAACTGTGCTACTTGGAACATCGTACATCTTAAGAAGGTACTTGGTTGATACCTAGGATGCTAGCAGCAACCCGTATCAACCATTAGCACCAGTCAATGGTATTTGTGATGTATTTTTGTTCAGTTGACTGAGTTGCATGTTTAATGAATAAAGTAAATAATAATAATAATAATAATAATAATAATAATAATAATAATAATAATAATAATAATAATAATAATAATAATAATAATAATAATAATAATAATAATAATAATAATAATAATAATAATAATAAATAAGCAGCAAGAAAAACTCACAAAGTATCGGGACTTGCAAATTGAAGTTGAGCGACTGTGGAAAAAGAAATCGTGTGTTGTCCCGATTGTAATTGGAGCCCTTGGAGCAATACCCAAAGGGCTACCCCGCTATTTAGAAATTCTAAATTTGCCGGACTTGAACATTTTGACTCTAGAAAAAACCACCTTACTCGGAACAGCTTACATCCTCCGACGATACCTTAACAGTTCCTAGGTCCTTGGTTAGGACTCGAGCTGCTGAGCTATTAACCAGCCTCAAAGGCTGTGAATCTCACTAAAGATTAAATAATAATAATAATAATAATAATAATAATAATAATAATAATAATAATAATAATAATAATAATAGAAGATACTTGATACCTAGGATGCTGGCAGCAACCCCTATCAACCATCAGTGCCAGTCAGTGATATTTGTGATACATTTTTAAATGTTCAGTTGACTGAGTTTCATGTTTAATGAATAATAATAATATAGAACTATTTAAATTGGGTGAAAATTCAAACCAAGGGCAAATGCAATTCAACTTCACTAAGCATAAATTCAAAGTAAGTGTGAGTGTACATTGGTGTACTCCCACCCAAAGAAAAAATATTCATATACATATTGGTGATGTCTTCAAGCCACTAAGCAGGAAAAATAGCATGAAATGCAACTGGACAGTGAAATGATGAAGTTAATTCAGTGTGCAGCAGCTGTGTGTAGGCAAATTGTATGCTAAAGAAAAGAGACTGAAAATAAAAATGCCAATGTTTAAAATACCACTATACAAAAATATATAGGCTTGTGTCTGGAATATTGCTTACACTTCTATGTGGAAAAGAATATAATGGAAGTAGGAAAAAATAAAGCAGAAGTGGACAATCAAAGTTTTCAAGGGACTTTTTCCCTACAAAAAAGGCTAGAATATTTGAAATCCTGTAACCTGGAAAAAATTACATGATTGAGTTTTATAAAATGAGGCTTGGCATGAAAAAAAAAAGTGGATAAACTTTTTCTTCTTGTCTCAAAATATAGAATCCAAGGCCATCAATAAGCTAATGGTAAGGTTTGAAAAAGGCAAGCAAACAAACAAACATATCCACCTTCAAATCACACACAATTAAGCTAAGGAAGTCTTTACTACAAAATGTGTTAATTGCTCTATTTTGCATGTTTTTCCAATAGGGATTGGATGATTTAATGGATGCCGTGTCTACCAAAGTTTCTTGGTCTTGAAGACTCAATGGGAGTTAGAGCAATATGTATCCAAACACAAGTTAGAGAGGGAAATGATAGAAGGTTAGTCTTCATCTCTTGTTTGCAACTATCTTAGAAATATTTGGTTGGCTATCATGAGAAGGGATGCGGTGGCTCAGTGGCTAAGATGCTGAGCTTGTCGATAGAAAGGTCGGCAATTCAGCGGTTCGAATCCCTAGTGCCGCGTAATGGGGTGAGCTCCCGTTACTGCCCAGCTTCTGCCAATCTAGCAGTTCAAAAGCAAGTAAGAAATGAAAGTAGAAAAATAGGGACCACCTTTGGTGGAAGGTAACAGTGCTCCATGCGCCTTTGGCATTTAGTCATGCCGGCCACGGATACATCTTTGGACAGCGCTGGCTCTTTGGCTGTGAAACGGAGATGAGCACCACTCCCTAGAGTCGGGAACGTCTAGCACATATGTGCGATGGAAACTTTATCTTTACCATGAAAACCTAGATGCAAGTTTCTTGGTGTGATCAAGCAGGATTGTTCTTTTGTTCTTATGATCCATCTGATTTTTGAGAATATTGCAGACTGAAACATGGTAAAAATGGAAATTTATTTCATATACCGTCTTCTTCAGCACATGAATTTTTGTACAGAACTTTTTGACCTGAGATGTAAGTCACAAAATATGAAGAACTGCATAATATGAAAGCTTTCTGTATAATATGATGTTGTTTTTGACCTCCATGTTTTTTTAAAAAAGGTATTTTAAATATATTAATTGAAATGAAATTCTCTGGCATCACATGATACTAATGATCTTCTTCATGCATGTGCTTCTCCCATTCCATGCACACCTTCAGCTGCAAAATAGATAATATCTTTTATGTATCAAAACAGCATATTTTCCAAGTCTAGTGCAAAGTACTGTATTTTCTTCTATGCATAGAACCAAGATGCCATCAGGCATTTTTCAATCTAGGATACAATGATATTAGAAACTGCTACATATACTGTCATATATATACTGCTACATATACTACATATACTTTGAAACAGCCAGTTACCATTAACTCAAAAGTAGAGTCTGTTCAGAGTTTCAGATTCAAAGACAGATAACTCAAGTTAATTATTATAATCTTCGACTGCATGTCTCTAATTGTTTATTTTTATTGTTTTATTATTGGGTATTGTAGTCAACACATTTCAATTATAGATTTTTCTCCCTGCAATTTTGGCATCTCACAATTGACAGTCCTCCTTTGTGACACTAATAATGTAATACATAAAGTAACCTTTTAGTACTCTTCTGGACAATTAATGTACAGTAATTGATTTCAAATGAGAATTGTAAAAATGAAAAAAAAAAGTTATCTCACCATCCTCAGCCTATTATATAGCAGCATGAAAAGAAGCTCCAATTATTCTTCTTGGAATACCTAAATTGTTCGGGCTGATTGACTATTAATAAAGGCCACATTTCAAAAATCAAGTCTTAGTTCAAGTCAGAGTGATATACAGTATGTTTCATTGGTAAATAAAATGAATGAGATAATTTTAAGAACACATGAAAGATTTACAATACAGGTAGGTTTGACTGTCTTCATTAAAGAAAGGCTGTTAATTATTTTAGATTAAATCAGTACAGCAAGATGATTAATGTAATAATCTGAAGCCGATAAAAATCAAATTAAAACGAATCATTAGACACACAAAACAACCAAATAATATGTCAACTAAATGATATGAATAATCCCAATGTTCAGAATCCTTGGCTTGCTCAGATACCACAAATCAGTATTTCTACCTACCTTATTAAGGGAGTAATTCAATTATTGATAAAAAGCAGATAATATTGTTAAAATCCAAACTGTTTATAATGCAATAAATGCTTTTTCAATAATCATGTTCCTCTCCTTCGCAGGCTCTCAAATTGACTCAGGAGCTCTTAGCATGGTCAGAAAAACTACTCGGAGGAATTTTCAATAAGTGCTAAAAAAATCATCATGGCTTCTCCTGGTTCTCATGGTTATACCATGTTTCCCGGAAAATAAGACCTCCCCGGATAATAAGCCCAATTGGGCTTTTGAGTGCATGTGCTAAAATAAGCCCTCCCCCAAAATAAGCCCTCCCCGAAAATACCCCCCTGAAATATTTAAATGCATGTGTAGCCGGTCCCCACCATTTCCTCTGGTTAGGGTTAGGGAGACAGAGCTGGAAATCAGGTAAGTATCAACTTGCAAACCTTTCAAGTTGCCATAAGCAGGAGGGGGTAGAACTGACGGAGCTGCTTGATTTCCCTAACTGAAACTACATTCCACAAATGCCTTTTTATAGATTGTGACCTAGGTTTCACAGCCCACCAACGTGGTCAATTGGACAATGTGATTTATGACATGCCCAGGGAGGAGGGGGGAGACAGGGTCATGGGGGACCGTAAATCTATGTGAGGTCAGTTCTGTCTGCATCAGAATATTGCCAGAATGGTGCTCCTAATAAATGACTCTATTTCTTTTGAAGTTTGGTTCGTGGCTCATGAATTAATTAGGGCATCTTTCAGAAACTTCACAGAAAGATGGCAAGAGGAGCCCCATCTTCCCATGCCCCAAAATAATAAGACCTCCCCAAAAATAAGGCTAAGCGCTTATTTCAGAGTTCAAAAAAAAAAATAAGACAGGGTCTTATTTTTGGGGAAAACATGGTAGATATTTAAGTTCTACCTAAATGCACTCTAGTGCAGGAGCTGAGAAGGCATTCTTCTAGGTCAGCCATAAAGATATTGGCCTGTTGTATATCTATGGCTGTACCAATGAGTCACAGATATGTTATATAGGAAAGGGAAGTAGCTATGGAAGAGTACAAAGTCACATGGCTTAATTTAATTTAATTGAATGAATTTAATTAAGGCACTGGCTGATTCCAGCCTGATTCTGGACTATGTACATAAAACAAATACAATACGTTTTTAAGTTCTACACTTAGGCAAGAAAAACTAAATGCATAGGTACAGATTGTCAGAGGTGGGCAACTATAGCCCTTTTATGACTTGTGAACTTCAATTCCCAGAATTCCTGAGTTAACATGGCTGGCTCATGCAGGAGCTGAATTCTGGGAGGAATTCTGGGAGTTGAATTCTGGAAGTTGAAGTACACAAGTCATAAAAGGACCATAGTTGCCCACCCCGGATTAGGTGAAACTTGGCTCAATAGCAATAACTGTGAATCTTGGAGTCCTAATGGACAATCACTTAAATATGAGCCAGCAGTGTGCTGCAGCTGCCAAAAGAGCCGATGCAATCCTAGGCGGCATTAACAGAGGGAAAGAATCAATCAAAGATATTGAAATCCAGGAAGAGTGCAGAGAACAGCAACAAAAATGAAATGATTAGGAGGCTGGAGGCTAAAATATATAAAGAATGGTTGCAGGAATTGGGTATGTCTAGTCTAGTGAAAAGAAGGACTAGGAGCAACATGATAGCAGTATTCCAATATTTGAGGGGCTGACACAAAAAAGAGGGGGGTCAACTTATTTTCCAAAGCACCAGGACAAGAATTTGAAGATGCTCCATCACTGGAAGTTTTTAAGAAGAGATCCATTTGTCCAGAATGATATAGGATCTTCTGCTTGGACAGGGGATTGGACTAGAAGGCCTCCAAGATTCCTTCCAACTCTGTTATTCCTTCCTTATTCTGTTATAACATAACTTTGAGCATAGAGTTGATATCCCACTGATGATGGTTCCAATGTTTGAGGCAATGGAACAACTTATATTTCCTGAATTATGTATTTAAGGAAGCAAGTGTAAGATGTCTGGCCACAACTTCTGGGGTGTCTCCATGAAGTCAGTTTTGTATGTCCTTAGGAAATTCTTTCCATTAGATTGTGTGGTCTTCATCTGAATTTTTGCTGTGGGATTTGAGGATAGAATGTGGTTTTGCTTCTCAGCTTCCTTGACATATTCCATATTATTTGTAACAAGAACTTCTATTTTGTCAGCTTCCTTGATTATGATGTCAAATTGTTTTGGGGTATTGGATGTTATTCTGCTCTGCTGAGCTTGTTGTGAAAGGGGGCAGGTGGTTGGAAGATTATTGATTTTTCTGACTTTACATATTGGTGAAAGCATTCAGGGTAGAAATCAAATTCAATGTTGCCTTGTCCATTCATTCTTTGTTTTTCATTCTTTGTTTTCGTGATTTGGAAATGTGTGTGATCAGTGATGTGCGTTGTCCCAAAATTTGTTGGGCTGGCAATTATTCTATATCTGAGTCTTGTTTCTTACCTTGAAGAAATACCTTAAGTCCCAAGCACCCAAAATGTTTTAAAAGTTGCACATTCTTGTGGGTTTAGTACAACATAATTTTAATAGGACATTGTGCAAAAATAATTCTTTAACCTGGTGGAGTATGTGATAGATAGGTTCACAACATTGTATGAATTCTATAGAGCCCTTTCATAGAGTAGAAACTTAGACAATCAGTTGTCCTTCTTCAAGGAGGTGAACTCTATACTTTAGGTCCATTGTCTTCTCCTGAGAAAGTTCTGGCACAGTGAAAATTCCATGGTAAACACTTCATCCTAATTTAAATCATACATCATTTTATTCATTCCATACACAGAACATAGAATAACAGAACTGGAAAAGATCTTGGAGGTCTTTTAGTCCAACCCCCAGCTCAAGCAGGAGACCATATACCATTCTGGACCAATGATTCTTCAATGTATTCTTTAAAAATTCCAACTATGGCACACACAAAACTTCTGGAGGCAAGCCATTGCACTGATTAATTGTTATGTCAGGAATTTTTTCCTTCTAGTTCTAAGTTGGATCTCTCCTTGATAAGTTTCCATCCATTACTTCTCAGATACTTTGGAGAATAGGTCAACCCTCTATTCTCTATGATAGCTCCTTCAATATTGGAACACTGCTACCATGTAACCCTAGTCCTTCTCTTCTCTTAAACTAGACATATCATGTTCCCACAACCATTCATCATACGGTTTAGCCTCCACACTCTTTATCTTCTTTGTTGCTCTTTTCTGCACTCTTCTAAAGTTTCAAAATCTTTTTGTATTGTGGTGACCAAAACTGGACACAGCATTCCAAGTGTGGTTTTACAAGTAAAGCATAAAGTGGTACTATCTCTTCATGTGATCTTGATACCATTCCTCTGTTGATACAACCTAAAACTTCATTGGCTTTTTTTTTTTTTTTAAATTGGATTTATATGCCGCCCTTCTCCGGAGACTGAGGGTGGCTTAAAATGCGCTAAGCAATAGCCTTCATTCTTTTGTATATTTATACAAAGTCAGCTTATTGCCCCCACAACTGGGTCCTCAATTTACCTACCTTAGAAAGGATGGAAGGCTGAGTCAACCTTGAGCCTTGGCAAGATTCGAACCTGCAGTAATTGCAGGCAGCTGGTCTTAATAACCATCTTAATAACAGGGTGCCTTAGACCACTGTACTACCAAGGCCTTTTGGCAGTGGCAGAACACTGCTGACTCACACTTAAGCAGTGGTCCACCAGGATTCCTAGATCTCTCTCACAGCTGACAGCTATTGAGCCAGGTCCCACTTATTCTATCCTATGCATCCTATGTTTTTATTTTTGTTGTTTTGTTTTGTTTTTTTCTTAAGTGTAAGAGCCTACTTTTCGTATCACTGAATTGCACCACTGAATTGTGATGAACTGAGTTGTAGCTCACAAGGTGGATGCTTTTTAATAAGATTGGTAGTCAGAAAGGGTGCTACCAGTCTGCTTCTGTTTATTGGGCTGTTAAGTTATTTTTAGAGAGGAGGCATGGTTTGATCTGCCCACTGGGTGCAGTCTGCTGGCAGCAGAATACAGTTGATACAATTCTATTTTAGCAAGTCATACTTTAACTCAATTCCCATGTACAGCTTCTGCTAAAATGGAGTCTTTAAAAAAATCTTTTCCTAAAATCCATATGGGACAGCTTCTATATACTTTCAATTTTATTGATGGTAGATTTGTGAAAGGTAGCTTAGATCTGTCTTTGGGAAGAGTTATCTGGGCTGTAGCCAAGAGGAAGTGCCATTTGTTTTCGTAAAGTATTCCAGGCTGCACTCAAGATTCTCCCTGTCCTCTCCTACCCCTTGCCAATGCTAGAAATGTCTTCACTGAGGAGGCAGGAAGTTTTCCAGCCACTTCCAACAAAGCTTGAAGTAAGTGCTACTGGAGAAAGGAATGATTTCTCCTTCTGACCAAAACTGGAGAACAGTAGCGCAAGAGACTTCCAGAGAAGCTATACAAAAGAAAAATTGGGAACCAGAGTACCAACATGGTTGCTTAATAACTGAATAACAGAGTTAGAAGGACCTTGGAGATCTTCTAGTTCAACCCCCTGCTCAAGCAGGAGAATCTATACTATTTCAGACAAGTGGATCAGGGGTGGGTTCTACTTACCTTTACTACCGGTTCACAACAGAAGCTTCTGCACATGCGCAGTGTCAGGTTTCAATATCGTCTCAAATAAATTGCATTTTCCAAACAGATAGTCTTTGACAAAATCTTTCATTTATTTAAGCACGACAACCTGTCCCTGATCATATTGAAGCCAACACTGACTTCCTGACCCCAAACCTTCCCTTTCTGTTCCCCAATTCTCTGTGTCTCATTGGCCATCTTCCAAATCACTCTCCCCATATCTATTACTTCAGCTCCCAGGAATGTCCCCCCTCCCAACCCATCTCCTAGGGGATATTATCTTCAGGGAAAATAAGTAGGTGAAGAGTCAAGCGTCCTCTTGCCAGCTGCCCCCTCTTCTCCTCATGTCAACAGTGGAACGAATATAGTTTGAAGTGCTGACACGCAGATCATCAATTATGGTGTCTGGGTGGGTGGGCGGAGCTTCCCGCCGCTTTTACTACCAGTTTTGAAGAACCGGACAGAACCGAGAGCAACCCACTACTGAAGTGGCTGTCCAGTCTCTTCTCCAGTGATGGAGCAGCCACAACTTCTAGAGGCAAGCCATTCCATTGGTTAATATTTCTCACTGTCAGGAAATTTCCCCTTAGTTCTAGGTTGCTTCTCTCCTTGATTAATTTCCATCCATTGCTTCTTGTCTTGCCTTCTAGTGCTCTGGAAAGTAGGTTGACCTCCGCTTTTTTGTGGCAGCCCCTCAAATATTGGAACACTGCTATCATGTCACCCCTAGTCCTTCTTCTCACTACACTAGTCATACCCAATTCCTGCAAATGTTCTTTGTGTATTTTAGTCTCCAGCCCTATAATTGTCTTTGTTGCTCTTTTCTGCACTTCATAGTGTTTCTTTTCACTTAGAATTATGGTAACCATGTTGCTGCAAAAAATGGTTTCAAACAGCTGCTTATTTGAACTTTTTCTGAAATGAAGCACAATTTCAAAGGGTTGTACAGCCATAATTAACACAACATTATGTTATAATTACTGGAAAGTTTGACACCATCACAACACACCTGCATATGATAATAGGGAATGTTACTCTACACTTACCAGTCTTTGTTAATATAATATACGCTGAAAGAGACTCACATCTGGGTTGAAATATGTAAGATTTCACTGTTTTATGTGTCAAAGGACTTTGCAGGAAACACTCCTGTATTTCACTCAATTATAAAGTTGAAAAACTTGACATAACTTACATAATTTATTTTGTTGTGCAGAACACTTTCCCACTGAACAATAATTCATCTCAGCAAGGAATTATCCAGGTAGCAAAGAGAATTGAAAGTTTCCAATATGAGCTGAAAAACTTATAATGATGCACCAATTTAGATAATGTGTCATTCATTTTCTTCAGGAGGTATAGGATCAATATTATCCACATTTGTTCAGTATATTTGGTGAGTGTGTAAAAGTCTAGCTACTAAAAGGTGTCTGAAAATGTAGTTATTATGTTCACACACTTGTACACTCAGATATAGTTAGGAATGCACTGTTAATATTATCTATTATTTAATTTTACGTAAAAGCTTTATTGAAGGTTATTCTGCGTTGTTTTTGTTTGTTAGCAGCTGAAACTTTACTTGCAGCAATGTAGAAAATACGTAGAAATTATATATTATATTACATCACCTAACATATAGGTAGCTGCCATTTTTTTTTTTTTAGTTTATTTTGGATTTATATACCACCCTACTCCCGAAGGACTCAGGGCGGTGAACAGCCAAAGATAAAACACATATAATATAAAATTTAAAAACAATTTAAAACAGATTAAATAAATTTGGCCTATACTGATTAAAACCCCCTGTTTTTTAAAAAACCAATTAAAATTAACAATTAAAAGGAAGTTAGGCCAGGCCAGCCTGTTGGAATAAAAAGGTCTTGAGGGCATGGCGGAAAGTGCGTAAATCCGGGATCCTCCGTATCTCCGGGGGGAGCTCGTTCCAAATGACAATATTGAAATTAAAAACCACCAAAAATAATAACAATAACAACAGAATAATAATATGTGCCTGAGAAACATCCAGGTCTTTTAAGGACTTACGAAATGTCAGCAGAGTCAGGGCCAAACAATCCTCAGAAGTTATGGTGTTCCAAAAATTAGGTGCTATGATAGAGAAGGTATGCTTCCTGGTTCCCAACAAATGGACAATCTAATAGACAGGATCATAAATGGAACAGAACACTGAAAGAGTCCAATTAGCCAGATCCCATGTAGTGAATATTGTTCATAATGGGGAGAAAATAGAGAAACGGATGACGAGAACAAGAATACCCCACAAGAGTGAATTACTGAATGATTAAATTACTAAATAGGAATATTTTTTTTATAGCTAGTAGATAAAAAAATTCTCTTCCGAAATGTTCTCATCCTAAAACGGCTGATCCGATCTTGAAACTGGACTTTTTCATTTTTTTTTTCAATAAACTTATTTCTATAAGTTAGCTTTACTGTTATTTCTTAAATTGTTGGTGGTTTTCTATTGTATTCTACTATATTGTTATAATTCTAAATCACGGGTATCAAACTCACAACATCACATTCAGTGGTGGGATTCAAGTAATTTAACAACCGGTTCTCTGCCCTAATGATTTCTTCCAACCATCAGTTTGCCAAACTGCTCAGAAAGTTAACAACCAGTTCTCCCGAAGTGGTGCGAATTGGCTGAATCCCATCACTGGTCACATTGCCATCACGTGATGTTTCACAGTTTCCCGCTTTGCTGAGCTAGATTGGACGTGGCCTGCGTGTGACACATCCAGCTCCTGGGCCACCAGTTTGACACCCCTGTTCTAAATTGTCCACATAATGTTTAGCTCACTCCCAGCTGGTCTTGATTGCTTCAGCATTACCTTTCTTTTACTTTACTTTCTTTTTAATTCTGGATTCTTCTTTCCTCTTAATCTGGCAGAATCTTTATTTGTTATTCTGAACTAAAAAAATCAGACAAAAGCACCCGAAGCAGTTCCTGGGACCAATGTCACCTTTTGAAGTAGCAAGGTCAAGAAACAACAGCAAGAAGGGTTTCTAAACCCTTTATTCATCCGTTCCCGATTCCCAAGATCTGATTCAGATCACTGGGAGTTCTTGTTCACCTTGGGAAAGCACCAAAATCCAGAACACAGTGCTAGCTTTAAAAAAAAAATAGAGCTGCATAGCAGAGGCCTGTGTGATTCCTTAAGAGGAAATGGTATATCAACTTTTCCAGTTATTCAAGTCTTATAACACTAGTGATCTACACCCTTCCATTTTGATGGAAATAACTACTCTGGCTTCCCAACTCATGTTCCTGATTCTTACTGATTTCTTTTTAATTCCTTGCCTGTGGACATAATCTTTGGCTTTCAACCTTGATCTTTTGGACTTTCTGAACCTCTGAATTATAGTAGCCTTTAGGGAACTTTCACCCAGCAGATTTACCAAGATGCTTTGCTACAAATCTCTGGCAAAAACACTAACTGCCTACATACATCTAGCTAATTTACAACCTTCCATTTGAGCATTATCTCTTTCTCTAGTACTGTCTTTAATGATTTATAGCCAAGTCAATAAACCTCAGAGACCTGTAAGTGGTAGCTCTCTGCCTGCTTCTCACCTCAATCAGGACAATTCACCCCTGTTTGAAATTAGGAACAACATTTGCCATCTCAAATTCTCTGACACCGGATTTCTCAAGAGATCATAGAGCATGACTTCCAGATGTCATCCAGAAACTCCTTCAATAGTTGCTGATGCAACTGATCTGGTCTTGGAGTCTTTAACCCATTCATAGTAGCCAAATACCCTGCTTCCCCCAAAATAAGACAACCCCTGATAATAAGCCCAATTGGGCTTTTGAGCGCAGGGCAATAAGGCCAAGCGTTTATTTCAGGGTTCAAAAAATAATAATACAGGTCTTATTTTCGGGAAAACATGGTACTATGGCTACTAGTAATCCATTTTTACTCCCTAGTAATCCATTTTTTATCTTGGATTTCTACTTTCTTCTGTCTAAATTCTCTTTATATCCTTTTAGGAAATGAGTATTACCTACCTTGTTGGGTTTGCAATATATAAACCATCTCTATAGCTTTAAGACTGCTGTATTGCATCATACTGTGTCCTGATGGGTTAGCTTTGTAGCCAATCTCCTTAAGAGGGAGCTAGAAACATGGTTTGTTTCTCTTTGCTGTTCTTGCTCTCTGATATCTCTGTATGCTACTGTTAGCAAATCCAGAAGAACTGTTTATTGTGAATAATTACGACGACTGGTAAGAAGACTTTGTTACTGGATTATCCCTGGACTGTCGTTTTGCTATCTCTTGCTTTATATGTGTATGACCTGGACTGTATATTGGACTGTGCCTTACTATTTCCTGAAAGTAAACACAACTCAGTGTATCTGTGTGTTGACTGTGTTTATTCATACCTACTCTCAAACACTTTCATGTGTACACCCTTGCTATTCAAGAGTTACTCTGCGAATTCCTTAACATATCCATTTGAACAGAATTGTCATTTTGGGAGAAGACCAAGGCAAAGGAAGTGAGAACTTATTCCTTCTCCCTATCATCTACTACCATCTTACTATATTTTTCCAACAGCCCTTCTTCTTTTTTTCCTTGTCAAACAGGAGAGTTAATACTCCACTAGGTTACTTTAAAAAAAGAATGGATGTTTTAATTCTTGGCTCAGTCAAAATCTTCTCATATACTGTATACACAGTAATTTCTGAACCTTTTCCATTCAGGTAGAAAGACCTTTACCATTTCTCATACAGGTCATCCTTGACTTATGATCACAGTTGAGCCCAAAGTTTCTGTTTTATTTCAGTGAATTTTGTCCCCTTTATGACTTTTCTTGCCGCACTTCTTAAATGAATCCCTGCAGTTGTTAAGTTAGTAACCCAGTCATTAAGTGAATCTGGCTCTCCCCATTGACTCTGCTTGTCAGAAGGTCACAAAAGAGGATCACGTGACCTTGGGACACTGCAACTTTCATAAATATGAACCAATGGCCAAGCATCTGAATTTTGATCACATGACTATGGGGATGCTTCAATAGTCATAAATGTGAAAAACAGTTGTAAGTCACTTTTTCAGGGCTATTATAACTTCAAACAGTCACTAAATCAGTGGTGAAATCTAAAATTTGTTACTATTGGTTCTGTGGGCGTGGCTTGGTAGTGGTGGGGTAATGTGACTGGGTGGGCGTGGCCTTTTTTTTTTACTTTTAAAACCATTTTTTCTACAACCTCTTCGGCGAAGAGGTTGTAAAAAAATACTTTCAAAATGCTCCGATGATCCCAGCTGAGTTGCCTGATCGGCAGAGGCTTTTTTTCTTTTAAAAGCCTCTGACGATCCAAGCTGAGTTGCCTGATTGGCGGAAGCATTTAAAAGAAAAAAAAAGCCTCTGATGATCAGGCAACTCAGCTTGGATCGTCAGAGGCATTTAAAAGAGAAAAAGCCTCTGCCGATCAGAAAAACTCAGCTGGGATCCTCAGAAGCTTTTAAAAGCATCTTTTCTACAACCTCTGAAGAGGTTGTAGAAAAAATGCTTTTAAAAGCTTTTGAGGATCCCAGCTGAGCCGCGCGATCATCAGAGGCTTTTTTTTTACTTTTAAAAGCATTTTTTCAGCCGAAGAGGTTGTAGAAAAAATGCTTTTAAAAGTTTTAAAAAAGCCTCTGATGATTGTGCGGCTCAGCTGGGTATGGGGGGCGGGGCAGGGATTTTTGCTATCGGTTCTCTGAACCACCCGTCTCCATCACTACTGGATTGGGCGATCTGATCTGAACTGGGAGCATTTCACCCTTGCCTAAATGAACTGTTGTAAGTCAAGGGCTACCTGTACAAATAATAGCTCCCTCCCCCGGACACTCCCTGATTATGTCTATAAAGAAGGCTTTTCTCCCAAGTCTATATAGATGCTCTTCAGGAGTGGTATTCACTTACCTTCACTACTGGTTTGCAAATTTGAGCGCGTGCACCTCCTCCATGCATGCACAGAGCCTTCTGCACATGCTCAGAGGGTCAAAAATGGGGCGTGATGATGTTCAGGTGGGTGGGCGGAGCCTCCCGTGGCCGGCGCTACCGGATCGTGCGATCCGGATAGAGCCGGCTGCATTTCACCACTGATGCTCTCCCCATTAGGTGAAAGTTGGTTGATATGCCAACTTTCCATATGAAGATCAAGCACTTTGAGTTGAACATAGAGCTTGATTCTGTTTGAGTATAGAGGGTGAAACTGTTTCACACTTCCTTTTAAAGCCCCCACTGTATATATACTGATGATTGGAGCCAAGAAATTAACCCTTTATTCTATTAAACTCTGCTTAAAGCCCTTCAGATCTGGTTTGCAAGGTGACTCCAGACATATTATTCCCAGCTTTCTTGAAATGCAGACCATCTCTTGCCAAGAATTACTCTTTATGACCTCTCCTTGCTCTTTCCTTTCCATAGATAAATTATATCCCCCTTTGACAGGGCTGGCAAAATTTTAATAGTGAGATAGGTATCTATTTTTATAAAACAATCAGTATTCATACATCAATCAATAAAGCAATCTGTTTGATGTTACTGATTGTGATTAATTCATGTAACTTCCAATATATGTTAGTGTTTCATATGAATAAAATATCAAATGCATTTTCCTCCAAGGAGGAAATATATAATGCAAATATGTATGTTCTTATCTTATATCTGGTAAATGATATCTGGTAAATGTGAGTATGCTGGCCCAAAACATTTGGCTCAGACATCAATTTAAAAAGGGAGGGGGGAAGTTTAATTTGAACTAATGGGGAGGCTGCCTCAGGATCAATTCCAAATCTAAAAACCTTATTGCCTTGTCGTCACATTGATATAGGATATATACCCTGTTTTCCTGAAAATAAGACCCAACCAGAAAATAGGTCCTAGCATGGTTTTTCAGGATGCTTGTAATATAAGCCCTACCCCCAAAATAAGCCCAAAATAAGTTAAGATTGTCAGCCAGATGGATGTATTTAGTACCATATTTCCTCCAAAATAAGACCTAACCAGAAAATAAGCCCTAATGTATCTTTTGGAGCAAAAATTAATATAATTTTTATATTATATTATTTTCAGGGAAACATGGTTATATTTTAAAAAAAACCTTTGAGGGGAGGGGACAGGAGAAGAGAAATTTATAAATTCATCACTTGCAGTTAAAGTATACCTTTCTGTATTTCAGAAATATAGCATTTTAGTGTTTGATCCCTTTGAATCTTCTTGTTTTCTAACAGAAATGTCTCTCTGATTTTTTTTTATAGAATTGGATATCACTGTAAACATAGTTGCTGCTTCAGTGGGCATTAGCACAGATTGCAACTCTCAGGGGGCAGAGAGTTAGGCAAAGAGAAACTTTATAGATTTTGCTAAAAACAAAAAAGTGTCTCTCCTTTTGGGAAGTCATGCATTTCTTATGAAAATAGCAGAACTTCTCATTCTTTTTGGTAAACAGCTCCATGACAAATTATGAAAGGATGGGTGAAGTATTAGGTGTAATGCAGAGGTGGGTTTCAGCAGGTTCTGACCAGTACTGGAGAACCGGTAGCGGAAATTTTGAGTAGTTCGGAGAAATTTTGAGTAGTTTGGTAAAAATTCTGAGTGGCCCTGCCCCCATCTATTCTCTCCCGAGTCCCAGCTGATCGGGAGGAAATGTGGATTTTGCAGTAACCTTCCCCTGGATTGGGGAGGGAATGGAGATTTTACAGTATCCTTTCCCTGCCACGCCGACCAAGCCATGCCATGCCACGCCCACCAAGCCACACCCACAGAACTGGTAGTAAAAATTTTTGAAACCCACCACTGGTGTAATGAGAGTTTAATTTAGGATGGGAAAACAGTGAAAACATCTCTAAGACTGGAAAACATCGAGGGGGAGGGGGAAAGATTTGATTCTCCCATTCAGTACATAATGTTCTGGTGCTGGCTCATCTACAAAATGATTGCTTTCTGCAGTGACTGTGAATATTGCAGCTGATGCTCACAAACTCAGCTACAGTACAGGCGAGAGAGAAAAAAATCTGCTTTTCTTCTACGAGCTCAAAGAACCAAGCTTCACTTCAACCTTTCTTTCTTTTGTTCTTTCCGACCAATATTTGACTACCTGAAAATCATCCAGTGAACTGTCAGGTCTGAGGGTCAGCAAATATTCTATTACCTTAATCACAACATTACACCCTATGAATCTGGTTATGCACATACAGAATGTACTAAATGTAGTAGTGTTGATATTGCTAAACTGAGCTAGTCACTATCCATTCATACTAGGTAGCACAAAAGCTGAGATTGGTGATGGAAAACTATTGTTACTTACCGTATTTTTCGGAGTATAAAATGCACCCTTTTCCCCCCAAAAAAGAGGGTGAAAATCTGGGTGCGTCTTATACTTTGAATGTAGTCCCACCCAGCTTCTCAAACGGAGGTTTCAGAGGCTGAAAAAAGCATAAGAAACGAAGCTTCAGAAAAAAAGCCCCCAAACAGAGCTTCAGAAAAGAAGCCCCGAAACAGAACTTCAGAGGCTTTTTTTTCTGAAGCTCTGTTTTGGAGGCTTTCAGAGGCAGGAAAAAAAACAAACAAAAAACAAACAAACAAAAAAAAAAAAAACCAAGGCACAGAGCTCACAACCAAGAAGCCTGTTGCTAAAATTCACCTCTGGGAACAGCTGATTGGAGGCATTCCCGGAGGCCGATCCACCTGCCAATCAGCTTTTTTCTTATTTTCCTCCCCAAAAACTAAGGTGCATCTTATACTCCGATGCGTCTTATACTCTGAAAAATACGGTAGGTTAGAGACAACTATTAATTCAGCATAACTCCATGTCAAGACCATCAAGAAATTAACCAAGGATCCATTAACTTCAAAGATTGGAGTTGTGGGGGGGGGGAGCTTTAAATTCTGGAGCAAAGATACCCAAAAGTTCCAACTACTTTTCACTTCAGCAGTGAATCAATTGTTCTGTTTATTGCTTCGTTCTTATCTGCAATAAATATTTTATCCGAGCTGAGTCATCCCAAAAAGCCTTCTGCCAAGTTAAACCAAGGAGGTAAGCATCTGATGAGCTATGATCTACTGCCGAACTCTGATGCAAAGTTTGATAACTGGGAGCAAATTAAGAAGTGGAATAGAGAGAAAATTTCTTTGAAAACAATATCAGTATAGAAGAAAACTGTCCATGTCTCTTTTCTTTTCTTTTTTTCTTTCTCTTTCTTTAAGTTTAAACACAAAAGATATGTGAAAATAGTTTAGAATAACAGAGTTGGAAGGGACCTTGGAGGTCTTCTAGTCCAACCCACTGCTTAGGCAGGAAACCCTACACCACTTCAGACAAATGGTTATCCAAAATCTTAAAAACTTCTAGTGGTGGACCATTTACAACTTCTGGAGGCAAATTGTTCCACTGATTAATTGTTCTAACTGTCAGAAAATTTCTCCTTAGTTCTAAACTGCTTCTCTCCTTGATTAATTTCCACCCATTGCTTCTTGTCCTGCCCTCAGGTGCTTTGGAGAATAGCTTGACTCCCTCTTCTTTGTGGCAGCTCCTGAGATATTGGAACACTGCTTTCTTGTCTCCCCTAGTCCTTCTTTTCATTAAACTAGACATACTGAGTTCCTGCAACCGTTCTTCATATGTTTTAGCCTCCAGTCCCCTAATCAGATGGAGTGAGAGAGAGTGGGGGGGGGGACACAGAAGGAGAGAGAGGAAAAAGAGAACACAAGAACTTTAAGTCAGGCTTAACTTCTGCTGCTTATTTGGGCAGGTCAATGCAGTTTTCTTAATAACAATGTGACAATGGTTTGACTGTATTCCTCTGAAATGTTTTCCCTCTGGCTTTCCAACTTATCTCCCAGTTCTGGGTCTTTTCGTTTTTGTGTCTTTCTTTTGTTTTTGTCTGGCTCTAATCAGTTCTGACTTGGCTCAGATTCGTTTTGAGATCAGCCAAGGTTGGGTAAGTGCTGCCACTTGCTATCTGATGCATGTAAGGATTTATTTAAACTTAAGGGAAAAAAGAAAAGAAAAGAAAAGTAAGGCAGATTGACTAAGTCACCCCCTGCAGCGTGAAATATCTTTTTCTATACCTTGCTTGAATTCTTTATAGAAATACTTTCATTACATGTGAAAGAGGCAGGAAAATATGCCATTTCTGGCTGAGAGAAGAGAATTACTGAAATTCAGAGGGAAGGATTACTCAGAAACTGGTATCTATCCAGGAACATGTAGTCAGTTGATGAATAATGAGAAGGGATATTTGTAGGATTTGCAATATTCAATTGCAAATTGAAAAATTCTTGAATTAAATGCAATGTAATGTTTTCAACAGACCAAATGTCTGCATTTCTGCCCCATATCAGGCCAGGGGTCGCCCAGCAAATCAGTGGAGGAACACCAACTGCATTTTATCCCATCTCATTCTTCATTGCATCACATTAATTTTGGGTTGTGAGCAGAAATCCAGCAGGTTCTGACAGGTTCCGGAAAACCGGTAGCGGAAATTTTGAACAGTTCAGAGAACCGGCAGATACCGTCTCTGGTTGGCCCCAGAGTGGGGTGGGAATGGAGATTTTGCAATATCTTTCCCCCAGTAATGGGGAGGGAATGAGGATTTTGTAGTATGCTTCCCCTGGAGTGGAGTGTGAATGGAGATTTTGCAGTATTCTTCCCCTGCCACGCCCACCAAGCCACGCCCACAGAACTGGTAGTAAAAAAATTTGGATTTCACCACTGGTTGTGAGGGAAGAAAAAGGGGGTGGGTGAGAAAGAGGGACATCAAGAGGTCAACAATATCGACAATATTATTGGGTGATCAAAGCCTCACCCTCTTTTATGTGCATTGATACATGTTAAAAGAGGATGAGGTTGATGCTTCTGATGAAGGAAAATCATACAGTCTTGGGAGATCCCAAAAATTAGATACTGACTAAAACAAGAGTTCATAAAGGGTAATTCATCACAGCTTTTCTTTTCTAAGAGGATCCAACCCAGTTAACTTATGTTAACTATTCAGTGAAAAGCTTCTAGGTCATGGTCTTGCACCTTCAATTGATTCTGCTTGATTAATGAAGAAATTACTGTAGAATTAGAGTATCTGCTAGATATGTAAATGGACAGATTACATATTCTGTCCATCTTTCATTGCTGGTAGTTTCTCATCAATTGTAAACAAAAAATGAATGCAAAAAATGTGTGAATTTATTTATATGTTATGTATATAATCATCCTTCCATTAGCCAAGTTACAAAATCTGCTATATTTACAAGAATTTTCTACAGTCCCTGGGTATTTTAATTTTAACAGTTTAAGAAAAGCAATTTTAGTGAAAATGTAGCATTCGTCTGCCATCTATTGGTTCCTTATAATTGGTTGCCTTTTATCTTTGTAAGATTCTATTTTTCCTATGGCCTTTTCTAAAACAAAAAATATAGTCATTTGTTTCTCTAAATTTAGAAAGTGCTTCCTTTTTTTAAAATAAATATCTGATGAAGATCAGATAAAGATTTTTTTGATAAAGACCACACAAGTACTATTTTGAGGCCGCTCAGAAGATTTATAACATAGTCCCTGCTTCTGTGTATCATCTCTCATTTAGACGAGTATGTGGATGATTTCTGTATTCACCTTTAAATGACAATCTATTCATCATTACATTAACACATCACCACTTAATTGCATAGGAGCTTCTACAATGAGTGAATGATGCTTTTTCTCTCCACATCTAGGCATAAATTCATGCATTATATCTCCAGCCCTTTTGCTTATTCAGAACAGTTATCCATGAATGAACAACAGGAGTAAAAGAATCATGAATATTTGAAATATTAATTACAACAAATTGCTTTCTGTGGTGTGTATACAGTGTGTGTGTGTGATACTGTGCCTTTACAGGGAGGATATGGGTGTGGCCTACTGATGACAGCTAACGAGCTAGAAATGGATCTATTTAGGTCTCCCACCTAGCAGTGAGAGCTTGCTAGGTGTTAGAAAAGAAAAAAGCCCAGAACCGAGTAGATGAGATTCTACTGAGCTGGAGCTACAAAAAAACCTTGGCTACGTAGGGAAAACCTGGCTAGAAGAAAAACACACATAAACCCTACGAAGAAGTAAGAAAATTGATGTGTGTGTCCTACTTACCTATATCTGATTTGGGGATAATTTTGTGCCATTTAAAAGAAATAAGGAACCAGGCTGATGAAAGTCAAAACTGACAGAGATGGACCTTGGAACATTGTGGTATTTCAGAGTCTTATTGTTCAACATAAATTCACAAATGTGGGGGTTTTCTTCAGTAATATCAAGAAACGATCAACAGTGAAGAAGGAAGGTTTCTAATCAGTGCTAGTCATATGTTGTCTGAAAGATCTCAATTGGTTGTTTTTTTTATCAGGCACAATTTGAGTTGCTAATGTTGACTTTTTAACCCCTAAATGACTTATATCTGACTAAATGAGTGACCAACTCTCTGTCCAGCAGGAGATACCCTTTTGAAGATGTTGTTTGACAGAATCTCATCTTTCTGACACATCAGAGAGACCTGTCTATGATCTACCTCCCAAGAATCCCACAGATGGCATTATTTCTATTAAGCTTTTAATTATTAACTGAACTTGATTTTAATGATATTGGTTTAAATTTTATATCCCATATAAGTCAACTGCTTTACCTCCATGATTTATTATTTGTTTTTGGTTTTTTTTTAATTGTAAGACCTTTGGACTGTTGTATGTTAAGGAACCTGGATTACAGATAATTAATTAGAAGCTACAATATATACTCTTTGCATTCTGCTTGCATTTCAAGTAACCATTGATATCTCAGTTAAAAGGAAGATTCCTTTAATGACATACACACACAAAAAATCAGGGCCATGTGTTCACTTTCTTTGACAAGGGCCTTGTGACTCAGACAGCCTGCTTAAGTGCTAAACTAGGCTTGTCCTAGTCACTGTAATTAACTGAAAAACATTAGAGCTTGTCTAGACAAATTTCCAAGTTTCTGATTTTCCTCATCTCATTGTTCTACAAATGAAAGGGCTTCCATTCTGAAAAGAAACATATTCTGTTAGCATGTTATCCTTGATTGCATGAAGGAGGTTAGCTAACATGTTGTACAAATCCCTAAGCTTCACACTCTCAGCAGAAATATTCCTCTTAGCTGGAAATTTGGATGTTGTAAATTAAGATGTCCTTGCCATGAGGATGTGTGAAGTCCAGAAGAAAGATAATTCCTTACTCTGAGTGAAAATTCAGCAGAGAAATAGCCTCATGCCAGCTTCACTGGAACATCAGTGATTATCTTCACCTGTTTTTAATAATCTAATAATTTCTAAAAGCTTAAGGTAGAAGCTGATTAGATATAGGTGCAGGTCATTCATCTCCAAAAGAATTTAATTAACCATGAGGCACTGTAAAACCAGCTAGAGGTGGGGAATTCAGTTTAAGAAGAGGCAGTGGAACCAGAGGTGGGGACCATGGGAATAAAATTCAAAGAGATTCCATATTAATGAGCTTATATTTTTCAAAAAAAAAAAATACTCTGCTAAAATACAGTATGTCAGTGATGGCTAACCTTTTTGCCATCACGTGCCAAAAGTGGGGGGAGCATCGGGGGGTTGCGTGCATGCATGCCCACACCCATAATTCAATGTGCCCCACCTAACCACGCATGTGTGTGCAACCCCCTCCCCCCCCGTGGTCCCCCCATTTTTGGCACGGTGGGCCTGGTAGGTCTGTTTTTCACCCTCCCCAGGCTCCAGAGCAATTCTTGGAGCCTGGGGAGGGCGAAAATGGCCTTCCCCAACCTGTCAGAGGCCCTCTGGAGGTTGGAAACACCCTGTTTCCCAACTTCTGGTGGGACCGGAAATTAGCTGGCTGGCACACGCATGCATGCTGGAGCTGAGTTAGGGAAACCCTCACATGCCCCCAGATATGGCTCCGCGTGCCACCTGTGGCACGCGTGCCATAGGTTCACCATCATGGCAGTATGTCTTCTGAAATTGGCATGGTTCTCAAATATTGAATTTACTAACTACACAGGAATTTGAGGACACCCTCCCCCAAAGGAAATTAGGGATAGTGTGACCACAGCAACACAGATGGATCAGGTCCTCGAGTGGCTGGGAACAGCTATAAAAGAACCCTATCCATTTGATCAGAGTTCACAGACTGAAACTGATCCCAGTTTTTTTTAGCTCCAGAAAATTTGCAAGAGAAACCAGGAGCTGGAATGTACAGTACATAGGACTTCTTTATCTTAGAGTTACTGGTCACAGCAACCTCTGTCATCATTTTCTCATAACTTGAAAAACATTGACCTACCTCTGTATTTTATCATAACTTGTACCTCTGTAAACATTTTGGGTTGAGTTTTGAAGCATTCCAAATACCACAAATTAATTTTTTAATTAATAAATTTCTCAATTGTCTAAAGTTGCAAGTTGACCTTTTACTTTTCAAATTGTGAGAACATTCCAAGTTGCTCCATCATGCTTATTACATACTCCACTTTAATAGCAGACCCTCTCATAAAAGAAAATTGACAGTTAGGGAAAGATCTAAATATCTGAGATCACCTCAATTGAGAAAGGAACAATCTTCCTTCTGGACTTCACACATCCTTAGGGCAAGGACACCTTAATTTGCACATCCAAATCAAAGCTCATTGTCACTATAAGGACCATCACTCTGCTCTCTAACCATCAGATTGCTGAAGCTCTATTTAGCTCTCTGGCTCTTCAAATGGCTCTCTGGCTCTCCACCTGTGGTTTTGGGGTGGAGTTCCATCAGTACGCTGATGATACTCAGCTGTACATCTCCACCCCAGACCATCCCAACGATGCCTTGGAAGTGATGTCCCAGTGCCTGGAGGCCGTGCGGGTCTGGATGGAGAGAAACAGGCTTCGACTCAACCCTTCCAAGACCGAGTGGCTGTGGCTGCCGGCGTCCCGGTATAGCCAGCTGACGCCATCGCTGGTTATTGGGGGCGAATCATTGGCCCCCACGGAAAGGGCCCGCAACTTGGGTGTCCTCCTGGATGCATGGCTGTCTTTAGAAGGGCATATGACGGCCGTGGCCAGGGGGGCTTTTTATCAGGTTCGCCTGATACGCCAGTTGCGCCCCTTTCTGGATCGGGACTTCCTACGCACAGTCACTCAAGCACTCGTCACCTCTCGTCTGGATATTGTAACGCTCTCTACATGGGGCTCCCCTTGGGGTACACCCGGAGGCTCCAAGTGGTGCAGAATGCGGCCGCGCGGGGGATTATGGGAGCGACTGGGCGCTCCCATGTGACTCCTCTCCTGCGCGAGCTGCATTGGCTTCCGGTGGACTTCCGGGTGCGCTTCAAGGTGTTGGTGATCACCTTTAAAGCGCTCCATGGCTTAGGGCCAGGGTACTTACGGGACCGCCTTCTGCCACCAATAGCTCCCACCGGCCAGTTCACTCCCACAGAGAGGGCCTCCTCAGGGTGCCGTCGGCTAGACAATGCCAGCTGGCGACCCCCAGGAGGAGAGCCTTCTCTGTGGTGGCACCTACCCTTTGGAACAATCTACCCCCAGAGATACAAGTGATCTCCGACCTCCGGACCTTTCGTCGGGCCCTAAAAACTCATCTCTTTCAGTTAGCCGGTCTCTCTTGATTTTATGATTTTATGGTTGGTTTTAAATTTTGATATGGATTTTAAATTGATAAATTTTAAACTATGGGCCAAATTTAATTATTTTAAATCTATTTTTAATTGTACTTATGTATAAATGTTTTTTATTCTGGCTGTTCACCGCCCTGAGTCCGAAAGGAGAAGGGCGGTATAGAAATTTGAATAATAAATAAATAAATAAATAAATAAAATTCTGTCTCTACTTCTAGTAATTGTCCTGCGTGTTGTTTTTTTTCCCATAGGGTAACCTGACTTTGAATCAAACCAAGAAAATTCTTCTACTAAAACTCTTGTTTAACTGGGCAAATGTGTATCAAAAGGCAATAATTCTTGAACCAAGGTACCTTAAATGGCTAACTGGTAGAATGTGCCCAAAATCTAGGACCTATGATTCTTGAGGGAATGAAATTTGGGGAAATTGTTGCTACTTCTCTGCTGCTACTTCAATGAGGTTGAATTGTTTATCCAGCCATGTGATCAATTGAAATGACTGACATGATTAAAGGCCTTAATCAAATGCATTAATGAAATCCATAATGTCTTTCTTTTTGTACTCTGAGCTTTTTCAATTATCGAGCATATACCGGTGGTATATGTCTCTTGTCTCTCAGCCTTTTCTAAAGCCAGAACCTCTAGCATCCTAAGGATCTTTCATGTAGATCCTAAGCATTACTTTGCTGCCCTGTGATTAATAGAATAGAATAGAATTCTTTATTGGCCAAGTGTGATTGGACACACAAGGAATTTGTCTTGGTGCATACGCTGTCGGAATACATAAAAGAAAAGATACATTTGTCAAGAATCATAATGTACAACACTTAATGATAGTCATGGGGAAACAGTCAATATAAATCTTAAGGATACCAGCAACAAGGTTACAGTCATACAGTCATAAGTGGGAGGAGATGGGTGATAGGAATGATGAGAAGATTAATAGTAATGCAGACTTAGTAACTAGTTTGACAGTGTTGAGGGAATTATTTGTTTAGCAGAGTGATGGCGTTCGGGGGAAAACTGTCCTTGTGTCTAGTTATTCTGGTGTGCAGTGCTCTATATCATCGTTTTGAGGGTAGGAGTTGAAACAGTTTATGTCCAGGATGAGAGAAGCCTGTAAATATTTTCACAGCCCTCTTTTTGACTCATGCAATATACAGGTCTTCAATGGAAGGCAGGTTGGTAGTCATTGTTTTTTCTTCAGTTCTAATTATCCTCTGAAGTCTGTGTCTGTCTTGTTGGGTTGCAGAACCAAACCAGACAGTTATAGAGGTGCAGATGACAGACTCAATAATTCCTCTGTATATTAATAGGCAAAAGCACATTTATTTCACCAAAAGAAACCAATGGAAACAATATGGTTTGAATCGAGCATTTGTGAATCGGTAAAAGATTTGTGAATCTGTGAAAAGATTCACAGTACCTGTTCCTCTGACGAGGCACAATCAGTAGCTTTCCCTGCCTGTAGCAAAGAAACAATTTGACAATTAAGTGGCAATTGACAGTCAATAATCTCCCACAATGAAGCAACTTCAGTTAAATTTTCCTCTTTTTCTCTCAGCTTCCTCTGCTTGGCATGCAATAAGGTTAAAATAATGTTTTGAATGCAGGGGGAAAAAAGCCTCTTCTATAGATAAACTTGGAAAACATTTCCAGGGCTGAAGTACTTGAACAACATATGGGAAAGCAGATGGTCATAGGCAGGCATTGCCATCTCAGAAAAAAAGGAAAAGGTTTTCATTGTTGATGACATTTAAGTGGATGTGAGAAGATGTGTAGCATGACAGATGAAGACTATAACAGCTAGTCGGTTTCCTGATCAAGCAGCTTAGAAATGTCTGTCAGAAGCAGTCCCTGTGTTAAAATTAGAAGGAGAGTTGTCTGCTCAAACACAATCATTTTGTATTTCAGTATTGTTTATTTTGTTTTTGTTTTTTAGTTTGGTTTTGATTTTAAAAACCTCCTGGTCTTTGTCTTAAAATTCATAGAGAAGAACTAGAGAACAGCAACAACCTGACCTTACTTGAACAGCAATTGTATTTTCAGAATTGTCGCAATAATGTAAGCAGAATAATTCTGGTTTTTATTGCAGTTCCACCAATAAGGAAAAAAAAAAACTTTTTATTGAGGCAATTGCTGTTAAAGAATATGCCCCGTTTTCAATTTTACCAGGCTGATTGCTCAGTCAGTAAAACTATGAATGTTGTATATCTAAAGCCGAGGAAATGATTCTTGGTGAAAATTATGTCACAGAACTCATTCTGAGAAACTAGAATTTAAAAACAAACAAGCCAGAAGCAGCAGCAGTAGCATTTCCCTAAACTAATAAGCAAAGCCTGACTAGGTGGCTCAGTGGCTAAGATACTGAGCTTGTCGATCAGAATGGTCGGCAGTTCGGTGGTTCGAATCCCTAGTACAGGTTTCCTGCGTGAGCAGGGGGTTGGATTAAATGACCTTCAAGGTCCCTTCCAACTCTGTTACTGTTAAATGGATGAATACAACTACAAATGCACAGAGATAGGACTGAATTGTACTGGTTGTGGACCTTTTTAATTCATGTGTAGGAAGTTAGCACCCAATGCTTTCCTGGAAGAATGAAATATTTTAGGAAATATTTAAAAAGGCAGAATATTATGTTTCCCTGGTTGAGAAATGGAGAAACATGTTTTAAAGACAAAGCAACTCCCACCTTCCTGCCTCCCTGGGAGTCTGACAACCAATCAGGATACTCTTTCTGGGCCCCAGGAAGTTCAAAGCCAGAGAGGGCATAAAACCCGGGGACTCGCTGTATCTCGCCTTTTTCTGTTCAGGAACTCAAACCATGTGATCCTGTCCACCATTAAACCATCTTTCCAAGCAGTCTCCATGTTTCCATTGTCTTTTTCCCCACTTGGAGCTGAGCCCAGGAGGATATTTCTTCCAACATATGTATTTCATGGTGTATAACATGAAATATCAGGAGTATATCATGATGTACTACCCACATTCTTGACCATGAACATTCTAGAGAAGCATAATGATGGGTTTGCTTCAATTTGGAAGGTCAGTCAATTGGATCTGATGATCATTTTGTAAATTTTATGTTTGTTCACACATATTATACAGTGACATTTGTCATAAACTGAAGCGAGCTTGATGACCGTACTAGAAGAAAGTCTACTGCATACTCTTTCCTTAAATGCATCTGTATTTTGAAGTTATTCACTCTATTCTCATTTTTAAAAAACTTTTTCCTCTGTTTCCCACTGCAAAAAAATATGTTTCCACTGTGTACATTGATCTTGCCTGAACTTAAGGGAGAAGACAAGTATGCCATGCAACACACTGTTCAGACTTTTAAGAGAATACCTGTAATTGTGGATGCTCTGGAGGTTTTCAAGAAAAGATGGGACAAGGTTTTGGCCAGAATGGCATGAGGTCTCTTGCCTTGGACCAGAAGACCTCTAAGGTCCCTGCTAAACCTATGATTCTATGTAACTCTATATAAATTTTGCTAGTTGACCTATGACTGCCTGGTAATTTTATCAAGCACTTCTAATTTGGAAAGTATGAATGAATTTACTGTGCATAGTGAAAGTTTAAGTGTATGTGTGAATAAGGAAGAATACTATGAGCAACAGAAATGTCACCATAGAGAAGGTTCAGTTTGAATCCTACACATCAGTTCAACTTGGTCCACTTTAAATAAGATCTGCTTCAAGCTGGGTCAGAAGTACAGCCTTGATTCAGCTGGTTCAAAAACCTGAGAGATGAAAGGAGAAATCCGCCATTGACTAATATGGGAAATTGCAAAACAGTTATAACCTTTTCATTGGTTGATATGTATTCAGCCGGTTCGGGAAAACCGGTAGCGGAAATCGTGGGTGGATCCTCTCCCCCCCCCCCGCTCTATGCCGTCCTATTTAGGCATGTTTTTGAAGCCGGCCACATTCGCAGAAGGGGCGCATGTGAGTAAAGCGAATACAAAGAAGGCTGGGCACAGGTGCGAAAGGTGCACATGCAGAGCGAACCAGTAGTAACAAAATGTGAAACCTACCGCTGGTTGATATATTATGTTTCCAAGGATAATAGCCTCTTCCAATGCAAGACTGGACCAAAAAAGAGACAATACAATATTTTGGCATAAGAACAAATAGCTTTCATATTGTATGAGTTACTGTATGAGGTATTGTTGCTATTGTTTTTATCCCATTTAAGATTATTATTTCATATCAAAATTAGAATAAAGTAATAGCCATGGTTGTTTCTCTTCAAATTTTAGACTGATAGATGTGAAGTCCATTTTCTACAGTTTGGCCCCAGTTAGCTAAAAAAAAAAAAAAACCACACACACACAAATCCTGCTCACTGTATCCAAATAGTTTTGTAGATGAGCTGTGTGAAGTCATAAGTTGATGTTCACAATTGATGTTCATGAACTCCACTTAAAAGTCCATTCCATCAAGTTTCCATGCCATTCTGCAATATATTTTAAAAGAAGAAAATGCACATTAGTTTTTGTGCACAACTTTTCTTTTTTTAAAAAAAAATACTTTTTATTTTTTAAAACAACAAGACATAACAAACACAAACATAAAACATATATTCCTTCTTTTCAACAGTTTCATAATGGTAATCCTCTATTATTTACATTTTCTGCTCTACTTTTCTTTGATTATACTTATCTTTTTGTCCCATTATCCCTTGTTTCTATATATATTCCATCACACCTTATAATTATAACTATACATTATTTCACAAGCTTTGCATTTTTGTGACATTTCCCCCTTCATTCTTATTTACCATTTCTAATCTCTATCCAATTATACTGTTTATTCCATACTGCATAATATTCTGTATCTTCCTTTTCTTTTATCTCCTTTGTTAATTTGTCCATCTCAGTACAGTCCAGAATTTTCCTTCTCACTTCTTCCTCCATTGATATATTCTCATTTTTCCAGTTCTGTGCATAAGATAACTTTTCATTAAATAAATGTAGTTTTATATAGTGTTTGTGTAAATAATTGTCTCACCAGTTCAATGAAATATATTTAATGCCATTGTCAGATCTGAAAGAATAGGTTAGGGATAGATCACCTTGGGGAAAATCTGTGTTGGTGGCTAGTCAAAAATGACTCGAGGACACATAATCCATCAATGCAAATCAAAGAATACATTCCAATTCACCCAACAGCTGGAAAATATTATTTCAAACAATTAATTTAAAAATTCAGACTGAACAAAATTATCTGATAGTCTAATTTTAAATCTGTAGCTTTTTCTTCACATAGATCCAGAAAAGACAAGAGGGGATGTTTTAATGTCTGGAAAGTTTTGTTTTTTCCTAAGATCAGTATATAGAATCTGGAGGGAAAGGGATTTGTATTTTCCTTGCACTTTTGTAGAAGAGTTCTATAAAAATTGCATATAAATGCCTTTAGGCTAGCATTCTACAAAAATTCAAACACATGCAGCATTTTGGGAATTAAGGTGAGAATTAGATTTTGATGCACAAACGATACCAGTGTCAGCTTTGGAAGCCATATTAGGCCAGAAGCTTCCATGCTGCCACCTTCTCATGTGTGGGAAAGTAGGAGGGGGGATTTAGTAGAGGGGTTGCCTGTAGACATAATAGCATTCTTCCTGTCAGGGTGATCCTGCATCTGGAGAAGGAGTGGTCGGAGTGATGTCTCGAGATGGGACGGTGGTTGATTGGAGCATGTGATTGACTGAGGAGTGAGGAGATGGTTTTGGGAGTTTTGATTTATAAAGGGAAAACCCGGACCTCTCAGATTCGAGTTTTTCCGGATGTGCCAATTTACCTATTCTAGTAAATAGAACTTTGAAAAATGCTTGCTTCAGAGTCTTTACTTGGAGTTACGGTTTTTTTGGAACGCTGACAACTGTATAATAAGATGATACTTTGTATCCCAGATGCACTATTATGGTTTTTTTCCCCCAAAAAAGTGCTCTAATTTTAGTTGAAAGTTAAAACAAGGTTATACCTTTCAGCACTTTTTGCCCTTTACTATTATTTATTTGTTTGTCTGTTTATTTATTTCAGTTTCTATGGACATCTTATCATTGTGCCTTTTGACACTAACAGCAGTTACAACACAATGTTGTTGTTAGTTGAGAAGTCCTGTCCGACCCATCGTGACCCCATGGACAATGTTCCTCCAGGCCTTCCTGTCCTCTACCATCATCCGGACTCCATTTAAGCTCATACCAACTGCTTCAGTGACTCCATCCAGCCACCTCGTTCTCTGCCGTCCCATTCTTCTTTTCCCCTCAATCTTTCCCAGCATTAGGCTCCAGTGAGTCATTTCTTCTCATTAGGTGGCCAAAGTATTTGAGTTTCATCTTCAGGATCTGGCCTTCTAAAGAGCAGTCAGGATTGATCTCCTCTAGGACTGACTGGTTTGTTCGCCTTGCAGTCCAAGGGACTCGCAGGAGTAAAACACAATATAACAACATAATAAATACATAATTGGTAGCTAAGATAAAACTACAAGCAGCATTGGCATAATCATTACATGGGGTTGGCCATACATTCTGACTCCCTTTGCCCATAACCTGACAAGTCTTCAAGACCATAGAAAAGGCCAAAAGAATTGGAGATAATATAATCTCCAGGTTGATAGAGTGGTGAGGACGTTTCAAAAAGCAGATGCCGTGGCAGAAAAGTTTCTTTCTCCTGGATCCTATCTGATGTGCTCTAAGGGAGTTTAGAAGATAAATGTAATTTTTTTTAGATTGAGAGAGATAGTTGCTGAAAGTATCTTCTGAATCTCCAAGACAAACCCAAAGTTTTGAGGTGTATCTATTTAGATCACTATAGGAAGGGCATTCTTCTTTGCGAAAATTTTTGGACAGTGTCTTATTCATATAAGGTTATAATGTGGGATAGACTACTTTAACCCACCAAATCTGAAATAATAAAAAGTGGAAAATTATTCAGGGACCTATAAATACAGGCAGAAATCAGAAAGGCTATCATGCTAGCATTATTACCTCAACCGCAATGTCTTTGAAGGAATAGAGAGATCTTCAGAAAGAAATCTTTCAAATCATCATGTTCTTCATGGTTTGTCCAGAAAATATCAGAAAATGGGTTAGCAAATGTATAAAAAATTGTAAACTATTTTAACTGCTTGACTAGTTTATTAACTATTTTTTGTAATGTAAATAATATTTATGTAACTATCATCTCTCTCTCTCCTCCCTCCCTCTCTCTCTCTCTCTCCCTCTCTCTCTCTCTTTCTCTTTCTCTTTCTCTTTCTCTTTCTCTTCCTCCCTCCCTTCCTCCCTCCCTCCTTATCATCTATGTCTCAAATGTATAGGCTGCCCAACTGAGAATACTCTTGGTGGCATACTAAATAAAAACAAGCGATATAATACATGCAAAAATGAAAGGTGATAATCCAGACATTAATAAATTGATATGTTCTTCAAACTCCCTCAGTTGAAAAACATCTTAACCTAGACAGTGGGAAAAAATCTGGCCTTCATGATTAAAATACAGCAGAATCAGACACTTCCAATGGGATACTATTTCAGAAGGCCTATCCTGCAACAGTGAAATTCACTAGATTTTATTAGATGGCATTGTATAAACAATGGTAGATGGAACATGCCTAGTCTGTCAGATTGTATCAGATCAACTGAAAGAATGGGAGAATGATGACCCTTAAATGTAACCCCTTAGCTTAGACGCAGACAAGACCAAGTAACAGAAAAAGGAGAGGAAGTCTAGGAATGCCCTGTCTTATACCACGCAAAGTCAAAGGAAGGTTGATTTTGGGTTTCTTTCATTGAGTTGTCTTTTCTGCTCCCGTAATGGATCTTTGTGTTCTTCCCCTTTCCCCAGGTCAGATCTATATTTTCACTTTTGAATAACCAGACTCCAAGCCATGACGGGCTTTACAGGTCACAATCAGTTCCTTGAATTACTTCATGGTTAAGAAGACAATTTTATCCAGTTCCTTAATACCTGTTTAATACTTATGACTACTGTACTGTGTCAGGGTTCCAATGGATGCCCTAATTAAATCATGAGCCTTGAGCCAAGCTTCAAAAGAAATCTAATTATTTATTAGGAGTTTAATATCGGCATGTTCCAAGTGAAGTCAACTCTGCCCTCAAGTAATTTACGGACCCTGTTTCGCCCTCCCCTCAGAGTGTGTCATGAGTCACATTTGCCAACGGAGCAATTTTGCAGATTGTAGAGATCATTCCCCTCAGGCTGCTGTGGGTAATCCTGGGAGACAGCTTTGAGAGAGATATGTCTGGAATGTGCTTTTGTTTTTGGCTGCCATGCTGCTTCGCTGGTTTCCCATCCCCCTTGCCTATGTCAACTCAAGAGCAGGCCAGGGATGTTTGCAAGTTGACATACTGCTTCTGCCATAATTTAGCTTCACTTATTTATGTTTTCTCATCCATACCTAACCAAAGTTATTAGAAAAAAAACATGATTTGGATTGAATTTTAAGGTATGACTTTAAAAGAAAAAATCTTGCAAGAGATCAAGTAGCTCATTGATCTGGGTCTGAACTACCATGATTTTTATGGCAATAGCACAACATATAAGTAATGTTATTATGCACAGATGATTCCTTTGAATCTGACCTTCTATATAAAATATATTTTTCTAATTAATTAAAACCCATAAATTGTGGAAAGCAGTGAGCCATCTTGATCTTTAATTGCAGAAATTTGCCTTTTTCAATGGAGCACACAAAAGAATAATTGCTAATTATAAGCACTTTCACATCTACAAACAGTAATTAATTAAACTATACTGCATGCCTGTGAAGTATTGCTGTGATTATTTAACTTATGCGTATAGAAAAGTAAACCACCTTTCTAAGGAAAAACAAATACAGTATTTCCATGTCACAAGAGCATATAAACAATTTGTAATACTGGAAAAGCACACTAAAACACAAACTGAAATTTTCCTGTCAGAATATAATAAAGACTTTGAACCCATTTCAATAATTATCTCCACATGCTCGCAGTATGGTTATGCATACCTCAAAAATGATTTAAAAGTGTTTTGTCATGCTTTAGATTACAACATGGGTGTCAAACTCGTGGCGTCATGCTGCCATCACATGATGTTTTGTGACCGTTTTCCCATTTGCGGAGCTGGGGTGGGCGTGGCCTATGTGTGATGCATCTGGCCTGCAGGCCACCAGTGTGACACCCTCTGGATTACAACACGCCCTCTTTTTTTCAGAGTTCAAGTGAGATTTAAAAGCAAAAACAAAACACCCATGCAGTTGCAGTAATTTTATCCAATTGACTAAACAGTCATACCTTTTTTGAGACTTAACATAAAAGATGTGGCATTTGGAACACTATATTCTCAAAGTTATTGGCATTGGTTTTCTATGGAGGTCCTCAGTCATCCAAGTCATGGTGATCCTGAAGTTTCTTACAGTTAACAACCAATGCTCTAATTATGAATTGGTATAATTTTGTTACTGTGGATTCTATAAAAGTAGGAATTCATAGGTTAGTGATAACTATAAGTTGCACCCTAGTGATACAGAAAGAACCAGAAATTACCTGGGGAGAAAAAATATATTTTGTATAAAGACAATATAGGAGGGGAAAAAAAGTATTGTCTTAGATGGCACGAATGGGTGGGAATAGGACAAAAACCTACAGAAAAAGTGATCAGCCATTTGGAGACCCAAAATACATGACAATCATGATTAGAATAAGAATAGAATAAGAATAAGAATAAGAATAAGAATAAGAATAGAATAGAATAGAATAGAATAGAATAGAATAGAATAGAATAGAATAGAATAGAATAGAATAGAATAGAATAACAGAGCTGGAAGGGAACTTGGAGGTCTTCTAGTCCAACCCCCTGCCCAGGCAGGAAACCCTACACCACTTCAGACAAATGATTATCCAACACCTTCTGAAAAACTTCCAGTGTTGGAGCATTTACAACTTCTGGAGGCAAGTTGTTCCACTGATTAATTGTTCTAACTCTCAGGAAATTTCTCCTTAGTTCTAATTTGCTTCTCTCCTTGATTAGTTTCCACCCATTGCTTCTTGTCCTACCCTCAGGTGCTTTGGAGAATAGCTTGACTCCCTCTTCTTTGTGGCAGATATTGGAACACTGCTATCATGTCTCCCCTAGGCCTTCTTTTCATTAAACTAGACATAACCAGTTCCTGCAACCGTTCTTCATATGTTAAAGTTTTGTTTCAAATAAGTGGATTAAGCATACACACATGCGCACGAAGATATGCACAAAGTGAAGAAATGAACAGAAACCTAAACCATGAGTGATTTAATTGCTAATTTATCACATATAGATAAAGACTGGAATAAATGGGAGAGATTATTCGCTCATTGTATTGCAAGAAGCTTTGGGGGTGGGGAATGGACATAGAGGGAAAGGAAAGTAGTAAATTAAATGAAAATGAAAGCAGTCTGACATCAAGAAAAAAAGGACCAATCTTTAAAGAAAAAGTAATAGAAGGTTAATTATAGAATGAAAGAAAAATGGGTGGGAGGGAAGAGGCTTAGAACAAAAGCCACAAAATTCACACAATTGTTGAATTATGCTAATGGGATGTATGGAAAAAGAACAATTGATACAATAATGATCTGATAAAAAAGATGAGAAAAATCTGTAGAAGCAAATTATTGCCAGAAAAAGGAGCATTTACTATATACATCAGGATAAGGATAATTGCCAATAATGTAGTAAAAGAGAGTAAGGAACAGTTAAGATTCTGCCACTCCTTCTTAATTGTTGTTGACACTGCTGAATAAAATAGCATTAAACATAACAAACACATCTACAGCATCTTAGAGACAACCATCTTCACTCACCAATGAAACATCATGAGCCAGCAGTGTGCAGAAGCTGCCAAAAAAGTCAACACAGTTCTGGGCTGCATAAAAAGAGGGATAGAATCAAGATCACTTGAAGCGTTAATACCACTTTATAATGACTTGGTCACACTTGGAATATTGCATTCAGTTTTGGTTGCCACGATGTAAAAAAGATGCTGAGACTTTAGAAAGAGTGCAGAGAAGAGCAACAAAGATGATTAGGGGAGTGCAGAATAAAAACATATGAAGAACGGTTGCAGGAACTGGGTATGTCTAGTTTAATGAAAAGAAGGATTAGGGAAGACATCATATCGGTGTTCCAATATCTCAGGGGTTGCCACAAAGAAGAGGGAGTCAAACTATTCTCCAAAGCACATGAGGGCAGGACAAGAAGCAATGAGTGGAAACTAATCAAGGAGGGAAGCAGCTTAGAACTAAGGAGAAATTTTCTGACAGTTAGAACAATTAATCAGTGGAACAACTTGTCTCTGGAAGTTGTAAATGCTCCAACACTGGAAGTTTTTAAGATGTTGGATAACCATTTGTCTGAAGTGGTGTAGGGTTTCCTGCCTACACCACTTATAACAACACAGGGAAAAGGAGGAGATAAAAAAAGCATGCGGTCATGCTAAAACAGGGGTGTTAAACTCATGTCATCACAGTGGTGTCACAATCACATGATGTATCGGGACTTTTTCCCCTTTTGCTAAACCAGGCATGGGCGTGGCCAGTGTGACACATCCGGCCATCAGACCAGGAGTTTGACAGCCCTGCCCTAAAATAAAGCTACTGTAAATCTGGGGTAGAGAGCGAGAGAGAGAACAAAAGAGAATAGGTCTCTAGTAAACTCAATGATCCAATGATCTATGAAGAGTTGCGAGTTATACTTCTAGTCAACTTTCAGTTCCTAGGTTCAATCTCCAAGGATGATTTTGGAGAATCCCTCTCTCTCTCTCTCATCCTTATTTTGTGGAGATAAAATGAATATATGTAGATACCTCCCTCCCCAGCCCAAAGTCTAACTTAGTCTCAGATAGATCATCTAACAAATAATAGTAATCAGTGGTGGGATTCAGCCAGCTCACACCTATTTGGGAGGACTGGTTGTTAACTTTCTAAGCAGTTCAAAGAACTGGTTGTTGGAAGAAATCTCATTTTGGTTTTTTCCCCTTTACAGGACTAATCCTGTAAGGAAGCAGGAAGGAAACATTCTGGTGTTGTTTCTAGCCTAATCTTTATTGCCCTGTTTACAGAAACTGCCTCACTGTTAACTCTTATTACATTGTAACAGCAAAGCACCCATTGACGTGAGTGACATTGAGTTGGTCACACCCACCCAGTCACATGACCACCGAGTCACACCTACTCAGCTGGTCATTAGGGCAGAGAACCAGTTGTTAAATTATTTGAATCCCACCACTGATGGTAATGATCATCATAATTAAAAAATATAATAATATCACTTCCTTCGTTTCTTGAAACAGAACAAAATCTGAATGAATTTACATCAAAACACCTGTGGCACCTTGATTAGAATTTAGCAACTTTACCATATGTGCAATGGTGTTAAAAACAAAAAAGACATAAATCTGCTGTCTAGCGGTTTGGAAACTTTCCCCTTGGGAGAAGAGCGGGAGGTGAGCAGCCGGCCGAAGGTAGAGCTCCCCCAAAGCCCCAGGAATAATTCTGGAGCTTGGAAGGTGAGAGCTCCCTAGAAGCCTGACAGAGCTCCAGATCCAGGACTATTCTGCTTTTAAGCAGAACAAGGCGCCGCGACCACCCCTGCAATCAACAATTAACAGTGAATTCAAAAGTAGGCAGAGCAAAGACAGGAGTTACAGGAGTTGCAAGTACTGAACTTTAACTCTGTATCTATACTTCTTCCTTCTGAGGCTATTTTGTAAAACAAAGAGGAAAGGAAATGGCGCCAGAACTCTAAAGGGGTGTGGAAAGTGAAAGTTAAGAGGAAAGTGTTTGTCAACGTTGATAGCCCCGTTTAAAATTAATGGATTTTACCTTAAAAGAACTAAGATTTCAAGACTAAAGAACATAGTATTGATTTTCAACAAACCATAATACTTACGGAGGAGTGGAATTAATTGGATTTATTGGACTTATCGATTTGGCTGTTGAAAAAAGTGCAATTTTAAAACTAGAAAATGGCTTCAAAACAAATAAAAAGTGGTACAGCTTTTATTTCTTTGATTCCGAAGGAGGACCAAGACCATAGTCAGCGAAAAAACTACAGGCCTATATCACTTCTTAACACAGATTATAAGATTTTTGCTAAAATATTAGCAAACAGGTTAATGTTAGTTATGCAACAGATGATTCATAATGATCAATCTGGATTTATAAAAGGGAGACAAATGAAAAGTAATGTAAGGCAAATTGTTAATATATTGGAGTATTTGGGGAAGAATAACCAAGTCCCTGCAGTGCTTATATTTTTGGATGCGGAGAAAGCATTTGATCAATTGAATTGGCATTTTTTAATGAAAATAATAGAAAAGATGCAGTTTGGAGATTATTTTACCCAATCTATTAAAGCAATATACCAGAAACAAACAGCACAAATAATAATCAATGGTAGTTTAACAGAAACCTTTAAAATTGAAAAAGGAACAAGACAGGGATGTCCCCTATCTTGGCTACTGTTTATCTTGACTTTGGAACTTTTGTTAAATAAAATACGTGGGTCAGATAAAATAAAGGGAATTAAAATTAGGCATTATGATTACAGATTATGAGCATTTGCAGATGATTTGGTTGTTACTTTAACCCAACCAGTACAATTGGCTATAGGTTTAATGGATATAATTAATCAATATGGACAAGTATCTGGATTTAAAATAAACACACGGAAAACAAAGATAATAGCTAAAAATATGACTATAAACCAAAAAGAAGAACTAGAAAGAGTAACATGATTCAAAATAGTAAAAAAGGTTAAATACTTAGGGGTTTATATTACAACTTCAAATGTAAAACTGTATAAGTATAATTGTGAACCGTTATGGCAAAAAATACAGAAAGAGATGGACAATTGAAAAAAACTACAATTGTCCCTGTTGGAAAGAATAGCAGCAATAAAAATGAATGTTTTGCCTAAGTTCTTATTTCTTTTTCAAATGATATCAATACTCAAAAAAGTTGCAAATTTGGGGGAATGGCAGAAGGGTATTAATAATTTTGTTTGGGCAGGGAAAAGACCGAGAATAAAATTAAAGATAATGCAAGATATACGTGAAAGAGGAGGTCTCAAAATGCCTAATTTAAGATTATATTATGAAGCAGCTGCCCTATTAGCAATCAGTGATTGGATTAATTTAACAGAAGAAAGAATTTTGAATATTGAGGGATATGACTTGTTATATGGTTGGCATGCCTATTTATTATATGACAAGAAGGTGGATAAGACTTTTAAAAGCCATATATCAAGGAAGGCTTTATTGCGTGTTTGGAAAAAGTATCAATACAAACTAAATGATAAAATACCTATATGGGCAGTACCCAGACATGCGATAGAGAACAAAAACAATATGTGATTACATATAAAGAGCTTCTTAATATGGAAAGAGGTACATTACAGTTAAAGTCTTTGAATGTATTAAAAGAAGAAAGAATAATTCAAACTTGGTTTCAGTACGGACAGTTACAAGCTAGATGGAAAGAGGATCAGAAAATTGGTATCATGAAAACGGATGAAAACTTGGTAAAACAAATCAGAGACCAGAGTCAAATGCATATAAAAAGGTTGTACAATACACTGATAAAAATAGATTCAGAAATGGAGTTAGTTAAAGATTGTATGATAAAATGGGCACAAAATATTGAGGAACTAATAATGATGGAAATGTGGGAAAAAACATGGGTTAGAAATGTAAAATGTATGCAAGCTCAAAATCTGAGAGAAAATTTTTATAAAATGTTTTATAGATGGCATCTAAATCCTAAAAAGTTATCTCGTATGTACCAAAGTTTACAATCTAAGTGTTGGAGATATGAGTGTGATGATGCCACGTATTATCATATATGGTGGACATGTAAAAAAAATCAAAGCATTTTGGATAAAAATATGGTGGATTATGCAAAACATTCTTAAAAAGAAGATAAAGTTTACCCCACAGCTGTTTTTGCTGGGTATAATTACAGATTGTACGGTTATAGAGACTAATTTGATTTTAAATTTAATAACTGCAGCAAGACTTTTGGTGGTGCAGTATTGGAAGAAGGAAGATTTGCCTACGAAAATTTAGCAGAGATGGCCAAAATTTCAGCATATTTGAAGGACTATTCAAATGAAAGATATATTTTGGAATGGAGAAGATGGATTGACTATATTCAAAACAAATATCAGACTAAAAAGTTTCAAATAGTTTATGAATGAAAATAGAGATTTTAGAAAAGTACTTATATTTAGTCAAGTAAAAGGGCAGTTAAAGCACAAAAGGAAGATAGGAGTCTATAGATGGTTAGCTTATGTTAGTATATGTTTGTTGAATGCTATACCCTGTATTTTGCTCTGGGAGGTTGGGGGGGGAGGGTTGGGGAGGGAGGTGGGATGGGAAAATATTTGTAAAATTCTCTAAAACTTTTCAATAAAAAAAAACAAAAAGAAAAAAAGAAAAATCATTCATTTGTGGGATTTTCATATAGTACTAGACAAGGAGAAAGCTCGAATCTAAACTTCAGACTTGGCTTTGAAATCACCTCAAGTATGGGAATTTTGCCATTTTAATCCTTTCCAAAATAACTGTTTTCTAAATTACTGATGTGGAACCTAAATCAGATTTTTGAACACAGCACAAAGAGTTAAAACAAAGTTTCAAAAGAATATTCCATTACAATCTAATTCAAAGAGCTAATATAATATAATATTTATATTTATAATATTAATTATAATAAATACTAATCAAAGTCCAAAATATATATTTTTTTGACTAAGAAGCTGAAAGTACTTGTATTTCTTCAAAGGCTTAAACTATCAGTTTGAACTACCTGTATATACTGAGGGAAAAAAGAGGAGAAAAATAGCATGATACGTTGGTATTTATATTAACAAATTTTCTAATAGAAATCAGAAACAACTAGCTACTCCACAGCACATACCCTGTTTTAGATGGCATTAAAAGTGTCTTAACAGTTGTGCTGTACAATATTGAGCAATTAAGACATCAAAGGCCTAAGATGCCCCAAGGAATTGCAAGTTGTAGAGAATTACACTGGTTAACAGATGCTCAGCTAGAACAGGATCAAACTCTGAAGTCTGGGAATAAAATTGTAAATAAGCAGAATGCAAGTACATTTTTAAAAATAATAGTGATTCAAAGTGTTCAAGCCAAGTCTGCTAAAAGCACACACATATATTGGTTTGCTCATGGTTTTCTTTCACTTGGAAGATCACTATTCCCAAAGAAATATGGGAATATCACGGATGATCCTGATCCAGGAAATACATGTGATTCTATTATGTGGTTCATTGTACAACATTTACAATACTTTCAGAACTACACTAGTCTTACCTAACTACATATTACCCTCATAAGTTTATGACCAATACTATTTGGAGAGGGACTGACTTGAAATGAAAAAACTGTAGGGCTATGCACATGGTTTTGTCCATTCAACGAGTCCACGAGTCAAAATTTAAGCTGCTTCATTTTCCTAGGGAGTTTAAACACCTGGATTTAAATATATTTTTTTAGAACTCTGCAGGTAGATAACAGTCTAGAGTATCTAATTTTACTAGCTAGAGTATGTGCCAGGTTTTATGAACCGTATCCAATGCTGCCCACATTGAAAGCAAAACTAGTCAAGGCCCATTTAGGGAATAAGATTTAAATTATGCCAAAGTATCTTCATGGTTTAAGGGGCAACCCCTTTTGCCCCTTAAACTCACCCCAGCACCTCCTCAAAATGCAAAGGTTTCTTTCAAAGAAGAAAGAAAATTGCTTTGAAAGAAGCTCTGGGTGGCAGAAAAGGAAAAGACAGAAAAAATCCTATTTTCAGCATCTTCCAGAGATCTTGAAAAGCTGGTTATTAACTTCCTCAGCCTTTTCATTCATGAGGTTTTCTTACCTAAAAAAGCTAGACTGAAAGCTATTTGTACACATATCAAAGATTTGATGAGCATATCCCAGCTTTTACACCATTTTGTACAGAATATGAAAATATATCTCTCTCTCTCTCTCTCTCTGTCTCTCTGTCTCTCTTTGTGTGTGTTTACCTAAATATGGGAAGGAGCATCCTTTTCACCTTTCAGCCCCAATCCAAGAGCCCTCAGGCAGTCGCTTTCACAACAAACTATTTTGTGTTAAATTTATATTTACTGAGGGAGACTAGTATAGATCTATTTCAAGCTATTTAGCTCTCATCAGCTAGCCATACCCTTCTGGGATTTGAACCTGGATTTGAATCCCAGAAGGGTATGGCTAGCCGATGGGAGCTAAATAGCTTGAAATAGATCTATACTAGTCTCCCTTTATTTCTTTGTCAGTAAATGTAAATTTAACACAATACACACACACACACAGAGAAAGAGAGAGATGATAGATAGATAGATAGATAGATAGATAGATAGATAGATAGATAGATAGATAGATAGATAGATAGATAGATAGATAGATAGATAGATAGATAGATAGATAGATAGATAGAGGATGCCTGGATGATAGGTAGACAGCTGGCTGGCAGATAGACAGACAGACAGACAGACAGACAGACAGACAGACAGACAGACAGACTGAACCAACCAACCAAATAGCTCTTGGTTTTCTGCTTTATCTTGCATGGGGCACTCTTGTATGGCTGGGTAGTATGAGATATGCACTGATGATTTTTTGATTCCTCCCACAAAAGAATGGATGGCATTAAGGGATGGCATTTTTTTGTTGTGGGATCAGTCCCTTCTTGCTGAGAGATACAAATCAGTGGTGGGTTCCTCCTGGTTCGGCCCGGTTCGGCCAATCCAGTAGCAGTGACGATATGATGTCACCGAACCGGTTTTGCCCCCCAGCCCCACCCACCCATCCCCTGTGTTATTCTTACCTTTTATTTGGCCCCACCCCCAATCTATTGCTGCCTCCTGAGTCCCAGCTGATGGCTAGAGGGAAAAAAACTGTTTAAACTCTTGCCGCGGGGCTTCAAAGGGCTGCCCTACAGCTGATCAGTGTTAAAAGAAAACAAATGAGTAGACCGATGCCTGCAAAAATAAATGGGTAGATCAGTGCCTGCAAAAATACATGAGTAGATCAGTGCCTGCAAAAATAAATGGGTAGACCAATGCCTGCAAAAATAAATGGGTAGTGCCTGCAAAAATAAATGGATAGACCAGTGCCTGCAAAAATACATGAGTAGACCAGTGCCTGCAAAAATAAATGGCTAGGTCGGTACATCTCTGCAAGCAGTTAAAAGCCTGGTAGACCAGTACCTCTGCTAAATCTTAAATAATTGTCACATGACCATCAAGCCACGCCCACAAAATAAGCCATGCCCACAGAACCGGTAGTAAAAAAAATTAGAACCCACCCCTGATACAAATGATTTGATAATATAATGCTGAACGAGATCTCATTGGTATAAAGTCTAGATTACTCCAAAACAGGTCAGAAAGCAAAGATATAGATGAAATCTTGTAATGCACAAAGAGGGATGGGGGGAGATTCCAAGATGCCAATTTGCTTTCATTTTTAAATATTTCTTCATAAACCTCCAAGCCAACATAATTTTGTTCACAATGGAGGTTTTCTTTGGGGGGGGGGAAATCCATCCATCAAACATTCATGGACAGCTTTAAGTGGGCTATCACTGTCCATTTTCAATAATGCTCTGGGTGATTTAAGGGTGAAAAAGAATAACACAATAATAATAGTATTTATATCCGTAATATCAAAAAACTAGGGAGAAAAAAGCATAAAGATATTTTTCTCTTCATATGTTTTGGTGCATAACTCTAGATGTTTTGGATTACACTTGTTTATACTACCTAATACTAGCAGGATTTTTTTTTTCGAGGAAAAAAAAACCAAACAAACAAATGCCACCCACAATTATTTCCTATTCACTAGTCCAATTGATATAAGTTAAATCCGAAACATTTGAAAGATGCCAGCTTGTCAAACCCTGCACTTAAAGCATTTTTTTCCAATCTGCAAAAGCTTTAGAAAAATATAAATGTCTTCATATGCTTCCAAAAAGATTTCAGTATTGGCACCAAGACTGTGTTTCTAAGCAGAACGTCTCCCTATAAGTGATGCATTACTGAAAAAAGCCATTTCCTTAGGGACCATCTGCTTCAACTTATTTAGAAGGAAATCTGAAAAACACAGAAGCTGATCTTTGCTGTGGACAGGCTTTTAAGGGAGGAGAGATGATGCTTCAAGTAACCTGAGCTATATTTCAATACTTTGAAATTGGCCCCCAATTGTACTGGAAGCCAGTGCAGATTATAAAATGCCAGTGTTGGCCCGATTACTCTTAAGAATATCATTGATTTATTTGGATTGATTGATTATGTGCCATTAAGACACTGTCATCTTTCAGTAATCACACCAATATATTTTCTCCATGATGATCTGTTCCTATCCTGGTCTTCCAACTTTCAGTTGAGTTGATCCAACTCAACTTTCAGTTGAGTTGATCCAACTATGCACTTCCAACTGCATTGATCCTGTTGGAAGAAATCTCCTTCTGGGTTCAGTTCCAAGTGGGGAAAAAGACACCGGATTCATGAAAGTTGCTTGGAAAGGTTTATTGATGAACAGGATCACATGATCTTGGGCAAAAAAAAGGGAAGAGATGCTGAGAGGTCCTGGGTTCTATACCCTCTCTGGCTTTGAGCTTCCTGGGGCACAGGAAGAGTATCCTGATTGGTTGCTGTCAGAGGTCATAGCTAGATTTTTAGGTTGTCTGTGTATTACAGACAATCTGGTGCCATGGCAAATCACTGGCCCCCACAGAGAGGGCTCACAACTTGGGCGTCCTCCTGGATGCACAGCTGTCTTTAGAAGAGCATATGACGTCCGTGGCCAGGGGGGCTTTTTATCAGGTTCGACTGATACACCAGTTGCGTCCCTTTCTGGATCGGGACTCCCTACACACGGTCACTCAGGCGCTCGTCACCTCCTGCCTGGACTATTGCAATGCTCTCTACATGGGGCTCCCCCTCAGGTGCACCTGGAGGCTCCAGCTGGTACAGAATGCAGCCGCGCGGGGGATTATGGGAGCGACGGGGTGCTCCCATGTGACACCTCTCCTGCGCGAGCTGCACTGGCTCCTGGTGGTCTTCCGGGTGCGCTTCAAGGTGTTGGTGACCACCTTTAAAGCGCTCCATGGCTTAGGGCCAGGGTATCTACAAGACCACCTTCTGCCACCAATAGCCTTCCACTGGCCAGTACGCTCGCACAGAGAGGGCCTCCTCAGGCTGCCGTCCATCAGACAATGTCGGCTGGCGACCCCCAGGGGGAGCACCTTCTCTGTGGTGGCGCCCACCCTCTGGAACAACCTCTCCCCAGAGATACGCACAATACCAGACCTCTGGACTTTTCATTGGGCCCTGAAAACTTATTTATTTCACCTAGCCGGGCTGACTTGATCCCACTGTTTCGGTTAAATTGAATTGATTTTAATTGGGTTGTTTTAAATTGTGGCCAAAAATATTTAATTATTTTTTGAACTGTTTTTAAATTTTGTATGTTCTGTTTTATTCTGGCTGTTCACCGCCGTGAGTCCTGCTGGAGAAGGGTGGTATACAATTAAAATAAATAAATAAATTTGGTTGAATCCTGCTGGGTGATGCAATGAAGGGCAATTAAATGGCTCTGCCTGAAGGAGGTAGATCTTTGTTATTTAGAATAGACTGGCCCAGGCCTTAATGGCCCATTAACAAAGGGGGGGGAGGCTGAGTTTCTGTCTCCCTTTTAGGGGAAATATTCTGCCTTTTTAATATTTCCTAAAATATTTCATTTTCTAGGAGGGGGTAGGTTTAAACTTCCTACAATCCATCACCCCTTTCTCTTTTTTTTTTTCTGTTCACCTTTCCCAGAACCTTCTCTAAAGAGCTAGGTCTTCACATAAAGTCAGATAAATTGAACCTCTGGCTTGATTTGTTCAATGAACTTTTAGCTTGTTTTCTTGACTGTCCACAGTATTGGTGGAAGTTGCTTTCTCCATCACTGGAGTTTAGAAAGCATCAATGCTCTTCCTCTATGACTTCTTCAAAGTCCAATTTTCACTTCCATGTGTCACAAGGGAATATCTATTTTACATCAGATGAACTTTCCAACAACTTTAAAAATAATGTGTACACTAGCACTAGAAATTGGCTTTATCTCAAAGTGGTGCAAGAGATTGTACAAGAGATAGATTAGGAAGATTTGGTGATGCTAAATATCTTTAGTCTTTCCAACACATGAAGCATCTTTCTTTTTTGTCCACCTGTGCGTAAGTGTGAAAGAAGATGGCCGTTAACAAAACTATTAAAAAGCCAGAGTCCCCTGAAGCCGGAACATTCTATCATAGGATTATTCTGGAAAATATTAAGTCATCCTACATAGTAAGTTTTGAGTATTGCAGTTGAGCAGTAGCTGAAGCATTTCTAGTACCAGAAGTGCGACAGTAAAATCATTTACTTAGGGTGATACTTTAGAGGTGCTCTTTCCTATTTCTCTAAGTTTGTATCTTGCAATAAAATAGAAAAAAGGATGTGTATAATCAAGGTTCTAAGCAGAATGGTCCCAAGAGATAGAACTTTGAGGGGAAAATGCTTACTGTTTTTTTATAGGTTCATAGAAGATATAACTATGGCTAAACCGAAAATTGTAATTTCAAATATAAAATCATCAGAAATCAGACTTACTTTTTAATATAATGTACAATTGAAATAAATGTCTCCATAAATTATAACGCAACAATATTTTTTCAGCCAGCCAGGTGTGTAAGATTACACCTGCTATCTCTGCTCCTAGCCTCTATCAGATCGTCTGCTATCCCATATGGACTTGAAAATTTGGAAACCTTGATTGAAAATATAGCGATCACATAAGAACATAAATATTGGAGATTCCATGCCCTTGATCATTCTTTTCTTAAGACCTAATTGCACCTTATTTTATAGAGACAGGAAGTATTATCATATTGCTTGTTTTTTTATTAATTATTTGTTAATCAAAATTAAGGCTGTCTACCTTTCCAACAAAATATTAATTCTAAATAAAAGATGTGCAGTTCTAATTGTGGGAACTTTCAACACTCTCCTCCATCATCCTTCATTGTACTTTTGTTATTCTATTCAAAACTTTTAATAAAAGTATGATTTTTTTAAAAAAAAACATAGCTTTTAAAAAAAAGAGAAGTAATCACAAAATGTGCTTGGCCGAAGAATCCCGCATTTTCAATCTAACTTGAATCTTAGTGGAGAAGACTTGTTGAATCAAAACATTGCAGGCCTGATCCGGATCCAAACCCAGCAAAAAGAATCAAGCAATCCATCTGATATCCATCTGCCGTCAAAGTCGGCTAATTGTTCTCTTGAATACTTTAACATTTTTAGGAGTGTGGAATCTCAGAACTCCTTACCAATGACAGCCTAACAAAAGCTTAAATTAGTTTGCACAAGATTACATTTAAAGCCTCAATCAATCTAACAAAATCCATAGAACAAATGTGAAGAATTAGTAAGACTAAAGGTCTTTTGGAAGCTGATTTATTATATCCACTTGACCCAGTCTTTGTGTTAATGTAACGTACGTGATTTATGGTGTCCTCTCTTAGAACCACAAAAGAATAAAGAAGTGCGATTAACATCTGTGACATTAAAAGAATTATCAGAAAGTACAAAGCCCCCAAAACGGAGAAAGAATGTAGCTTTCAGAAGCAGGGAAATGACTTTTTATCTATTTTTAATTTGGCTTTATGTTTAAGATTACATTCTATCAACCTGGTAGCTGTGTGGAATGTAATTGCAGGCAATTTGAATTGACAGGAAAAAGTCATCTGACATATACTGTGATTGTTATTCACTAAGTAAATTTGTGGTGGATATGTGGTTATCACATAATTTCAGGAATGGGACGAGATGCCAAACAAATCAATTGAAATTAACTTCCAAGCTTTTCAAAGTGAATTAGGCATTACTAAATTCAGCTGAAATCTTAGAATGTTTCCCTGAGTATAAGTTCCTATAGTATAGTGTTATAAAATAATTATTATATTGTATGAGAAAGAAGGCCAACTTGGGTGCAGCATGGCTTGACTATAAGATGGCATTTGACTCTGCCACATGATTGGATGATCAAATGCCTAGAAAAAAAGTGAGTCAATAGAAATATCAGAAACTTGTACAAAAATAAATGGCACAATGGAAGACACTGTTGTTGCTCAATGGTGATAGATTAGGACAGGTTAATATCAAGAGAGAAATATTTCAGGAAGCTCAATATCACCACTGCTGTTTGCCATTGCATTGATTCCTCTGCTAACAATACTGAACAAGTCAGGCCATGTCTGACAAATATCAAAAACATCTGTCAGGTTATCCCATCTCTTTTAAATGGAAAAACTGTAGCTATCGTATATGGAAAAATACCAACTGAAATAAAAAACACTGTCCAACATTGTCCATATATACAGCCAAGATACTTCAATGGAGTCTGGACTGCCCCCTTACGAATAATATAGGAAAAATATTGAAAACGGAAATAATCAAGTGCACCATGAAAATAATATTAAGAGTGTATGTAAAAGATCACTACAAATACCTAGACATCTCTCAAACTGATAACTTCAAACACACTAAAGTCAAGAAGGCTTGTAGTAAGTACAACATGAAAGTGGAGAAGATCTTAAAGTCCAAATTCTCTGAAGGTACCCTGTTTCCCCGAAAATAAGACATCCCCTGATAATAAGCCCAATCGGGCTTTTGAGCGCATGTGCTAAAATAAGCCTCCCCCCCGAAAATAAGCCCTTCCCAAAAATATTTAAACACAAAGCTGGAAATCAGGTAAGACAGCAAGAGGAGCCCCATCTTGCTCCACACGCCTCCAAGACCTCCCTGAAAGTAAGGCCAAGTGCTTATTATTCAAAAACATATAAGACAGGGTCTTATTTTTGGGGAAACACGGTAATACTATCAATGCAATTAACACCAGGGCAATTCCAATCATTAGATATATATCTGGAATAATAAATTGGACTCAAACAGAACTAAAACCCTGGATAGGAAAACCAGAAAAATAATGACAATGAACCATGCCTTTCATCTGTACAGCAACATATATGTCTCTATTTTCTATTTTCTAAAGAAAATAGATTAGTGTGAAATGTTGCCAGTACAACGAACAATTGAAGAAGAAGAAAGGGGCACTGGAAGGACAGTGAAGATGATGGACTAAAACTAATATACCAGGGAGGACTACTCCCTGGCATTTGAGAGACCAAACTGGCCTACAAGAAAGACCAAATGAAGAACAGAAAAGAGACATGGAAAGGCAAAATATTACATGACAACTACATTTTAAAAAAAAGTCAAGCAAAGCACGTAACAACAAAATATTATAATGGCTAAGGGTAGGAAAGTTGAAGAAAGAGACAAAGAAGCTAATTCAGCACAAGACCAAGTCTTAATAACAAATGCATACGAAGCCAGAGTGAATATGACATCAAAAGATAGCAAATTCCACCACTACAAAGAAACTGAAGACACGGTGGACTACCTAGTTACTTGCCACAAGAAGAGTGCACAGACTGACTACAAACAAAGGCATGACAAAGTAGCAGTATGGTGCATTTAGAGTATTTATTTATTTATTTATTTATTTATTTATTTATTTATTTATTTATTTATTTATTTATTTATTTATTTGTCCAATTTATATGCCGCCCTACTCCGTAGACTCAGGGCAGCTTACAATGCATTATAGCAATAGCCTGCATACTTTTATGTATATACCTGCTTATTAGGGCTTTGCCCCCCCCCCCCAAGGTGGTGTTGTTCTATACAAAGCTGGCTTATTGCCCCCACAATCCGGGTCCTCAATTTACCTACCTCGAAAGGATGGAAGGCTGAGTCAACCTTTCTTTGCAAGAAATACCTTTTGCTGCAAACAACTGTTGACTGGTGGGATCACAAAACACACAAAGTTATAGAAAATGAAGAAGCTAAAGTGCTCAGGAACGTTGTAATTCAAACAGACAAGCACCTGCCATATATCACCCCAGATTTAACTACTGTTGATAAGAATGTGGGGGGGGGGAGGTTGGATATGGGATACTGCAGTATCTAGAGACAGTAGAAGAGAAGAGAAAGAACTGGAAAATGCCACAAAACACAAAGACGTTCAAATAGAAGTAGAATGACTGTGGCAGAAGTAAACAAAGATGGTACTTAGGGTGCAATCCCAAAACATTTGGAGCACCATTTGAATGCCATCAACAAAATTGCATCAGTCAAGTGCAAAGGGCAAGCTTTAGTCAGAAGAGCAAAAATACCTTCAATGCCATCAAACAATAATATCTGCCTAAACTTGATCCTTGGGAAGATCTCAATAGATTGCTAGAAATGCCAGATCCAATCTAAACATCTGGTTGACTGTGCAATCAATGTTATTATCTCTATAGGTCTCTGTGCTCTATGCCCTAGAAGAGACTGAGTTCAGATTTTTCGGAGTGTTTCCCGGGGGCGGGGCAGGGGATTGCATCCATTTTCTTTTCTTACAATGTATTTGAAGTCTATTGTGAGAATGGATTCTCATGATTTGAAAAGAGGTGCTTCGTGTCCTCTCAAATTTCAAAGGAACTCTTTCGATGAATTTGTAGAGTCACATTAATCTGCACCTCTCCTGTATTGATACAATTATACAATCCTCCATATTTCTTCCAAAGGACCTTCCTGCAAGGCATATTTTCCATATATACCACTACAGATGCTCAGAAATTCTCAGTTATTATAGCATGCTAATTATGAGTCTAATTGACTTTAATCTCACGTAACAGATATTGCATGGTAAAATTCATTATTTTTCCATGTCTGCACATTGTTTAGGAGCATTGTGGATGATAGCAAGCACAAATTTACTTAGCTGCCATTAGTGATCTTCTCATTAAGATATTCTCTCCATTAGTATCTGAGTAAATATAGGAATATATCTTAACAGCTACAACCTATTCTTTTTTTTTTTTTAAGGAAAATTAAGGTTGTAATGACAAAAGGAACTGTTGTGTTTAAAATGAATCAAGCAAGGAAATTTCCAAGCATTTGCATTTAAAGCCCAAAGTGTATTAATCTTCATAATCCAAATGTAGCTGTGATTGTTTACTTTATGTAAAAATTAGCAGCCTTTGGCTTCTCCCATAAGGAAAAATATATATTATTGTAAAACTCACATCTGTGCAATCTTCAACAAGCCCTGGACAGTAGATAACACATCTTCCAGTATTATTATTTGATTAAGTTAGGATAGATTTTAAAAAATAATAACCTTCTTCCATAACCAGGCAAGAGATGTTTATCCTAAAACTTTAGAGAATAGGAACCAGCCTTGGAGACTCTATCTTAACTATAGTGTCTCCTTTCTAGTTTTTCTTTTTTTTAACCATTTTTGTACAATTGCTTGCATTTACTTTCCTTTTTCTTTGCTATATTTAGTTGATATATTAAGAGCCATGGTGGTGCAGTGGTTAGAATGCAGAATAGCAGGCTAATTCTGCCGATTGCCAGCAGTTCGATTCTCACCAACTCAAGGTTGACTCAGCCTTCCATCCTTCTGAGGTGGGTAAAATGAGGACCCAGATTGTTGGGGGCAAAATGCTGACTCTGCAACCTGTTTATAGAGAGCTGTAAAGCACTGTGAAGCAGTATATAAGTCTAAGTGCTATTGCTATATGTTCTGTTTTATTTGGTCACTGACCAACGTAAATACATTATCTATCATTATGTTATCATATTCCATTGAGATCAAGACTGCACAACTTTCTGCCTGTGGGATGCTTCTATAATACATAATAACAGCTCTAAGGCATAATAATTTAGACATAAAAGTGATGTTACTGAAGCCTGTTATCCTAATGACAAATCTTTTTGCTTTTATCTCTGATATGATTATTCTCAAATTTTAGAATAGAATAGAGTAACAGAGTTGGAAGGGACCTTGGAGGTCTTCTAGTCCAACCCCCTGCTTAGGCAGGAAACCCTACACCACTTCAGACAAATGGTTATCCAGACAAATCATCATGTGCATTTGTGTAGCACTTCTCTGACTCTATATTATCCTTATTACTTCAAGGGTGATTTAAACATTTAACTCTAAATTAACATTTTTTTCTTCCAGCTACAAGTAACCATATGGTAAAGTTACCCATTGCAGGAATTCCAGAGGACAGAATTTACTTGATTCTCTATTCCCAAAAATCTAGTTCCAGAATTGTATTGCTCCTAAACAGATATGTACATATTACTTAGTGATGAATGGAATATGTATTGGGTCATTCTTTTTTTTAAAAAATGTATATAATTAGACACCTGATCATAAGTAGGTATGGTTTGGATTTTAGCCATAATCACTTATATTTCCTTTTGGTTTTTTTCTGTAGTAATATAATTTGTAGAATGAGATCATAATAAGATACTGATCTTATCAAAAGAGTGAATATGAAAGGACAAGATCTTGGCTGTCTTAGGTTTCAATTTATCTGTAATTAATAAATAATTGTGTAAATGTAATATTTCTTCAATTATGGATTTTAAAAAATTAAACAGGGTCTCAATTGGCTTATAAATATTGCACTGAATGGTTTTCCAAATTTCTCAGCACTTTCCAATCAGGAATACAATTTAATTTGCCAACTTAATCCTAACTTGCTCTCAAGTCTGAAGATGACTATGCCATCCTATATCAAAGAAAACAGTTTACCATTTCAGAGCTAAAACAGATGTCACGATTTAGATGCAGCAGATATACTATATGACTTTCCAGCACCCTCTGCTTGTAGATCTCTTAAGGAAAATAAGACATCTTGGATTAATAAAATGTCTCCATCACTACTGCAGCTGTTCTTTTACAGTTCATGGGCAATCTGTATTCATTGTAATAGTCCCCATTATGCACCATAATCTAAAAATCCACGTTTCTCATAAGAATAAACTATTGGTGGCCTTGGGGTTGTATTACAGATCTCATCCTAGCAGAATTGAGGTGATCTGAGGAAATCGTTTTCTTTTTTATATGTAATCGTATGAATTTTTTTTTACCAACAACGGTAAGAACTAATGCAACCTAAAGTAGAATAAAAAGAAGAAAGAAAAGAGATGAAAGAAAAAGCTAAAAGTACAAAAAGAAAAATGTAAGTAGACAGAAAAAAGATATAAAGGAATGGTTTCTGATCTTTTTTGTTTTTTACAGCAAATATAGGTACAATTATATGTTAACCTTTCATTCTTTCTATCTATCCTGCCTAATCATGAAACCCATAAATTGCAACTTCATTTTTTCCCTTTTTACTCAAAAAGTGTGTAAGGGGTTTCTAGTCATCAAACAAACAAACCCTAACTAGGTGGCTCAGTGGCTAAGACACTGAGCTTGTCGATCAGAAAGTTTGGTGGTTCGAATCCCTAATACAGGTCTTCTGCGTGAGCAGGGGGTTGATGAACTCCAAGGTCCCTTCCAACTTTGTTACTGTTAAATTTTTATTTATTTATTTTTATATGCCGCCCTTCTCCGGAGACTCAGGGCGGCTTACAATGCGTTAAGCAATAGCCTTCATACTTTTGTATATTTATACAAAGTCAGCTTATTGCCCCCACAAACCGGGTCCTCATTTTACCCACCTTAGAAAGGATGGAAGGCTGAGTCAACCTTGAGCCTGGTGAGAATTGAACTCGCAGTAATTGCAGGCAGCTGGATGTTAAATGCTGCCTTAGTAGGAGGCATTAGCCACTCAGACTCTAAAGGTAGATATTGCCTTTTCTCTAATCAAACAAGCCAATTTAACCATTTCAGCAAGTTGTGTCATCTTCCCCAACCATCCCTCCATGGTGGGTATTACCAGAACTTTCCATCTTTGTGCCATATAATTGCCACGCACCAGGGAAATCAGGAGATCCAGGCAGTTCAAATGGGTATAGATTTATTGCAAGCTTAAACTCTCTACAAGAATCTGAATGACTAATAGTTAAGGAGTTTGGCAATAAATAAGAATTCTATTTTCAAGCTTGTCTACCCATCCACAAAGTATGATAAAAAGGTCATCTTCTTTTTCACATTTCCAACAGAAATTTGAGGTACCTTTATACCTGCTAGATAATTTTTCTGATGCCATGTACAAATGGTACAACATTTTATTAAAAAAAAAAATCTCTTTTAAGATTATAACAATGAGTTACTCGGTTTCCATAGGGTTTCATTTATTTATCAAACTTATATGCCACCTGTCTTGTCAGAGGTGAGGCTAGGCAACTTATAGACATTGGATAAAATGCAGGATACAATATTAAAACAATAAAGATCTTAAATTTAAAAATGCAATTAAAATACAAGTAAGCAAGATAGAGAGGGAAGGTGCAACCATACTGAATGGAGGTAGAATTGCTCATAGCTTCACAGGCAGTGGTGAAATTTATTTTATTTTATTTATTTTATTAGTCATATTTCTATGCTGCCCACTCTCCGAGGACTCTGAGCGGCTTACACCAAAGACAGTATACTAAATAGCATATTGCCCCCTAACAATCTGAACCGGTTTACTACCAGTTCGCTGACTGTTCGCAATGCGCACCACGCGCACCAGAAGGAGGCATGGGGTAAGTAGAACAGCGCAGGAGGGTGTGATAGCTGTGGCATGGGATTTTTTTTTTTTTTACTTTTAAAAGCACTTTTTAAAAAATGCTTTTAAAAGTAAAAAAAAAAAGGCTCTGACGATCAGGCAGCTCAGCTGGGATTGTCAGAGCCTTTTTTTTTTAACCTTTTAATAGCATTTTTTAATTGCTGATGGTTTGGCAGGTGGTTCGGAGAACTGGTAGCAAAAATCCCTGCCCCCTGCCCATGCCCACCGAATCACCCGGTCGCCCGCTTGCTGCTTCTTTTAAAAAATGCTATTAAAAGGTTAAAAAAAAGGCTCTGACAATCCCAGCTGAGCTGCCTGATCGTCAGAACCTTTTTTTTTTTTACTTTTAAAAGCATTTTTTAAAAGAAGCGGCAAGCGGGCGATTCGGTGGGCATGGGCAGGGGGGGGAGGGCAGGGATTTTTGCTACTGGTTCTCAGAACCACCTGCCGCCATTACTATCGGATCGGCTGATCCGGTCCAAACTGGGTGGCAGCATTGAAGCTTCCGGCTTAATATGGCTTCCAAAGCTGGAAGAAAATGCCTGCTTCCGCGTCTTTATTGGGAGTCAGGGGTTTTCTGGAACGCTGTTCACAGGGGTGGGCAACTATGATATCTTTATGATCTGTGGACTTCAACTCCCAGAATTCCTGAGCCAGCCTCTCAGGAATTCTGGGAGTTGATGTCCACAGGTCATAAAGATGCCAGAGTTCCCATCCCTGCTCTATAACATTACCCACCTCCAACATGCCACACCCTCCTTTATGAGCTCTTCCTTGCATAAGCAACAGGATTACTTCAGGTGGTGGGAGCTAATCATAGATTCCAACTTCCTTACACTGTGGTTTTCAGACTACAATCCTGCGCGTGAAAATTCTTTACATAAAACAACTAGAAAAGTTCAGAATACTGAAGTAATTTATTCTAATTGGTTTACAAAAAGACCAGAGTTTTTGTTTTATGGAAGAGTTAGAGCACAAATGGTCTGAAATCTCTCAATTGGAAGTGGCCGGGTGGATTCCGTTCAACTTTTTATTTCACTTTTGTGAAAACTTTGTAAAAATTATCCAAAATCTTTGGGGAAACATTCATGAATCACTAAAACTCCCTGGATAAATAAAGAGCCAGTATTATTTTAAATGAACTACTGACAGTTTGACAAACAGTTTTAAATACTCAGTTCAGCACTAAATGAATCATATATAATAGATCCCTTGCCTATTCCTCCCTTTCTATAAGTTCCATTTTAAGTCAGTATAAATTTCATGAATTATTTCATTGAAAGTCATTGGTGGATTTCAAGGAAGCCAAAGTTTATTTTAAAAACTAAATAATATGCTTTGAAATGTATGGTGCATGCTTAGATGAACTCCATTCTTTTGCCTGAAATTATCTGCCTCTAAGAAGACTATAAACACACTGCAAAGAGAGGAACACATTTTAATAATAATAATAATAATAATAATAATAATAATAATAATAATAATAATAATAATAATAATACCAATAATAATAAGGGAGATGCCAGAGTCGAAGAAAAAGAACTGGAAAAAATCATGAAATATCGCGACCTGGCCATCAAAACTACAGGGCTATGGATGAAACATATAACCGTGATACCCATTGTCATCGGGGCACTTGGTACCATGTCTAAGAATTTTATAAGATACATCAGCAAATTGCAGCTTCCTGCAATAACACCAGCGGAACTGCAAAAAACTGTGCTACTTGGAACATCATACATCTTAAGAAGGTACTTGGTTGATATCTAGGACTCTGGCAGCAACCCATATCAACCATTAGCACCAGTCAATGGTATTTGTGATGCATTTTTGAATGTTCAGTTGACTGAGTTGCATGTTTAATGAAGATAATAATAATGATAATAATAATAATAACAACAACAACAACAACAACAACAATAATAATAATAATAATAATAATAATAATAATAATAATAATAATAATATGAATGCAGCAAAATTGCACAAACTGATTACAAAGCTAGACATGACCAAGTTGCTAAATTAATCTCCAGAAGTTGTGGGTCCTCCATCACTGAAGGCTTTTGAGAAAAGAATGGACAATCATTTGTTTGGAATGGTATGAGGTCTCCTGCTTGAGCAGGGGGTTGGACTAGAAGACCTCCAAGGTCCCTTCAACTCTATGTCCTATGTTTAATGTATTTGTTACTCAGGATTATAAATTACTTCAATGCAGTGACTCTAGCAGAATAAAATTTGTCTGTTACAAAGTTAAACAACAACATCAGTATTTAATAATCATTAATCCTGTTGCATGAAGAAAACACTTTCCACTATAGATAAGCACCAACTACTTCAATCTTCAAGAGATTTCTGGAACCAGGCCTTTAATGGCCTTCCTGAATACTAAATTTTTTGGAGCTTCTCCAATCCTGCTGGTATGTGTTTTATAGAAGAGTGGTACCAGCAGATAAGGCCTATTTTTGACTGCTTTGAAACAGTGTTGAATTAAAGACTACTGAGTCTTACTGGATAAGCAGATATAGTACTGCAGGGAACAAATAGCCCAAGTATTTTCCCTTCACTGTACTTAACATGATAATATTTTCTGAAGTCTCTGCTGTCATAGGATTCAGTTTAAAAGCCAAGTACCTTCCAAACACTTTCTTCATGGTTTTTGAAAGCTCCAGCTCATCTTTTGCTAAGAGTCCCTCATCTTGAAAAGGTATTCCCTTAAAATAAGAATCCAAATTGTTTTGTTCGGCACCATCTACATAGACAGTCTTCTTCTCTTTCTTCCAAACCACATTCTTCAATAAGAAGGAATGAAGAAAAACTCACCAGCTGTGCTCTCAGCTCTTTCACTTTGCCAGACGGCACTTAATAGTCCCCTTGCAGTGCCTTCTAGTTTGTATCCGACTGTTTCATTTATTCCCATGGGGTTTGGTAGAAAGGGATAACTGTCAGTGGGATTGAAGAAAGTGAGCATCAGGAAAGCAGAAGAGGCTTCTTGACATAGTGACAAATTGCTGTTCCAGTCCCTTAAGTGAGGTGTCTCTGATCACCCTCTACCTGTTGCTACCCCTTCTCTATGGCAGAGACAGAAGTCCTTATCTTTTCAGAGCCTCTAGATCTGAATTGTTGAAGCTGTGGAACTGAAATAGAGGAGCTGCAATTGGCATAATAAAAATGAAGTGTGTTTATTAATTTGGACGCTGGTCTTTCTGCTTTTATATAGCAAATGTTATTAAGAAAACAAAGATCATGGCTCCCGGCCCTCTCAATTCCTGGCAAATAGATGGGGAAGAAATGGAGGTAGTGACAGATTTTATTTTCCTGGGCTCCAAGATCACCGCAGATGGGGACTGCAGCCAAGAAATTAAAAGATGCTTGTTCCTGGGGAGGAAAGCTATGACAAACCTAGACAGCATACTAAAAAGCAGAGACATCACCCTGTCAACAAAAGTGTGTATAGTCAAGGCTATGTTTTCCCCAGTTGCAACTGGGAAAACATGGCTGTGAAAGTTGGACCATAAGAAAGGCTGAAAGTCAAAGAATTGAGGCCTTTGAACTATGGTGTTGGAGAAGACTCCTGCGAGTCCCTTGGACTGCAAGGCGATCAAACCAGTCAGTCCTAGAGGAGATCAACCCTGACAGATCTTTAGAAGGCCAGATCCTGAAGATGAAACTGAAATGCTTTGGTCACTTAATGAGAAGGAAGGACTCACTGGAGAAGAGCCTAATGCTGGGAACGATTGAGAGCAAAAGAAGGGGATGGCAGAGAATGAGTTGGCTGGATGGAGTCACTGACGCAGTTGCCGTGAGCTTAAATTGTCTCTGGGGGATGGTAGAGGATAGGAAGGCCTGGAGGAAAGTTGTCCATGGAGTCGCGTTGGGTCGGACATGACTTCGCAACTAACAACAACAATAGCAAATGTTATCAATGTTATCATTACTATACACATGCTGAATGAGAAGCCTGCTTTCTGACCCTTCCCAGAGTATCCAACACAATCTCATTATTGGTATGTACAGTAACACATTCATCTCTAACCTTGTAATGTTACATTTGAAACTGCTGTATGCAATAAAGAGACACTTAATGCATCAGACTCCTGAACAACCCTCAGCAAATATTTCCAGGCACACAGCTTGCTGCTAGGATTAAACATGGAAGCTCTCTATATAGGCTAGAGAAGAATCTTAATTTAATACTATAACATGCTCTAGAAAAATGATGAATGTTCTCTGTATAACTCAAGATGCAACTTTCTTGCTATATCCCAGGGCAATTAAAGCTGTTGCTTCTTTTTCCTCTATCATTCCACATGGACTCCTTGATGTTTGTTTCAAAGACAAAAGGCACTGAAAGTAAGTAGTTGTTGATTATTTATACTGCTCATATTTATGCCAAATAAATTCAGGCAGGGGTGGGTTCTAAATTTTTTTACTACCAGTTCTGTGGGCATGGCTTATTTTGTGGGCGTGGTTTGATGGTCATGTGACAATTCTTTAGGATTTAGCAGAGGTACTGGTCTACTACTCTGCTACTGCTTGCTACTGCTTGCAGAGCCATACCGGTCTACCCATTTGTTTTTGGAGCATTCCGGTCAACCGATTTGTTTTTGGAGGCATTGGTCTACCCAGTTGTTTTTGGAGGCACCGGTCTACTCATTTGTTTTTGGAGGCACCAGTCTACTCATTTGTTTTTGGAGGCACCGGTCTACCACCACACTGCCTTTTAACACTGATCAGCTGTTGGGCGGCCCTTTGAAGCCCCGTGGCAAGAATTTAAACAGTTTTTTTCCTTCTAGCCGATCAGCTGGGACTCGAGAGGCAACAAATAGATTGGGGGTAAGAATAACACAGGGGCGGGGAGTGGGAGGCCCCAGCTCCCAAACAAAGAGAACCGGTTTGATGATGTCATATCGTCACCGCTACCGGCTCGGCCGAACCGGGCCGAACCGGGAGGAATCCACCATCTGAAATACTGTATATCTTGTATGTTTAAGCTACTGAAGAGTTGGGGGAGATTTCTCTGCATGCTCAGGTGAGATAGCTAAAAACAGGTGAGCTGTAAAACTCCTATCACACATACAACCCCATCAACCTAGGGCAGCCTGGGAAGAAACAGCAATTATTGTTCCTTTCTTTTCTTCCCCACAGTCAGGAGGAAGAAGGAAACTTTCTTTCCTACTAATCAAGATACACAAAGTTGGTTTAAACCCACAATTTAGTATTCAGTGTGGAGAGATCAAACCTTAAAATCATGTTGACAGATTACAGGACCTCGAGATATAACCTGGCACCAAAAAGAAAAAAAAAAGTTCAGTGTTGTGTTTGCAATATTGCTGTGTTTTAGTGAGAAAAGATAAAGTGACACACAAAGGCCAATACCTTTCTGTCTGCTCACACAACTGCCCAACAGCTCCAACCCTTTCAAAAGACTTGAGGTCCAGTGGCTCAAAGTTGTTGTGACTTCAATGTTTGTTACAATCAAAGACCAGAGACCCGAACAATTTAAGAACACTCAAGGAGTTAAAAATTCTAGACGAAAATAATAAATAACAGATAAAATATATATTAAAACCACAATTTGCCATATCTGTCAACTTCAATCTCAGTGGAGAATCCAGGGATCTGAGAATGGATGAGATAAAGACCAGATATTCTCCTCTTGGATCCATTGAACAGGGAAAACAATTCAGAAAGCACTTGATGCTGTGATCAGATCATTCCAAGGTATGGTTCCTAAACTAAAGGAAACAGTCACGCCTGAAAATGTATCATCTCCATTTTACCAAGTGCCATATGTAAAAGTTGTTTTTGTTGTTCAGCTTGCCTCTCAACCTAGATCCCACTAGGCATTCCTTACTTAACAAATCTGTCATTCCTAAGCTTTGAAAGTGCATCCAAAGAAAACCATTGAATGTTCTGAAAACTTACTTTATGATGATTTATGATTCTTCAAGCCTTTGGCTTCCGTTGAATTCCCAGATGCATATTTTTGTCATCAAGTGTTTTAAAATTGTGAAGAAAGAGGTAAACAAGTGTTCGGAAGAACTGGCTAATTTCCACATTAATTTCATTTCCCACTTGCAAGAGCAAGCAGTGATTTCTCATATATAGAAAAATGTGCCCTGTGAAAAAGCATATTATAATTACTACTTTTATTAGATACTGCTAGATATTGAAAGCAGTTTCCCCCTTTCCATATTAGTTTAGAGTGTAAAATAACACATTTACAATTAAATGTAAAGGAGGTATATTCAATAGAGTATAGTTATCATACTAAATATGTGCCTAATTTGAACAGCTGTTTAGTCATATATGACTTTTTTCATTCACAGCAAGGAAAGCTAGTTAACAGAAAATATATACCATTTAGAGTGCAAATGCAGATCTGCACCTTTTAAAAAGAAAAAAAAAGACATATCTGCAATAATAAGTTACTATATTTATTCTGGTTTTTCACATACAAAATCTCACTTTTCTACTAGTGATTAATAGTCTCCCCTATAGTGCTGAACAACATTATTGTGCAAAACTAACAGTGTTTATTTATTTAGAAATATCTTATTTAATTTATAGGCTGCCCAACTTCCAAACAACTCTCAACAGCTTAAAACTAAAACCCAAGTTTTTAAACAAAATGTACAACAGACCAGAAAAATAAAGTACCCATCTACCTAAAGAAGGGGAAAAAATTACTAAAATAAAGTAAAGCAAAAGAAAAGGATAAAGGAGGTTCATGATCACCATGTCCATAGAACAATAATTCTTCAACAATTTCCTAAAGAATGTAAAGGTGGGAGCCTCTGGCGGGAAATCGTTGAATGATTTCTTGCATGAACCAGGAAGTCTTGCATAACTTCCTGGATCATGCAAGATTATTTAGTTGATGGAACCCAGAGTGCACTCACTCTGCGGGACCCATCTTGCTTGGCCAGAAGCCAAGATGTAAAATTGAGTATCATCCTGTGGTGAAATTCAATTTTTTTTACTACCGGTTCTGTGGATGTGGCTTGGTGGGCGTGGTGTGGCTTGCTGGGTATGGCTTGGTGGGCCTGACAGGGGAAGGATACTGCAAAATTCCCATTCCGTCCCCACTCCTGGGGGAAGGATATTGCAAAATCTCCATTCCCACTCCACTCTGGGAGCCAGAGGTGGTATTTGCGTATTTGCCAGTTCTCCGAACTACTCAAAATTTCTGCTACCGGTTCTCTAGAACCTGTCAGAACCTGCTGGATTTCACCCCTGGTATCATCTGTATATTAATGATACCTGACCCCAAACCAGCAGATAATTTTATTCAGTGATTTCATGTTAAATTGAATGTGAGTATCAAACAACTGACGGCGGCAGATGATAGGCAGAATATCTTCCCACTTGTCAATACCATTTGAAACTGGACAAAGAGAAAGGAGGACAGTTGTTGTAAAACAGGGTCTCCTATCCACAACTCCTGAAGCAGACCCTTAACATTGTGATTGATAGTGTCAAAAGGTGCTGAGAAATCAAGGAGCCTCAGGATGGAAACACCACCAACCCCATCCTGGCTTCATCACAGGTCATCAAGAAGTGCAACCAATGAATCTCCATACTAAACTCTGGCTTGAAATCAGGGTCCAAATAATGTGTTTCATCTGGAGATGAAGCCCAACTATCCTCTCTACCACCTTACCTAAAAAGGAAATGTTGGAAAGTGATCAAGCAATATCTTCTTAAATATCACTGCCTGGACCCAAACACAGGTAACCTCCTGACAGCTTTAACTATCCAAAAGGGACCTGGATTTAACAAGCAGGTGGCCAAGCTAATACTGAAAAATTTGTATACTTTTTCAGTAATCACAGGATCAAACTCAGCCCAGACAACTATATAAAGCCTTTGCCCAGGTACCTTAATGGACCCATCTAGTCAGAGTCCAATTCTCTGTGCATTCAAGAGACTTTGTTTTTCTAAAAGTGAGAATATTCTTCACATCAATTCTGCTAATGGTCCTGCTGCATCTCCTTCCTCAGCAGAGATCAGGTTGTTGTAAACAGGGCTGCCAGATAGCTATAACGGTGAAAAAATAAGAAAAATATATTGCTATATTACTTGGAATTAATGGACCAGATCAGCTACTAAATTGTGAATGAAGACAGCTTTATTATAAACTTGACTTGACGTTGAAACAGCAACAGTTAGGGCCACCAAGGATCTGGTAACCTGCTCCAAGAAGAGAAGAGAAGCTGGATACTGGGTTATGCTCAATTTTCCTGAGAGTTGATCACTTGCAGATTCCACCATATCCCTCATCTATTTTGGTCTTGATTTTCCAGCCTGTTCCCCCTACCCTGATGTATCCCCAGATTCCTCAACCCTTTGCTTTTCTACCCCAGGCCATGGCAGCCATTTTCCCCTTCCTGCTTACATTTATTCCTATCCCAATTCACATCCACATTCACAACAGCTTTGCAACCCATTCAATAACAAGGACAAGTTTTATATTACTTTAGCAAAGGCCGAGTAATGATATGAAGATATTCTATGTCATAACAGGGAAAAGACTTATACTTTTCTCAGTTTGTTTATAAATTCTTGTCTCGAAGCAGAGCAGGATGCAAAGAAACAATAAATGAGCATAAAAAGAAGCAACCTCATATCTCAGCATTTTCTCTATGATTATGTAAATAGTGCCAAATAAGTCCAGGTGATTTTATCACATCTGTAATACTGTATATCTTGTATGTTTAAGCTACTGAAGAGTTGGGGGAGATTTCTCTGCATGCTCAGGTAAGATAGCTAAAAACAGGTGAGCTGTAAAACTCCTATCACACATACAACCCCATCAACCTAGGGCAGCCTGGGAAGAAACAGCAATTATTGTTCCTTTCTTTTCTTCCCCACAGTCAGGAGGAAGAAGGAAACTTTCTTTCCTACTAATCAAGATACACAAAGTTGGTTTATACCCACAATTTAGTATTCAGTTTGAAGAGATCAAACCTTAAAATCATGTTGACAGATTACAGGGCCTCGAGATATAACCTGGCACCAAAAAGAAAAAAAAAAGTTCAGTGTTGTGTTTGCAATATTGCTGTGTTTTACTGAGAAAAGATAAAGTGACACACAAAGGCCAACACCTTTCTGTCTGCTCACACAACTGCCCAACAGCTGCAACCCTTTCAAAGAACTTGAGGTCCAGTGGCTCAAAGTTGTTGTGACTTCAATGTTTGTTACAATCAAAGACCAGAGCAATTTAAAAACACTCAAGGAGTTAAAAATTCTAGATGAAAATAATAAATAACAGATAAAATATATATTAAAACCACAATTTGCCATCCAATCTGTCAGTTGCACACTGTCAGCATGGCTGAACTATAATATATCAATCCTTAAACTGTGAGGCCCATAGTCATTAAATACTAAAATGCAAGGGAATGATAATGCAAAAAGGTTTGCTACATTAATTGTGTAAAATACAGTTAATTCTGTGTTTCCCTAAAAATACAACCTACTCAGAAAGTAAGTCCTAGCTTGATTTTTATATGTGTGCCCAATATAAGCCCTACTCCCCAAAATAAGCCCTAATTAAGACTCCACCACTCCAGGGTACACAGGTAAAAATTAAACTAGGGTGGGGATGGGGGTGGTGGAGCTGCTCGACTACTTACCTTCGGACAGTTGCAGCCAGGCCTCGCACACCTCGGCCCATTTGTTCTGCAGCCGGCAAGGCTTTCCTGAACAGCATTTTGGATAGATCTGCTACAGAGGCCTTTCCTGAAGGCCTTTCCTGAAGGCTTCTCAAGCTGTTATCGGCTACAGAGGAAAGCCAAGGCTTCAGGAAAGCCTTGCTGGCCTTGCCGGATGAAGAAGTTCCTGAAGGTCTCTAATAGCAAAAAATAGGCCGGGGGCAATGCACACAATGGAGGTGAGTCAGTGGATGACATCCCCCTGAAAATAAGACCTGGTGGTGCCTTTCTTTGGTGGGAAAAAAATATATAAGACAGGGTCTTATTTTTGGGAAAACACGGTAGCTATGATGGATTCATTACCTGTTTCCAATGTATCCCCAGTGTTGCTATGTAAAAACTAGTCACCTGAGCTATGATCACAGTCTGAAGATAAGTACTGCTGGAATGGCCAGGATACCTATCAATTATTGGGAAGATAAAAAATATCTCTATAAAAAGAGCATCAAAGGAGTATGTATCCAATGGTCCCCACCTCAATGTTATTGGTAGCACCTCCAGCATACAGAACATGTCTATTAAGAACACTCAATAGGAAAACAAAAAACAAACAAACAAAAATGAGTATGCATGTTAGACTTACAGGAAAAAGCATTCTTTAGGTTGAAAGAATCAGGATAAACAAAGGAAAAAAATGGATAAGCCCATCCAACTGGACAACAAGGCCTCAAGGAAAATAGATTTGAAGGAAACAGACTCTTTGTTGAGCACAAGCAAAATTAAATCTAATGCCATTATGTGCATAATTACACCCCACCCCACTGATGCTCACTGCCAGTGAAAATCCAAAAGGATTAAAATCCTCCAGCAAATACTTCCCTCATTTTTAACCTTAAGGGAGGGGAATTTTGCTTGCTTGGGAATTTAGTCAACTGGCTGATGTAGCCTCCCTTTACTATTTACTTAATGGGATCTCTAACCACTTAACATTGCATTTGTGCCTGTTGTTCAACGTATTATATAATAATTTGCTATTATTCAAAGATGCATGATGAAGACTGGTATCTAAAAATCTCTATTTTCTAACGCTTGTGTCTGGTGGATAGGTCTGCTTGAAAATAAAGTGTATATATCATTACTTAGATCCAGATTGCATAACATGGAAAATATAATTGGTTACATTATTTAACTTTGCATTACAACCATAAGGATAGTGAGAATAAAAAAGATCTCTGCTGACATTGTAAGGCACAATTTAACTGTGTTAAATTGTTATTGCTAATATTCTTAACACCAGTGGTGGGATTCAAATTTTTTTTACTACCGGTTCTGTGGCCGTGGCTTGGTGGGTATGACTTGGCTTGCTGGGAGTGGCAGGGGAAGAATACTGTAAAATCTCCATTCCCACCACACTCCAGGGGAAGGATAGTGTAAAATCTCCATTCCCTCCCCACTCCACGGGAAGGTTACTGCAAAATCCCCATTTCCTCCCGATCAGCTAAGTCTCAGGAGGTAGAGAATAGATGGGGACAGGGCCAGTCAGAGGTGGTATTTACCAGTTCTCAGAACTACTCAAAATTTCCGCTACCGGTTCTCCAGAACTGGTCAGAACCTGCTGAATACCACCTCTGCTTAATACAGCATCTTAAGGATTCTTTAATTAAATGGAGAGAAGGATTTTTTTTCCCAGCTGCAAGTGCCATATCAGATGTGTCATTCTATTCTCAGTCCTTTTAGTGATATCACATGCTGAACCTTCTAAATGAATCACATCAACCCTTCCAGATTTCATTCACTCATAGACAAATTTAACAGGGATTCCTTTTTGTTACAGGTTTAAGAGGTTTATACACTTTGTTGACCTTTAGATTTCAGACTTAGAGGGAGGTCAGTGACTTATATATTCATTCATAATACCTCGGAGTGAGTTTTCTAAAGTATCATTTTTCTTGATTCAAGTATCAAACAGATTTATTTATTTGTTTGTTTGATTTATGTGCCGCCCATCTTGTCCAGCGTTACATTCAGACTCCTGGGCTTTTAAAGAGTATTGTCAGATAATACACAGTTTTAGGCATTAAATCCTGAACAATGAAATTTTTGAAATATGTGTTATCCAAGGGTAACAGCCTTTTACTGTTCAAATGGGTTTCCATTACCATCATTCCAAGATGTCATAACTTTAAAGATCAGAATCATGAAGGCAATGATTTTTTTCCCCTCTAATACTCCATGGAAGTGAAAATTGGATTTTGAAGAAATAGAACATTTTTTTAACACTTTGGAACTTTGATGTTAGAAAAGACTTCAGAATAACAAAATATCAGAGTTGGAAGGGACTTTGGAGGTCTCCTAGTATAACCCACTGCTCAAACAGGAGACCCTATACCCTTCCAGACAAATGGTTGTCCAATCTCTTCTTAAAAACCTCCAGCAATGGAGGATCCACAACTTCTGGAGGCAAGTTGTCCCACTAATTAATTAATTCTAACTGTCAGGAAATTTCTCCTTAGTTCTGGGTTGGATATCTCTTTGATCAGTTACTTCTTGTCCTGCCTTCATATGCTTTGGAGAATAGGTTGACTCCCTCTTCTCTGTAAGAGCCCCGCAAATATTGGAAGACTGCTATCATGTCATCCCTAGTCCTTCTCTTCGTTAGACTAGACAAACTGATGACACTATGTTGTATCATAGTGACTAAAACTGGACTAAAACTGGACTAAAACAGCATTCCTCTTGTGGTCTTACTAAAGCAATATAAAACAGTGCTAACACTTTTTTAAAAAATTTTTAATTTTGATTTATATGCCGCCCTTCTCCGGAGACTCAGGGCGGCTTACAATGCGCTAAGCAATAGCCTTCATTTTGTATATTTATACAAAGTCAGCTTATTGCCCCCACAACTGGGTCCTCAATTTACCTACCTTAGAAAGGATGGAAGGCTGCGTCAACCTTGAGCCTTGGCGAGATTCAAACCTGCAGTAATTGCAGGCAGCTGGTCTTAATAACCAGCTTAATAACAGGGTGCCTTAGACCACTGTACTACCAAGGCTCTTGATTTTGACACTATCCCTGTGTTGATGCAACCCAGGACTGCATTGGCTTTTTTGGCAGCTGCAGGCTCATATTTTGGTGCTGGTCCACTAGGATTCCCACTTCCAGGAATATCATGAATAACCCAGAAAAGAAAAGATGGATCAAGGAGCAAATCAATCCCAAATTGTAAAGGCACAAACGACCAGGCTCAAATTGTAACATTTTGTGCATATTATGCAAAGACCCAACATTCTTGAGAAATCCATTATGCTGGGAAATATGGAAAGAAACGGAAGAAAAGGATGATCAGTAGCAAGATGGATGGACTTGATATAGGGTGATTGCTGCACCACTGGAAAACAAAAATGATCAAATTCAAGAAATAATCCTAGAAATATTCAGCTATATGGTTATTAAGAGTCAGTTCTGACTTGATGGCTCATACGCAGCCATGAAAAAATGGCTTGAAAAAATATGACTGAGAGATGAAACCAGAAACATCTGGAAAATTTAAGGTTCAGTAGTTGTTTAATAAACTTTTCCCCATCAATTTCTTGATAACTCTCAATGTCTTGCCATTTTTCTCTATTTTTCTTAGATTGGTATCTTGGATGTTATCATCTCTATTGTGTAGCGTTTCAGTATTTTTTTTATCTTTCTTTGATCTCCTTTGAGTTGGTTACTATCTGTCCATTGGCATCCTTTAGCATACCAATTTGAGATTGGAACCTCTTTCTGAGTTCAGAGATCTATCACTATAGATTAAATCAAATCTTAGAACCTGTTTTACTTTAAATATCCCAAGAAAATGGTACGTATGAACTTTGAATAGGGGTGTAATCCAGGTATTAAATTATAGTCCAGCAAAGTTCTCCACTTTGAATTAAATTCTATGTCAGATTTGTTTGTATGAATTTCAAAGTATGAATGTAGTATGAATTTCTTCAAGTATGAATTTCTTTCAGACACTACAGCACAATATTGTGACTTGGTAAACCATTCCTCCAAAATGAAAATCACATAACCATTCCAGTAAAAACTATATTATAGCCACAGTGCAGTGTATATAATTATATATGTTAACTGTAATTAGAGGGAATATATGCTTAATAAGTTTTAATAAGAATATCACAGGTTGAAATGGAAACTTGGATTTTAAATTTTATTTAACTCTAATATGAATTACATTCTTGAAGTCAAGCAAGCTCAGTGAAAAGGGGAGCGGGGGATTCTCTGAATATCTTTCAGAGAGAAGAATTCAGATTAACCAATCAGGTTGTGGCTGCAATCAATTTACAAGCATCAACTTAACATAAAGCCGAGACATATGGAAATCAGGCTGGAACATAGAGCCAAACATATGTTATTGCTGCTCTTATCTAGACATGGCGAGATCTGTTCCATATTTAGACAATGCAGGGAACTTGAATTCCTCTCATTCAAAGCACCTTAGAGGAATACTTCTCCAGCCATTTCCTAAATACAAGTTCCTCTGAGGATACATTAGTGAATCATCCTTTCATTAAAAATAAATCACTTTTGAACAAGTGGCCAGCAGCAACCTAACAAATCCTATTTCTCTTCCCTTCTTGAATGGAAAGCTAATATGGCCATAGTGTTGTCTCCTGATCTAAGTGACATTTGATAGAATGATATTGAACTTTCCACATTGAGTTAAAAAGTAAAGTATATGTGCACTTGATTTCAGCAAAATACTGTGATTCTTCATTTCATTTAAGAAGAATAGGAGAACATAAAACAAACTATAAAAAGGCTTCACCTTTTTCCATTATATAACTTCACATTATAATGTGAAAGTATAAGAAGTTGGTTACCACTATATTTCCACCTAGTTAGTGTCACATTTAATGAAGATTTTCTTTCATTTTACAACAACATCCCACCTAAAGTAAGCTATTATATTTCATAGAATATTTATAAAGATAAAATGAATTGTAAACTTTGGTTAATTGTAATTCTGGTCTAATTTGAAACAGTCTCTTTAAATAAAATTATTGATTTTCATTTTTTTTTCAAATTGAGATAGAATATAATATCCAGTGTTTAAGTTAAAGCATCACTAAGTAACTTCATTAATCTTCTCCATTACTCTATTACAGTAGGATTTTTTCCATCTTGTGTTTTCCAAATTGATGGACTGATCAAATGAGAGGAGGAGGAGGAGGAGGAGGAGGAGGAGGAGGAGGAGGAGGAGGAGGGGGAGATGATTATAGAGGATGTCAAGAATGACAGACCAGATAGGAATAAAAGTAATAGGGTATCACTCTCACCAAAGACCTGTGTGAAGATCAAGGTTTTCATAGACATCCTAACCAACAGCAGTGTAGAGCCATCTAGATCATGTAGGGATACTGAATTCAGAGGGAAGGCACTGCTACAGAGAAGTCATATTTTTAGAATCCTGATAAAGGATTTTATCAGGCACGAGCCTGGTGGCTCAGCAGACTAAAAGCATTGTGATTAACACCAGTTGTCTGCAATTATTGTAAGTTCGAATCTCACCAGGCTCAAGGTTGACTCAGCCTTCCATCCTTTCTAAGGTAGGTGAAATGAGGACCCAGTTTGTGAGGGCAATAAGCTGACTTTGTATAAATATACAAAAGTATGAAGGCTATTGCTTAATGCATTGTAAGCCGCCCTGAGACTCCGGAGAAGGGCGGCATATAAATCAATTTTTTAAAAAAATGATATTGTTTAATAGAATTAGATCCTTGAACTGCATTTTGGATTTTGAATAAAATAAAATATATATTTTTTAAATTTGATTTATATGCCGCCCTTCTCCGGAGACTCAGGGCAGCTTACAGTGTGTTAAACAATAGCCTTCATCCTTTTGTATATTTTATACAAAGTCAGCTTATTGCCCCCACAAACTGGGTCCTCAATTTACCTACCTTAGAAAGGATAGAAGGCTGAGTCAACCTTGAGCCTGGCAAGATTCAAACTTACTTTAATTGCAGACAGCTGGTGTTAAATTACAGTTATATATAAAATAATAAAGCAAAGGTGCATTTTGAGTTGCTCTAGAAGCGAGATTGGCAGCATAGAAATTTGATGATAATGATGATGAGGGAGGGAGGGAGGGACAGAGAGACAGGCAGGCAGGCAGAGACAGAGAGGCAGAGAATTTTAGTTTTGTCCTCTATAAAAAAAATCTTGCTTATGTTAGCAATAATATTAACAAGTAGATGGATGGATGGATAACTCATATATTAAAATTAACCAGCAGACAAGAACCATGTCACAATGGTTGGAATGCAGTATTGCAGCCCAACTCTGCCCAGTCTGAGTTCAATCCTGACATGTTCAAGATTGACTCAGCCTTCCATCCTTCTGAAGTTGGTAAAATGAGAAGCCAGATTTTTTTTGGGTGGAGGGCCAAAATGCTGTCATTTGTAAACCACTCAGAGAGTGCTGTAAAGCACTATGGAACAGAATATAAGTCTAACTGCTAACTGCTATTAAATTCTAGCAGTATTAAAAGAGACTTTATTGGCTAAATTCCAACTCTCAAATAGTAATAGGAAGATAGCTGGTAGGCATCAACCATGAAATACTATCAATGCTTATTTAAGCAAACATATTCACCTAGATTAAGCTATGATAAAAACCTAGGGAAATGATCATTTAATGCTACACAATATAATCATTTTTAGTGGTATCTCTACTGTCCTAAATATTGTTGGCAGTGCAATTCTTTTTCTTCCAAGATAAGGATTTAAATAACCACACTGATGCTATCTGATACTCAGATATGATACCATGTGTGTATGTTTTGCTTAGGATACATTCATTCATTCATTCATTCATTCATTCATTCATTCATTCATTTCATCAAGCATGTATTAGATAACAGATATAAGTATAGAACATAATTATACATGAGATGGATACAAATACATGAGATGGATACAAATAAAAGGGACATTAGGACAGGGACGGTAAGCACGTTGGTGCGCTTATGCTCACCCCTTACAGACCTCTTAGGAATGGGGTGAGGTCAACAGTAGACAGTCTAAGATTAAAGTTTCGGGGGTTTGGGGAAGAAATCACAGAGTCAAGTAGTGCATTCCAGGCATTAAAAACTCTGTTCCTGAAGTCATATTTTCTGCAATCGAGTTTGGAGCAGTTTATCTTAAGTTTGTATCTATTGTGTGCTCGTGTATTGTTGTGGTCGAAGCTGAAGTAGTCATTGACAGGTAGGACATTGTAGCAAATAGTTGTATGTACTACACTTAGATCAGACTGAAGGCAGCATAGTTCTAAATTGTCTAAGCCCAAAACTTTAAGTCTGGCGGCATAAGGTATTCTATTGCAGGAGAGGAATGGAGGACTCTTCTCGTGAAATATCTCTGGACTCTCTCAATTGTATTAATGTCCAATATGCAGTATGGGTTCCAGACAGATGAGCTGTATTTGAGAATTGGTTTAGCAAATGTTTTGTATGTGCTAGTTAATAGTACAATATTACTAGAGAAGAAGCTACACAAGATTAGGTTAACAAGTTTTAATGCCTTTTTGGCAATGCTGGCACTTAGATCATTTGAGATCAGTACTCCAAGGTCCTTAACAGAGTGAGGGTCGTCTACGAGGTCATATCTGCCCAGCTTGTATTTTGTGTTTTGATTTTTTTTTTTTGCCAGTGTGTAAAACAGAGCATTTGTTGGTTGAGTTTTGGAGTTGCCACTTGTTTGACCATTCTGACAGATAGTCAAGGTCTCTTTGTAGGGTAGCAGTATTGTCAGTGGTGTTGAATAGTTTTACATCATCAGCAAAGAGAATGCTGTTGCTTATAATATGATCACAAAGGTCGTTTATGTAAAGTATAAAGAGTGTGGATCTTAAAACGCTTCCTTAGGGGACACTGCTGTTAACAGGTGCAAGGTTTGATAGGGCGCTCCCTATTTTGATTACTTGTTGCTTGTTTGATAGGAATGCAGCTATCCACTTATGCAGGGATCCGGAAATGCCATCAGATTTTAGTTTTAGAAGTAGTTTGTCGTGTACTACTGAATTAAAGGCTTTACAGAAGTCTATATAAATTATGTCTATTGCTTTACCCTGATTGAGTTGTGAAGTCCATATGTTTTTGCAATTTAAGAGTTTGCAGATTGCAGGACAATTTTTTTTTGAAGCCTAACTGCTTGTTAGAGAGTAGGTTGTCTCTAAGTAGAGGGTAATGGATTGGTTTATGATTGATTCCATGACTTTGCAGGTGATGCAACATAATGAGATTGATCTGTAATTATCAACTAGACTGGGGTCACCCTTTTTGAAAACAGGCATAACCGTGGCTAGTGACCATGAGTTAGGCAAGGAGCTGGTTCTGAAAGATATTTCATAGATTATGTTAAGAGGTTCTGCTAAGGTGGTTGAGAGCTTTTTTAAGAAGTAGAATTAAACATGTAGAACCTACATATAGTTTAAAGCTATGGAATGGGACAGAAATATGCTTAGAATAAATGGAAATAAATTGATTACTTTTTAGCATACTCAATATTAATTCACAATTCAAAGGGTATTTCATATAGCTATTTTAACCCCATCAAGTTCCTGATGAGTGCATGAACAGAGTTCTCCATGTCGACCTTTGCCTAATAACCTTATATCCTTTTCAAGGATAATTCTATAATTTCTTGGATCTTAACTATCCATTTGTCCATGATGATCTAATTCTAGTTTCTCAAGCATTGCAGGCATAGTAAGTGTCTAATTGCCTATCATCCATTCTCATAACTTGTCCAAGGTATATTCATTTATGCTTGCTAATGATCTTAAGAGACAGTCTTTATTTTGTTCTGTGTTGATTGGATTACAGTTATCAGATCCATAATGTAAAGGTTCTAACATGTTTTATTGCTCTTTATTAGCAATCTTTTCAAGCTGACCACCCAGTGGTCTTCCGGGTGCGCTTCAAGGTGTTGGTCACCACCTTTAAAGCGCTCCATGGCATAGGACCTAGTTATCTTTGAGACCGCCTGCTGCTACCGATGACCTTCCACCGACCTGTGCGCTCCCACAGAGAGGCCTCCTCGGAGTGCCATCAGCCAAACAACGTAGGCTGGTGACCCCCAGGGGGAGGGCCTTCTCTGTGGGGGCACCTACCCTCTAGAATCAGCTGCCCCCAGAGATAAGGAGAATTCAAGATCTCGGTGCCTTCCGCCGTGCCCTTAAAACTTTCTTTTTCCAGCAAGCCGGGCTGGCTTAACATAACATTTTTTAAAAACATTTTTAACTGGTTTGTCATTTTAAATTGGGGCCAAATTGATATATCCTTTTTAATGTTTGTATTGTATGTTTTTAGCTGGCTGTACACTGCCCTGAGTCCCTCGGGAGAAGGTGCAGTATATAAATTTGAAATAAAATAAAATAAAAATAAATAAATAAATATATTTCCTCTGGAAAGTAGATTCTGATCTTTATGAAACACAATTGCTTCTGTCATTTCCTCCTTAGAATTAATCTTCTCTTTACTTTTACTTCACATTGTCCATCTTTCTCTATTTTAACTTGGATAAATAAAATTATTACAATGAAGAAGTGTCTATTCACCAATCATAATGACTATCATTATTATGTCTTTTTTATATCTAAATTAATCCCAGTTTTCACTTTCCATTTTTAATTTTTAATGAGATTCTTTATTTTTAACTAGCAAATTGGTGTTGTCTGAATTTATCACCTGTTAGTTCTTGATCTTTAGTTCTTGAATTCCAGGCATGATCTCATCCCATTTTGATATCCTTATACTTCTTGTATAGTTGAACAGGTATGTGAAAAAAATGAATCTTATTTTTCCCAATCAGGTGGACTTTTGGAAAAGATAGCAATATACTGAGCTATAGTTTGCTCCTTTCTACCACTGGGAATTATTATAAATTATATTTGGACTTTTTTAAAGGGTAAATACAGATGTTATTAAACCCTTGCCTATTAACTTTGGAATTTTGGAGAACTGGTATGCCTCCCCATCAGAAAAACAAACAAACAAACACACGAGTCAAAAAGAGGGCTGTGAAAATATCTACAGACCCCTCAAATCCTGGACATAAATTGTTTCAACTTCTATCCTCAAAATGATTCTATAGGACACTGCACACCAGAACAACTAGACACAAGGACAGTTTTTTCCCAAATGCCATCACTCTGCTTAACAACTAATTCCCACAACACTATCAAATTAACTACTAAGACTGTAGTTCTTCTCATCCTTACTAGTACCTATCTCTTCCCACTTATGGCTACATCCATGTTGCTTGTATCTTTACAATTTATATTGTTTTTCTTGTTTCATAGTATGATTTGATTTCTTATTAGTATCCTATGACTATCACTAAGTGTTGTATCTTATGATTCTTGATAAATATATTTTATTTTTTCTTTATGTACAGTACACTGAGAGCATATGCACCAAAGACAAATTCCTTGTGTGTCCAATCATACTTGGCCAATAAAGAATTTCTTTTCTATTCTATTCTATTCTATTCTATTCTATTCTATTCTATTCTATTCTATTCTATTCTATTCTATTCTATTCTATTCTATTCTATTCTATTCTATTCTATTCCAGTGTTGTTTTTCTATTCTGATGGCACTGTCTCCTGCAGACACAAAAATGTTTACTAGCTGTTGATCCAACTACTTCAGTATTTAGCTGCTTCTGAGATTTAACAGTTTTGGCCAATAGCCAAACATTATAGATGATCAATTGAGAGAAGTTCAGAGAGGATTTTTGACTCCAGAAATACTGCTTAGAATTGAGCCAAGAAAAATTACTAATTATGAGTTGCTTGTCATGCTGCAATTAAAAAAAAAATAGAAGACTTTCAATGTATGCATTAAAATTGAAGAGCAATATAGGTTTCAAAAGGGCTTGGTAAAAACAATGCTGAAAAGAAGAATTCAACTGTTGGAGACAGTAACCTCAAGATTGAAAAAAATATCTGACAGCCTTCCAAGACAAAATGGCCCAGATTCAAGGTCAGATTTGTCATGAACATCTTCATATTTTAAATTTTCTCCACTCAATAAATGAACTGTTTTAAAGGCTGTCATGAAGAATTATTTACTGGTCATGGAGAAGTTGTAGAAGATGTGTATCTAAGCCAATTTAATTATAGAGAAATTGTAAAAGCTGCATATCAAAGTCCATCTGAATTTAAATCTTATCATACTCCATATCTTGTGAATTTTGTTTTGATTTTTTTTGCTTTGTTTTTGGAGATCTGATAATGACAATATTTTACAACTTTCCAGGAAAAAAATAAATTTCCTTCCTTCCTCCCTCCCTCCCTCCCTCCCTCCCTCCCTCCCTCCCTTCTGGTTAAATTTTATCGTCCAACCAGAGAGCAACCTAATATTTTGCATGACAGAGTTTAATGGAGTTTTTTAAATAGTAATTTTATTAAAAAGTATACTTAGGGTGACAAGTAACGAACGAAAACTAACACAAACTAAAAAAGGAATAATAAGAAAAATAGAAGGCATAGAAAAAATAAAATAGAAAAAATAGAAAAGAAACAAAAAATGAGAATATGATAAAAGAAATGGAAGAAATATATAAACAAGTTATCTGCCCCTTTACACAACAAATATTAAGAATTTTAGTAACATATCTCTTTCTCTTGAAATACAACAAATAATCTCTTCTTTCCATATTCCAGTGATTTATCTATAAACAAATCCTTAAAATCTTCATTACTGGTCAGCAAAAGTCCATTAAAGTTTAGCAGAGGTACATACATATTTATTTTAACCTTGATCAAAGAAACTAAATTTATTTTCTTTCCTTTTACTTTTAACAATCTTGAATTTTAGTCTCTTCAAATAATGTCCTAGAACTTGATTCTTTTCAATTTTTTTCTTTTCCTTTTCATAAAACATTTCAAAGCTTTAACAAGGCTGTTTTGTAAATCCAATATATAGGAAAATTATCCAGATCAGTCTCTTGGTTTGTTATTTGTATAGACTTCATTCACATGGCTATATATATAGGGTTAGGGTTATAGGGATACGGTGGCTCAGTGGCTAAGATGCTGGCCTGTCAATCAAAAGTTTAGCAGTTGGAATCCCTAGTGCCGCATAATGGGGTGAGCTCCTGTTACTTGTCTCAGCTTCTGCCAACCTAGCAGTTCAAAAGCACGTAAAAAATGTAAGTAGAAAAATAGAAACCACCTTTGGTGGGAAGGTAACAGCATTCCGTGTACCTTTGGCATTTAGTCATGCTGGCCACATGACCAGAGAGACGTCTTCGGACAGCACTGGCTCTTCGGCTTTGAAACTGAGATGAGCACTGCCCCCTAAAGTCAGGAACGACTAGCACATATGTGCGAGGGGAACCTTTACCTTTTTAGGGTTAGGGTTAGGGTTAGATTAAGGTAATGTTTGCTCCATAAAATTAATTTTTGGGTCCATTGTTCAAAAATATCCCTCATTATTTCCAATATTAAAATATGTTGTTCCAATCTACATTAGTAATTCAAATTTGAATGTTTTCTCTTTTAATTATAATCTCTACTTCCTTTTGGTTCCCTCTAGACTCCAGCATTCAAAGTCCCATCCTAGCTTTTTTTATTTTAAAGAGTTTTAAAAATCAAAAGGATTTTCCCATAGAAAGGATTCTTATAGTTCTAAAATCTTATTTCAAATCCATCTGAAATCTTAATGTTTATGGAGATTCTCAGTCATCCAGGTCATATTTGTCTCAAAGGTCCTTTTTCAAGAGGCAACTGGACTTTCCGGTTTTTCTTTGAAGACGTTTCGCTTCTCATCTAAAAAGCTTCTTCAGCTCTATTACAATAGATTTTTATATCTTGGAAGAAGAGCTGAAGAAGTTTCTTGGATGAGAAGCGAAATGTCTTCAAAGAAAAACCAGAAAGTCCAGTTGCCTCTTGAAAAAGCACCTTTGAGACATCTGAAATCTTAATTTCCAACTTTCCAAAATCAATCACTCATTTGCTGTCTATTCCAAAAATAAAATAAATTGTTAAAGTTTTTGCTAAACATTGAAGGAATTCTCTAGTGTTTTCAGATGTGTTCATTCAAAGGTACTTAATACCTGAAAAGCAGTTAATAAGCAATTTTCAAAGGAGATTCCAAAAGGAAGTATGTGAAATCAATCTCGTTTTGAAGGTGTCAACCATGTTTTGAGCAAAATGGCTTTTCCTTCATCTCCTAGAGCTCTAAACTCACTAGAGATCACTGTCATGCAGTCTCCTCATGGGGAGCAAGTGTCTGGAGCACTTGTGGGTTATCTCAAATCCTCTTCTTGTCCAAAGAGGAATTACAAAGAGCTGACCTATTTGCCAGCTCATCATTTCTTCCCTGGAAGTTGAATTTTGATTGAGTTTTGGACTATTAATTCACTTAACCACAATCTCTAAGAAATTTTGTTTAAAGAGTTGAAGCATTGTCCAAACTTACATTTAGGAATTTGATTGATATGATTATTGGTAACTAAATGTAACTAGAGACAAATACACATTCCTACATATATGACACATGTTCTTGTTTGAATTTATACATAACAAAGTGCAATCATGTTCCAGTTATACTGTTACTGGGTTTATTAAAAAATGTCTATTTGGTCTAATGTAACATTTCAATGCATTATTGTTTGAAGAACTATCACTTATACTCCAGTGGAATTGGTTTCTGGATATGTGATATTTTCTGTCATTCTATAATACCATTTTGAAAGGCTTTGCTATAGCCTTTCCATCTTCCTTTAATCTCATCTGCCTCTATTACAGCTTTCATGATTATCCTTATTATTCCTACCTTAGCTACAAATTTTTCTTATGATTTCTCTGATCTTCTTAAAAATTATCATTTCTCTTTTATTTTTCTCCAGTTTTTTTATGATTATGTCTTTTTTCGCTTAGCACATAAAATTGTACTATTAAATATATTATGCCTAAAGATATGCACATATAATTGCCTTAAGCATACACTGTAATCAGTGCTTATGTTTGAGTTAGAGTCATAAGCTTCCATGCTCTAAAATAGTTATGTGTATGTACATATGTGCGTGTGTGTGTGTTTGTGTGTGTGTGTGCGTGCGTGTGTGTGTGTGTGTGAAAGAGAGAGAAACAGAGAGAGACAGAGAGAGACAGAAAGAGAGAGGGAGGGAGAGACAGAGAGAGACAGAGACAGAGAGAGAGACAGAGACAGAGAGACAGAGAGAGTTTTTCTCTTTCAGATGGAGAAAACAAGAGGTGTTTTGAATCTGTGTGAGGGACATATTCTCCAAAATAAAGCAAGATTGATGCAGTCTACTTTATGAGGTTTTTTTTGGGAGGATTTAGGACATGTGCTGGTTATGACACAATATTATTTTTATATGTGTTTTCCTAGGTCTGTTTCTGGACACTTTCTATGTAATACTATTTAGCATAAATAGTATTTTTTAATCTTTGCATATTGTTAGAAAATAGATGTAGTAATATGTTCCTTACTCATGTTTGTATGAAGCCTTTCAATTATGCCCTTATATTATTTTTCCCATTCATAATTATTTTAATCCTTTGCTGTCCTGTTATGTTTTACTGTTTATTTTTCTCACAACATTTTTTCAAAACAATGGGATAATCCTTTGTTAACAATTTACAAAGTCATACATTTTAGTCATACTATATAGCCATTCCATAGGTTGGTTTCTACAACCCAGAGATAGCAATAGCAATAGCAGTTAGACTTATATACCACTTCACAGTGCCTGACCTATATCTAAGGTGACCAACTTTTTTACAATGAGAACGAAGACACAAATAAATTGAAGAAAAATGTGTGTGTGTGTGCCATGTCGTGTTTCGGCAAGAAGTAAACAAAGCCACTTGCGCGTGGCACACTCTTGCACACTCTCTGAAAAACAATTCTTCTGTGCAGAGCGCATGTATTCATAATCGCGTCTTGCTGCACTGCACTGAATCTTGACGAATCGTCATATCAAATACAAATACGTCACATCACACGCAACGGATTGGATCGGCATCGATCGAATACAGAGATTTACAGATTAGTCTTCAAATATCGAAAAGGAGGACATGTAGGAGGACACTTTTCGAGAGAGGACAGAACTTACAAAAGAAGGACTGTCCTTCCTAAAGGTGGACAATTGGTCACCTTACTATATTTGATATTTTTTGATTCATTGATATACTAAAATGACTGCCATTAAGGCCTGTTGTTTATAGAATAACATAATTTCATGACAGAGGGGCAAGAAAACAGTTTCAAATTTAAACTGTAACCATTTTGTAGCAAACAAAGTGATGCTTTCATCATCTGGAATTGGAAATGGTATGTAAACAGGACGGAAGGGAGGAAGGGAGGGAGGGAGAGAGGGAGATCAGGCCAAAGAGATGTAAATATTTGTTTTAGATAGGAAAAAGTCATTACTTATGTACCAAATCTTATTCTGTGAAAGGACATTTATTTAACAGGGCTTGAGAATGAAAGAATCTTAAAACAACATTTATAGGCAAACTGTTAACTCTTTTCAGATGAATTCCTTTATCCATATCAAACGTTTCCTGAAAGAATTTATATTTATTTTCCTAAATAATTTATATGCACAATAAATATTTATTTCCCTCCAATGCTACAGTAATGGATAGCAGATTATTTATAAAAGTAGCTGACATATGAATCCATTCAGAAGACTGCTTCTGAATGCTGTTTGTTTGTTTGTTTGTTTGTTTGTTTGTTTGTTTGTTTATCATTTCATAACATTCCCATTATTAAATTTCTGGAAAGAGCAGCCACATAAATGGCTTTTCCTGTTCTGGTCATTGTAACATTAAAATGTAAAAGCAAGAAGGTAGTATGATTTGAGCCATTTTAATTAATGACAAGGCAGGGTTACTTAAAGGTTAATTAAAATGTACTTCCTATGATTACAGGGAAAGTGTTTTATTGTAAGTACTTCAAGAGGCGCTGCAGTTTTTCCATGTGTGCTCAGGTGCAGTAAAGTTAAACTATCCATTTAACATGTGCAAATAAGTGTTGGTGAAAAAGAATTAGAGAGAGGTTTAATAAAAAAAAAACTAAAGATAAAGAAATATCCTACCATTTGTATAAACATATGAAATAGGTCACTAATCTCTCCCCGTGAAAATAATGTCTTTACAGGGGATTAACTCAAAAAGTTCTGTTACTGAACTTTTTATAAATTTAACAAAAATGTTGTACAGGGTTAAGACTAAAATAGTTCTGTGGAATTCTTTTGGAATACTGCAGCGGCAGTAAAGTCAAACACTTTTTGATTAAGCTCATTCTCAAAGGTGACTTCTTCTACAAAGAAAACAATAATTAAACAGGTAATTACATCACTGTCATATCTTCTGACCTTGGAAGCAAATGGAATTTAATTTCAAAGGAACATCAAGATTTTCTTTTCACTTTCCTTCCTTCCTACCTTCCTTTCTTCCTTCTTGATGTCCTCAAGGGGTGTCAGATTATTAATAGGTAATAGATGAGGTAAAATAAATTGTGATGCTGTTATAGTTTTTCCGTTGAACTATATAATCTTCAGCCAACTCCCAACATCAAGTGGTGGGTCCAGATATGGAAGCACATATCCCTGTCAAAGAACTAGGAAGAAGGTGGATGGACATATTTACTGTTGAGGAGAACAAGAACGTTGTGCCCACTGGGTGGAGTGGGATGGAAGAGATGTTTTTGATGCTGGGAGAACTGCTCTTCCTTCTTCTCTCCCACTTCTCCACACAATCCATGGTGTAGCAAGAGAAGTGGGAGATGCTACTTTTGAGACTGACGAGCCTACTGTCAAAAATGCCTATATAGCATAAGATCAGTCTACTTGTGGTCACTATAGCACTTTTCTCCCACTGCAAATGTCTGCACCACCAGGTTTAGTCAGGGGTGGGCTGCTGGGGTTTGCAGGGGTTTGGGAGAACCTCTAGCTAAGATTCTGTGCAGTTTAGAGAAGCCCCAAATCCCACTCCTGGCTGGCCCCATCCATTACTCCCCTCCCCTCCCAGGAGTCCCCACGTGGCCCGTTTTGGATGCAGGTAAGTGCAGGGTGCACATGGAGGCTCGGGGAGGGCGAAAAACAGGCCTATCAGAAGTTGAGGAAGGCTGGAAACGGGTCGGTTTCCAGCCTCCAGAGGGCCTCCAGAGCCTGGGGAGGCTGTTTTTGCCCTCCCAGAGGCTCAAGGAAAGCCTCCGAAGCCCGGGGAGGGCAAAAACGCTCTCCCCCCTCCCCGCCGTGGTGCAGGAGGCCAACTAGGCCACTCCCACCATAGCCACACCCATCCAGCAATCAGGCAGAGAACCCCTTGCTAACATTTTTGTTTAGTAGAAAAAACATATTCCAAGTCCCTTCTATTAAAATAATGTCATCTTTTTGAAACCCTACAGTTATGGTGTGAATGAGTTTTTAATGTTTTTAATGTTTTTTTTAATTTTTCAATGTCTTTTTATAATGATTTTTTAAATGTATTGTGAACCGCCCTGAGTCTTCGGAGAGGGGCGGCATATTAAATAATTAAATTAAATTAAATTAAATTAAATTAAATTAAATTAAATTAAATTAAATTAAATTAAATTAAATTAAATTAAATTAAATTAAATTAAATTAAATTAAATTAAATTAAATTAAATTAAATGTTGTCTCAATGCCAGTGGTTGCCCTAAGGAACACAATCTCCCTGGAGATTCAAATGGCTACAACCCTACCAGCCTTTTGCAAGGCACTGAAGATCGGGCTATTTTCCAAGGCATTCATGTTGAGTGGTTAAATAAGCTCTGCTGTTAGGGTTGCTGCAGATTATTTTTATCCTCTGGCACCTGGAGTTATATGTGTTGGGTTTTAATCCTCGTAAACTCCCTTGCATCACTTGTATGAGATTGGTGACTATATAAAATGTAGAAATAAGAATAAGAAAAAAAGGCGAATGATCCTACAAATCAGTGGCCAGGGATAGGAGTGAGGGACCAGCCTAATGATCACTAGGTACAAAGCAGTTACCATGCATAAACTGACTGCATAGCACAGTTTCTGCCAGCAGATGTTTAAAAACAATACACAAAACAACCACCCCAAATACCTCTTGAAGCAGAGGAGGGGGCTGCCTTCAGGCCAAACCAGGGTGGGTGTTCTGTCCCCGTACCATGCACACACCCAACCAGCCAGCCGAGGGTTAAATAAACTCTTCAAACCCACAACGTCAGTGATAAGGAACTTGGCAGCAACTCCGTGGCTGCCTGCCAAGAGCTTTTACTCCGATAACACAGACAAAAATACACACAGTTTGAATTAAGTCCACGGCAAATAGATGTTGTGTCTGAAGGTGCAAGTGCCTCGCCAGAGATTAGCTTTGTCCGTCACAGAATCCGAATGGCCACCACACTCCCTTTTATAGCCTGTGGGGTGTGGTCCAGTGACTCAGCTTAATCTCTGGCACGCCTCCTTTTCTGCTGCTCACGCTTGTCTCTCTGACGCTGGCGTGGGTCCAACCACAATGTTTCTTCATCATTATCCGAAACACCTGGCTCCTGGCCAATCTCTTCTCCTTCGAGAGACACCTGAGGCATTGCCAGAGAGGAGGGTCCTGGAGAGGGAGGCCTGGCCGTCTCCTCTCCTTCATGTTCAGAGCCTTCTTCCTCCGATAAGTTAGGCTAGGAGGACGGAGCCACAACAGTGGGTAGAGGACAACATTATTCATGTTTTTGACAAATGATTAGTGGGGCGACTTTGCACCAAGGCAAATAAGATGTGTACAGCAAGCCTCATGTCTTACACTTAGACCAACTATTTGCCTACTATATTTTATTGCAAGATCACATCTTTACAGTGGATTGGCAAAGTCAACTCTTCCCCTAAGCTTGTAGCCTCAAATATTGAAACAAATATAAAACATTCAGTATAGATATACTGTACATACATACAAAGAAGGTTAACCTTGGTTCAGTCATGAAGATTAAAAAAATGAGAATGGGTAGAATTATGCCTTATAGCTGTTTCTGCACCTACAGTAGTGGCCAAAATTGTGGAAACCTTTTGGGAAAAGTGTATTTTCTAAAGCTAGCTAATGACACCACTTTTTTGGAGTCGTACCATAAAATTATATATCAATGGAAAGATAATTTAATCAAGAATGTAATGCAATAACGTTTATGAAGGATTTGCTATTGGAATAGCAGTTACAGTTTAAAGAACAAAAGTGAAACACGTAGAAAAAATGAGATATACAAAAATTATCACCATAGAAAAAAATGAGATATACAAAAATTATCACCATGTCAGTTAATAGTTGGGTAACCTCTAGCATGAATTACGGCTTTACAGCGTCTTCCCATGGAGTGAACCAAGTCTTTTAGTTCTGCAGCTGTTATAATGTGAAACCAAGATTGAAGGATTGCTTCTATTAACTGGGTTTTATTGCTGGATTGCTTCTGACTAACAAGTTTCTTTAGTCGGCTCCATTTATTTTCAATTGGGTTAAGGTCTGGGCTATTCCTAGGTCATTCCAGCAGTGGAATATGATTATTTTGAAACTCTAAAAAAAAAATTGGTGTTATTATCTATCAGACCTCAAAAATACACTTTCCCCAAAAGGTTGCCATAATTTTGGCCACTACTGTATAAGCCAAAAGAAAGTTATGAAGAAAATATATGCAGGAACTTAGAACTCTTTGTCAACAGAATAACTCCAACAATGAAATGGGGTCAATATTTTTGGGGTGGGTATTGTACAAAGTCAGCAAAAGAAAAATCAGGGCTCAGATGTGGCTCAAGGAAGTTAAGAAAAACCATAGGAAGGGCCCTTGAGCAGTGACACTGTATTGTTACATTCTAAATTCAGTTTGTCCTTCAGGAGGGGTGAAATGCTCCCGGTTTGGACCGGTTCAGACAAACCGGTAGTGATGGCGGCTGGTGGTTCGGAGAATCGGTAGCGATGGTGGCACGAGGCCCACCTGCCCGGTCATCGTTACTTCCTGGTTTTAACCAGGAAGTAACCTGTTTTTTACCCTCTGCGCATGTGCAGAAGGGTTTGCGCATGCGCAGAGGGTCCAAGCGCTCACACGATGCGCGGTGCGTGCACTTCCAAACTGGTTGGGAAGGAAAGTAGATTTCACCCCTGATGGAATGTATCTAGCTCAGTGCTTTAATGTACACAGACACACAGACATATAAATAGCATAAAAAAGAGAGAAATGTTGCATATCGTATTTTTCAGAGTATAAGACGCTTCAGACTATAAGAAGCACCTACCTTTTTGGTGAGGAAAACAACAAAAAAGAAATCTGCCTCTGCCTCCCTGCAATTTTGCTTAGTTGCAGCAAACAGCAAATAGCCTGCTTTACTTTCATTTTTGTTTTCAGCATAGCTTGATTAGCACAAGAAAAAAAAAAATCTGCTCTCGGCAATTTACCTCCTTGCAGCAAGCAGCAGAAGCCCACAGAAAACATCTTAGAGCAAAACAGCTAAGAATCAGGAGGCGGATCCAATCAACTTGTGCTAATTAGGCTGTGCTGAAGCTGAAATGAGCTGTTTCTTCTTGCTGCTTGATGCAAGGAGGTAAACTGCTGGGAGGCAGAGGCCAAAGGGTGGGGGCCAGTGGGTGGGCAGGGCTACATTTGGTGTATAAGACCTAAATTTTCACCCCCTTTTAGGGGAGAAAAAGATGTGTCTTATACTCCGAAAAATACGGTATATTCCCTGCTCTTATTAGACATTCACAGGCACACATAGAGAGAAAGCAGATATGTAGACACTCTCATTAGTCTCTGCAAATAAAGTGCACATAGACACAATACATTATTGATACAGGAGAATATTTGTAGCTCATGGTTGAAAATGAGGGGCCCTTGGTGCTTCCTGAGCTTGGTTGCTACCTTGCAGGTATTTCATTACCCAAACTAGTAGCTTAGCTCATAGTAATGAAACATTTGCAAGGAAACAGCCAAATTCAGAGAGCACCAAGGACCCCAACATAAAACATTATTTTGTTATACAGAACCTTCTTATAAGGTTGGTAAGGGGACTGGGAAAAATTTCTGAAGATACGCTCTGCATTTTTAGTTTCCTGTCATGAGCATCTAATAAAACATTCTAGTTTATTGGAAGAAAGAGCTGGAATAATAATAATAATAAAATTGTGAAGTGTATTCAAAGTTAGCTGTAATGCAAAGAATTATTTAAGATGTTTTGCTGATCGGTCAAAATATTTTTATGCCCTGCTGCAACTCATCCTAAAACTAAATTAAGTATCTGCAAGTTAAACAGTTATATAATGCTTTGCTATGTATTTGCCTTTAAATCTTCCCCCCTTTACTGCTTCTCCAGCATTGAAATATAGTTCTTACTCTTCTTGAAGCAAAAGAAGAGTTTCTATAAAATGAGTCAGCAGCCTTTTCGGGAAGGTGGCACCATTATGGATTATGACATTGGCACCCAATACAGTTAATTTTCTAAGCAGGTAAAATAGCAATGAAATATAAACATATGACTTTTTTTATTTTAATAGCTGATTTCTCATGGGATCTTTCCAAAGAAATTATCATGCAAGATTTAGCTATCTCACGATATTTTTGCTAATTCCATTTTTTTAAAACAGAAAATAAACCACTCCTTATTATGAATCCAAGATGTGAGATATGATTTGAATGGCATACTGACTTGTCTCTCTCTCTCTCTCTCTTCTCCCCTTCAAAATAGTTAGTTTTCCTTCATATTTCAAAAATGTAAACTATTTCACGGAATCAGCAATTGTGCAAATCACTAGTTAAATTAATGAGATTGGCAAATATGTAGATTTTAATTCCTTTCATTTTGTTTCTCTTCTTCCAGACCACAATTTGGTTTCAAACAAGATTCAAATCCGGTAACAATTAAATTTCAACCAGATAGCATGAAAAAATAAATGGATACATCCTTTAACTGGCTCTGGAATTTATTTATTTTTTAAAAAAAACCTCCATCAAACTGGAATGAGGTGTCAAGAGGAATGCCACAAGGACTTTTCTTTCTTTCTTTCTTTCTTTCTTTCTTTCTTTCTTTCTTTCTTTCTTTCTTTCTTTCTTTCTTTCTTTCTTTCTCTATCAGAAATCAGTAGCACAAATGTAAGATGGCAGATATCTAGCTATCTAATAGTATTCATGAAAAGAATATTGGAATAGTAGCTGATTACAGACTGGACAATTCAAACTAATTAGAACAGGTCACAAAAGAGGAAATGTTGAAGTACCATATTCAGGAGTATTTATAGCTTTAAGGAGAGAAGACTTGGATAGGAAATTATAGGATTCTTGAAAGGATATCACATGAAATCAAGAATTATCTCCATCACTCTAGAGGTCAGGGCATTAAAAATGGATCTAAGTCACAGGAAATCAAGTTTTGATTAAATCTTAGAGTGGAAAAACACATTTCCTAACTGGAACAATAGTTTTATAGCAGAAACATTGATAGGTTCCCAATCACTGGTCATTTTGAAATAGAATCTAGATGTTCATCTATCTGGATACTATCATTTCAATGTCTGCACTAAATAGGAAGTTCAACTCAAAAAAGCCCCTTTGCATGTCTATGAGTGTATGAATTCAGTGGAAAAGAATTCAGCATTCTGTAGGAGAAGATAAGAATAAGATAAATTCATGTAAAAGTCTGAAAGTTTTCATTTTGCATCCATCTCTTTTAATTGGCTACGTATATTGTTTAATTTAAGGAGGTGGATTACATTAGCAAGACCAAGGACAATACATACAGTAAATCATATTGGCTGTTAACAAATCCACACCATTACTTTGGATTTTGCTAAGTATTTTTCACAGATTGGTAGTGTGGTCACTATTAATATCCCAAACAAACGATCAATATCCACTACCTTGAATTTACTGCTGGAGATGCCAATTATATTTGTAACTCGTATTCTATCTTGTTTTTGAGTGGTGTGGTGGTCTAGAGGTAGATCGTTCACCTCACAATCAGGAGGCTGTGAGTTCGTTCTAGGTAGCAGCAGATATTTCTCTCTCTGAGTGAAAAGAGAAAATATCTGCTGTGAGTTCCCTGTAGGCATCAGGAACAGCATCCAGCCAGTAAATGCTCAGCTCCATTCAGTCACCCCAACTCCACCCCAATGCAAGGCATTACAGGGTCATTAAAATAAAATAAAAATCTATCTTGTTTTTATATTATGCCTAATTGGAATAGAGTCTGTATTCACTGTTACGTAAAACAAAACAGATTTTTTCCAAGAAAAAAAAATCTGACTTTAATTAAAAGTTTCAATGTGAGAGACAGTTATTTGATTTGGTGCTATTGTTCTTTTGCTGACATTTATTTCGTTATGGTGTTCATCTCTCTTAAATAGAGAAGGAAATCTGACACATGAAAAAGAGTGTGAGTTTTGGTAGTAAAAATGAAGGATATTTAAACAATTCATTGATCTGTGTAACAACTGTGTGGAAAATAAAAGACTTGTCACTGTAAGTAGTTTGGGAACATTTGATCCTGGATCAAATGTTCTGGATCCTAATATCAGACATTGCTGAAGACTCATTTAGCAACAACAATTTATAATCTCTGAAATTTCTTAAACTTTTTGAGCATAAGATAAAGATTCAATTTTCTGCATGGGTTATGTTATTTATAGAAAGATGTCCCTTCCTTCCTTCCTTCCTTCCTTCCTTCCTTCCTTCCTTCCTTCCTTCCTTCCTTCCTTCCTTCCTTCCTTCCTTCCTTCCTTCCTTCCTTCCTTCCTTCCTCCCTTCCTCAATTTTGGATTCTCTGAATTCCAGATTGACTCTGGACAGCCCACAATTTGATAAATGCTAAGCAAGTTGTTAAATCCACCAAGTGGTGGAACTCAAATTTTTTTCCAACTGGTTCTGTGGGCGTGGCTTGGTGGGTGTGGCAGGGGAAGGATACTGCAAAATCCCCATTCCTGAGAGAAGGATATTGCAAAATCTACACTCCCACCCCACTCTGGGGCCAGCCAGAGGTGGTATTTGCCGGTTCTCTGAACTACTCAAAATTTCCACTACCTGCTGAACCTGCTGAATAGTACCCCTGAATCCACCCTACCAACACAGAAAAACATGTACTGTACAAAACATGTTCCACAAGCGGTTCCAATTTTCATAGTCCATAGTTTACAATATTATTCCAACAATAACTCAACAAGCTTCACTAATAATGATGAATGCTGAGAATCATATTTCAGCAGTGTCTTGAGAGCCATGCATTTCCATTCCTTGCTCAAATCTACCATAACACAATATATTTATGAGTTTAATTTAATTTTCATCTTCACTATAGATGCAGGGAACGTATGAAATAAAATCTGCTGATTCCTAAATAGACATTCTAATATCATTTTATCAGAGAACAAATATAGATCATTAATGCTATATTAGACAGTGTTAAGAGGTCAATGTTAAGGACATCTGGTTTGAAAGAGTGCCTGGACAGGCTATTATGTATCTGGGAATCTTACTGAAATTGTGGCTCAGAGCATCATTTAACAAGTTTTTCAACTGCAGTTCTAGTTACAATAATTCAGATTTTTGTATACTGACATCTGGATTAGCATACTTAACAAAAGTGGGCAGTTTATGAAAATAATCTAATTTTTTACTTGATTATGGACATTTTAACTGGAACAGAGCATCATGATTTCATTACACTGCTCCTGTCTTGCCTCCAATGGTTTCTGACTAATTTTTTTAGTCCAAATTGCTGGGTTGGTCCTATAAAATTTTACCAGTATAGAAGTAAAGGGTTGGAGAACACCTTCTTCCACATTATCTAATATTGGACTTCAGAAATCTTTAAATTCTCTGTGGAAGGTTTTTAGGATTTTAGTCACAGGCAGGGTTCTTCTGTAGGATTCCTTCATCTCTGTGATGGTTTCCTACAGAAGCTTCCATATAACTAACATTTGGTATCAGGTTAATTTTGTTTGTTTTGTTTTGTTTCAGACACTTGTTTTGGGTGTTTTCTTTTGAAGATTAAGTTTATTGTAGTATTTTTAACAAACAACTTCTCAATGTTTGCTCTTATAACAGTGAACTTTCTGATTGTGTCTGATCTTGGTTCTTCTGGGAGACTTTTGGGAATGGCACAGACAACTGAATGACTCCTTGGTCAGCCATAGCTACAAGCTATTAGAAATTAGGAGGATTTATTCTTGACTGCTGGGTTGCACTGTTTTGTTTCTGCTTTAATTGTTCTTGGTTTGCAGGCTTATTCATTTTAATCCAATTACTGGACTGTAGAATATATGCCACTGAAAGTTGTGTCCTGTGGGAGTAGTATATAAGGCATGTAAACCAAATCCAATCAAATCAAACATTAAATAAATGAATAAATAATGTTGTATATCAGTGGTGAAATCTAATTTTTTTTTATTACCGGTTCTGTGGGCGTGGCTTGGTGGGCATGGCAGGGGAAGGATACTGCAAAATCTCCATTCCCACCCCACTCCAGGGGAAGGATACTGCAAAATCTCCATTCCCACCCCACTCCAGGGGAAGGATACTGCAAAATCCCCATTCCCTCACCATTCCTGGGGGAAGGATACTACAACATCCCCATTCCCTCTCCACTCCTGGGGGAAGGATACTGCAAAATCCCCATTCCCATCCCAGTCTGGGGCCACCCAGAGGTGGTATTTGCCGGTTCTCTGAACTACTCAAAATTTCCGCTACCGGTTCTCCGAACTGCTCAAAATTTCCGCTACCGGTTCTCCAGAACTTTCAGAACCTGCTGGATTTCACCCCTGTTGTGTAGACATTTTAAAAGATGTCCTGCCATATCTATTGGACTGTTTTATTATGATTCTATAATCTTTTTCTTGTGGCTTAAATTAAACTCTGTAATGCTTATAGAATTTTAGTTTATTTTAACAAACAGATAATAGATTTAAAATCAATCCATAAACTATCATTAGCAACATAGTAGTGTTTATTACAAGGTTTATGGCCAGACATTGTTGAAGATACTGTGTTTCTTTTAAAAGAAAAGATGTGATATTATTATGATAATTTCTATTAGGATGCTCTTCACTGATCAGGCTTGATAAAAATGTGTTTGTGTTTTAATAGACAAGCTTGCTATTGTATAGAAACTGAAAAGAAGAATTATTTGGTGAGGTCTGCTTTCTATATTAAAAAAAGAGTTTTCATGCTTGCTAAACTATTGAACCAACAGTATTCTGTGTTTTCCTCTTCTACCACCTCCTTGCCAATTTTAGCAGCGAAATATATATAAATATAAAAATACTCTGTGATTTATCATTGAGCACTCAGAACTCGGAAAGAACAAGTGAGAAATTTGGATCTGAATGGGAGAAACAATGCTTTTATTAACAACATTGGACCTGGAAGATAAATCCACTAAATTTCTCAGAAAATCATTCAGCCAATCACAGAAGGTGTGTGCATACGTGTGGGTGCAGCAATTCATCTATAATAGGCAATACAGTTAGCAAAGTGTTGGTCTCAGCAACCATAGGAATAGCTAAGTAACAGAAGTAGCTAAGAATACTTAAGCCATTAATGTAAATCACCATATACGATGCAAAACAGAAGGAACACCTTGTAATAATTTTTATATCTAGATCACTGAAATGGGCAAATTTTGGAACAGTATTTAACAAATATATAATTGCAATGTTTCTGTGAGATGGATGGTCTCTAAATCAGATGTATATAAATGCAATGTTTGCCATTAGGAACATCTTTTGGGTTTTTTTTTTTAAAAGGGTATCTGAGGAACCATCTCATCTTAATGGGATTGCCCTGTTCCTGTCATGCCAACAGAAGAAACATGCCTTGGATCCATTGGTCAAGGAATTTTGGGTGGTGGGGTCCAGAAGAAGTACCTTTTCCCCTTTGGCTCCTGCCATTTGGAATGTCTTGCTCCTTGAGATGAGATCTGCATCCACCATTCTGATCTTCTGTAAGGACCTGAAGACCTGGCTCTACCAGTTGGCCTCCAGTGCATAAAACTGGAGGTGGATGATGGATTAAGACAAGGCTGCACCTCCCCCTATGGGCATCCTTCTCCCTTCCTCTCCATCTTTTTAACTATAAATTATGATTGCTATTAATTGTTTTGTTTCAATGGTTCACTGGCTTGTAATGTTCGTACATTTCTCAGAGCCACTTCTAAGTGAGATGATCAGCAAACAAGTCTAATAAATAAATAAAATAATTAAATTTTCCAGACAACTGCTCTGATCCACTGTATTTACTTCTCCTTCATACATGAGGGAGCTAATGGTATCATCATCCTCTTTTAACGACCCCATAATTCCTTGAGGTGGAGTCTGGGCAACTGAATGGAGCTGAGTGTTTACTAGCTGGATGCCCTTCCTGTCACCAATGCTGAGTTTTTTTCAGCAGATATATTTCCATTGTATCCAGAGAGAAATATCTGCCTCTACCTAGAATTGAACTCACAGTCTCCTGATTGTAAGGCGAGAGCTCCACCTGTAGGCCACCACACCACTTGAGGGAGCTAATGGTATGAGGGAGAGAAATTGGGCATGTCCACATTATATCTTAAGTGGCTTCTGTTCTGGCTCATGCGGGTTGACACTAAATCAGTTAAAGAAAACTCCATCTGCCCAAAGTGCCACATTCTCCCATTGTGGAGATTTTTTTCTGTTTCTATGCATTCACACCTTTTTGCTGTGATTTCACACTTTTGAACCAACACTCAACCACACCCTGTCTGTGCATACGTGTGTGTGTGTGTGTGTGTGTGTGTGTGTATACACATACATACATACATACCAGTGATGGGCTGCAACCAGTTTAACAACCGGTTTGGTGAACATGTGCTTTGTGCGTGCTTAACACACTTGCACACAGTGTTCAAAATACAGTAATTTGAAGCTCAGCTGCTTACCTTCTAAGGCAGCCCCTGCAAGTAGAACAGTGGAGGCGTGGAAATCAGCTGAGCCAGAAAGAAGGAAATATAGGACAGGATAGGGCGGAGGCAGATGGGTGGGGCCATCTTATCATTGGAACTACCAGTTCACCTGAACTGGTCAAAACAGGTAGCAGTCCACCACTGATAAATATACTCGTAAAGATAAATCCTCAAAAGGTGTATGGAAAGAAGAGGACAACCAAAAAATTCCTTTCTTACTGCCCACTGGGCCCAGTTACCTTCTTTCCTCAGTAACCTTTATCAGAACTGCTATAAGAGCACAACTGTATGACATTTGCCTTATAAATTGAAGATTGTACGAGTTTGCAGTGTGCCAAGGGGTAAATATAGTACCTGTCAATAAATCCTCAAAGCAGCTGTCAATCTTTCCTTGCAGCCTGATCCAAGAAAAGATAGAGTAACTGTAATAACTATGGATGGGTGCTATAATCATGTTTAAGCATAATCATATTAAGAAGCAAAAAGCTTCTTAAAATTGAGTTCCAAGCATTCAAGAGTCCTAATATTCACTGTGCATTCAATTAAGAGCCACGGTACTGCAGTGGTTAGAATGTAGTACTGCAGGTTACTGACTGCTGGATGCCTGCAATTTGGCAGATCGAATCTCACCAGGCTCAAGGTTGACTTCAGCCTTCCATCCTTCCAAGGCAGGCAAAATAAGGACCCAGATTGTTGGGGACAATGTGCTGACTCTGCAAACCACTTAGAGAGGGTTGTAAAGTACTGTGAAGTGGTATACAAGTCTAACTGCTATTATGCTATTGCTATTATCTAAACAAATCTCAGTTGTATTCATGACTTTGTGAATAGAAGCCTATATGGGCAGTTAGAGAAGTTTCTCATTGTTCTCTGCTGAACAAGCTCCTGGCCTTCTTGAAACCTTCTACTCAAATGAAGATCTTGATCCACTTTGGACATTGGCTCCATGCTTAAGTCCCCACTTCACATTCTGCCCTGACAATCTTAAACAGATTCTTCCACATAGGAGCAAGTTCCTTGATACCTACTGTGATAGATAAGGCACTCGCTTTTGGTCAGATCTTAGGAAAGGCATTGTTTAGAAATGAGGTATTGTTTTAGACTACTTGATTTCTAAGGAGCCATTGAGAACTTGATGTCAGAACTCAGAACTTATCCTGACCTGAGATATCCAGGGGGGAAAAGCTTTCAAATGAGCACTATAGGCCAGCGGTCACCAACTGGTGGTCAGTGGACCACTGGTAGTCTGCAAAAAAATATTTGCATTTTTTATATTGCAGTAAATCAGGGGTCCTCAAACTACGGCTGAGTACATGCAATGAATGTTTGTGTTGCTGCAGAGAGTCTCCCCCTTTGGGGTTTTCTTGTGTGGGCCAGACGGGGGAAGGAATTCTGACTTGCGGTCTGCTTCAAACTCCTGGTGCAGGGCTTTGGGTGAAGGCTGGAGGGAAGTGCTGCTGATGGCGAAGAGCTGGAGGGCCTTGTTCCAATGGGACTGCATCATGGCCTCAACTGGCTGACCATCTCAGCCTGCTGACCCTCCAGGTGCCAGTACCTAGCCTTGCACTCTGCAGGTCTTCCCTCTGCTTGGAAAGCCTCAGTGAGGTGCATCTGCTGAGCCTCCTTCTCGGTCAGATCCAATTTGAACTGAGCTTTTTTTGCCAACTCTTTCTCTTGGTGGCTGCTTAGCTCCAGCAACTGTTTCCTGTTGGGGCCCTAAGGAGCCTGGGTGGGGAGGCAAGGAGTGGCTGGGAGGGAAGAGGCAAGTAGAGGCCATTGAGGCACCCCTTGATGTGAGTGACATTGAGTTGACCACGCCCATCCAGTCACATGACACCTAGCCACCATCACCCAGCCGGTTGTTAGGCAGATCATATTAGTGGTCCATGGGATTTAAAATTATAAATTTAGTTATCCCTGAGGTCTGAAAGGTTGGTGAGCCCTGCTATAGGCAAAACAAGACTTTTATGCTCATCTGACTTTGGGTACAACTCTAATCCCCAGGGATAGAAATAAAGAGTTGTCAACAGAAGAATACATGTTTACGTACAAAATGTCCTACTGTGAGCTCCTTGCTGCTCTCTGAGTTTGGTTGTTTTCCTGCAGATGTTTCATTACCCAACTAAGTACATTATCAGTACCAGAAACCCTACTCCCTTGTAACACTATTGATGTTACCTAGCTGAGTAGTGAAATCTCTGCAAGAAAACAACAAAGTTCAGAGAGCATCAAGGACCCCACAGATCAATCCTGAGCTCCAAATATTATCTTCTATTGATATATCCTAAATTTAATCCAAGAAATTTTAATATAGGCATTGTTGGGAGGAACAACTGTGTTTCAAACCTGAAAACCAATGTCATGAACCCTAAAGCATATGGACCAATAATGTCCATTAACTGAGAGCACTTTCTTAAGTAGTAAAATGGATTTTCCACTCTGAAACCATTATATGCCTACCTTATGATAAAGGTAAAGGTAAAGGTTCCCCTCGCAGATATGTGCTAGTCGTTCCCGACTCTAGGGGGTGGTGCTTATCTCCGTTTCAAAGTCGAAGAGCCAGCGCTGTCCGAAGACATCTCTGTGGTCATGTGGCCGGCATGACTAAACGCCAAAAGCTCACAGAACACTGTTACCTTCCTACCAAAGGTGGTCTCTATTTTTCTACTTGCATTTTTCACATGCTTTCGAACTGCTAGGTTGGCTGAAGCTGGGACAAGTAACGGGAGCTCACCCCATTATGTGGCACTAGGGATTCGAACCGCTGAACTGCCGACCTTCTGATCGACAAGCTCAGCATCTTAGCCACTGAGCCACCATGTCTCTTATGTTAGGAGCAGTATATCTGCTATTCAGACAGATTTCAGTATGTGTCTTAGAAATAATGCCTTCGAAAAGCAAATGTTTTCTTCTTTTTTACTCTCCTGACGTGAATTTTAAGAACTGACAATGTCACTGCTATCATAAGTGATTCATATATAACTACCAAGTAGAATTGCCATCCAAAACAAAAACAAAACCTCTCACAGTTTTTCGGTAAATACTGCATTGTCATAATAATAAAAATCTAAGTTATGTTGAAAGCACATAAAAAATTGTCTATCCTGTGATGGTTCAGTTCTACTCACATGAACTATAGCGATAAGGTCTGAAACAACTCTGTGTTTCTCATTTCCACCCGCATTTCTGCTCATTATTCTTACTTTGATAAGATCTGGCAAATTTTAGCCTTTTTGAGAAAAGCTGCAAGGAGATTTCATACATCCTAGAATTATAGAATGTGATGGCAGCAGATACTGCCTTGCATTATTTGGTATCATATTATTTTATGAGGTAAGCTATTCTTATTATCTCTGTTCTACAGGAGAGAAGTTCATGTTTTGAAAGAGGAATTTGCAAGAACAAAAGTGTTGCATTGGGGAAATCAGTCAGGAAACAAACAAAACCAGAGGATGGCCAAAGGAGTGATAGATTTTACTTTATTTCTTGGCCATTTTGGTTGACTTTATTTTCATGTATTGTGTTTCTGTTTGTGTGTGTGTGTGAGAGAGAGAGAGGGAGGGAGGGAGAGAGAGCGAGAGAGAGAGAGAGGAGAGAAGGAGAGAGAGAGAGAAGACGTATTCATCATCAGTAATGAAAATATTATAAAGATAAAATGAAAATGTTTAAAATCTATTCTTAGAGTGAAATTAAATTCCAGTTTTGATTTTCATCAGAAAGAAATGATTATGAGCTATGTTTAAAACCAATCCTCTCTTGGATTGAGCTGGATTGGGAGAATTTATCCATCACACATCTTCTAATATCCCAAGACATATCTTTTGTCCCGTATCTTAAGTAGCATCAGCCAGCATCTTTTATAGCAACTGAAGAAAACAGATTCTGATTTTGATGTTTCCTCTTGAGGATTGTCCTCCTGCTACATCATGCCAGAGATCCATCTAATTCTCCCTCAGAGATTATAAAATTGCTACAGTATCCATTTTTGCTCAGCCAATTCCTAAATTATACACACACACACACACACACACACACACACACGCTCAAACACATTGGGAACATCTGTCAACTATATGGCTGAACTTTCAGATTATGAGTAGAGAATCTCATTTTGTTCACATTGAATGCCAATATATCCAATTCCTGGTTTCTAATCAAGTATGCAACTGAAATGCAACTATACATCAATTTCATATATTTTCAAATATTGTGATCCACTTTGCCAGGGGGGAAAAAGGCAAACAAATAAGTGTCTGTTATTGAACAAAATGCCTACAACATGCAAATACTAATGCAATTGTAATAGACTATATGAAAAGAAAAAAACATTGGCGGAAATGTTTTATTGGGTTAAATTATGTGTAATTTTTTTTGCAGGGTTTTAAGACAACACAGCTTGAAGTGAAAACAGGATAAATTTGTGTATGTGTGTATGTGTGAATTACATCAAAATTGAGTATTATTAATGGTTTAAATGTATCTCACTGAAGAAACTGAACTGAACTACCCATCCTATCCAAATAATGTGCTCAGCACAATGACAAATTGCAATGATTCAGAAAACCCATAAGCTCCTGCACAGTTCGAGATTCTACTACTACAGCATTTCCAACAGATATCCATCCAACCTTTGTTTAAACATTTCCAGTTAAGAGCAAGCCATCACCTCCCTAGGAAATCTATTCCATTTAACAGGCATTTAATTATTTTCATACAGTTCTCAACCAAATTCTTTGCCAGTGGGAAATTCTGCATTGATTAAAAATTCATAAAATTAAGCAAATTTTATGGACTGCTAAGAAATTAAAACCCATTATCTGTCAAAACATTTAGTGGAATGTTAAATCTTACCAAAATAACTTTTTTGTAGCAATATTGCCTCTTACAAAAATGGCTTCAACAAGCATTGTGTCTAGCATTCAAAAGGAAAAACTATAAATATCTAATACTTATAAAATTCTACAAAAAATATTCTCTTCTCTTCTCTTCTCTTCTCTTCTCTTCTCTTCTCTTCTCTTCTCTTCTCTTCTCTTCTCCTCTCCTCTCCTCTCCTCTCCTCTCCTCTCCTCTCCTCTCTCCTCTCCTCCCCTCCCCTGCTCTCCTCTCCTCTCCTCCTTAATTTTCTATTCCAACCTGACACCAAGGAGTAAAATAAAATCATTTCAGTTCATTGGCTATTTAATTTGACAATTTCAGACAAATAATGGACAATGTGTTGAGAAAGAACGAAGAGTAGAAACTAACCTCTCCTTGTATTCCATCTTCTTAACTAAGGAAAACCTGGAGAGTCATCTGTAAATCTATAATCCCATGAGTATTTATTAGCAGCCCTGTAAAATATTTACAAACAAATCAAGGAGAATTTAAAACTAAGTATTTCATGCCCAGTGTAATTTATTTTATTTTATTTTATTTTATATTGGATTTCTATACCGCCCTTCTCCCTAAGGACTCAGGGCGGTGTACAGCCAGATTAAAAAAACATGCAGAACAAATATTAAAAACAATTAAAAGATATATAAATTTGGCCCAATTAAAACTCATTTACCAATTAAAAACGTTTAAAACATTTAAAAACAGTTAAAAATTTCATCTTAAGCCAGCCCGGCTTGTTTAAATAAATGGGTTTTAAGGGCGCGACGGAAGGCACTGAGGTCTTGGATTCTCCTTATCTCTGGGGGGAGCTGATTCCAGAGGGTATAAGCCATGCTTCTCACAAGGACTGTTCTAACTTCCTGCTAAATTCCTGCTCTCTTCTTTGCTGGAGTGTAGAACAACATTATTTGCATATCTAAATATGATCCAACAACTCCCGTTTCAAAGAGTAAAGAATAAGTGATGTATGATTCTAGAAACTGCTATATTTATAACAGATAAATTAGACATGAATCTATTACATGAATTTTTGGCTGTTCCTAAATTGAAGTAGGTTTTCAGCTATTCCATTGTATTCTGCCACTGTTGATCAGAATCTAAACATCATTTCTTTAGGTTATTAGTATAAGCTTGGCCCATTTCTTCAGCAGAATTATCCATGCTTTGAGAAGAAATGATCAAGATTAGAAAAAAAAAATCACGACAAAATATCTGAGTTTGTTGTATGAAAACAGTGGCTGAGATTTCTGCTCACAGATTTAACTCTATGCATGTTTTGAAATGCCAAAATGAAAGTCACCTTTCTAAAATAATATCTGTCTCCCTATCATTCATATGTATATATGTATGTGTGTGTATTTGTAGGTGTAGGTGTATGTGTACACACACACACACACACACATATACCATGTTTCCCCAAAAATATGAGCCGAGGTGGCGCAGTGGTTAGGGTGCAGTACTGCAGCTACTTCAGCTGACTGCTAGTTCAGCAGATCAACAGATCAAATCTCACCGGCTCAAGGTTGACTCAGCCTCACTCCTTCCGAGGTGGGTAAAATGAGGACCCAGATTGTTGGGGGCAATATGCTATTTAGCATACTGTCTTTGGTGTAAGCCACCCAGAGTCCTCAGAGAGTGGGCAGCATAGAAATATGAATAATAATAATAATAATAATAATAATAATAATAATAATAATAATAATAATAATAATAAATAAAAATAATAAATAATAAGCCCTCCCCCGAAAATAAGCCCTCCCTGAAAATATTTAAACGTATGCGCAGCCAGTTCCCACCATTTCCTGTGATTAGGGTTAGGGAGACAGACCTGGAAATCAGGTAAGATGGCAAGGGGAGCCCCGTCTTGCTCCACGTGCCCCCAAATAATAAGACCTCCCCGAAAATGAGGTCAAGCTGAAAGGCGAAAGGGAAGCAATATCCTCCCTCCCATATTGGGGTAGACCAGGTGCTTTCCTAAGGATAACATTGAGTTGGAAAACCAGGGGATATACGAAGTGCCATGTGCTTCCTGTCAGTCATCTTATATTGGACAGACAAATAGACGAATAAGTGTGCGTCTAGAAGAACATAACAATGCAGTGAGGAAAGAAAAGCAAACTTCTTCTTTGGTACAACACATGAAGGCCACGGGACACAATATTGATTTTAATAAAACCAGAACAGTGGTGAAAGAGGAACATCTCAACAAAAGAATAATCAGGGAGGCCATTGAAATTGAAAAGAGGCCGCAGAATATGAACAGACGAGACGACGCCTCTAGGTTATCAAGTATTTGGGGACCTGCACTGAGAGAAACTTGAGTGTTAACATCAGAAGAGAGGCAGAGATTCCAACAAGCAACCAGTGGTGTTGCAAGGCCTGCCAGAATTCTTCCCGCTCTGCAGAGGGTGGCTAGCAAGAAGGAGAGAGAGAGGATTGAGCCAGAAGACAGGCTGAGATCTCAACTAACAATCAAGGGTGCTGTGATGCCTACCAGAATCCTTTCCCCTCTACAGCAGACAGATAATAATAGAGAATCTGAGAAAGCTGGGCCTGTAACATGCAGCCAAGCAGCTAGGATGAGGAAGCAGGAAGAAAAACTGCTGTCCTCCAATCACAACACAGAGTTACAGGCTAACCAGCATACGTCAGCAGCAGCAAATATAGATAAGCGACAGCTCCGACCTCGCAACAGAGATCCCATCGCTTCTAAATGAAACAAGAGCCTGAAGACGACAGGGTTGTGAGCCTGTCGAAACGTTGCTATAAGAAAAACTTTTAAAGTCACTGGTAAGATTTTAGCTGAGGTTTTAAAGACCTTGCAGAGTGCTCTGTAAGGATTTTTAGAAGATTTTAAGCTGGGATTTTAACCAGAATTTTAAATATTTTAACCAACTTATTTACAATGACGCGGGAAAACACCCGAGATTTTAATTTTTTGCATATGCACACCCGCGAAAACTTAAGAAGACACACACACACACACACACACACATATATATCTTGTCAGCATCTCACCGCTGGCATAGAGAGGAGAGAGATAAGCCCTGAACTTTTGCCTGCTAAATCCCTTTGAAGCTGGGTCGTCGTGGAAATGAAGGGGGGGGACATTCCTGTGAAATGACATGGCAAGAAGTCAGTGGAGTGACTTCGAAGATAGCCAATGAGAAGCAGATAATTGGGGATCGGAAAGGGAGGGATTGGGGGGCAAAAGGTCAGTCTTGTCCGCATCGAGTCATGATCCGGTTGCTGTACTCAAATAAAGAGAAGATTTCCTTAAAGATTGGCAGTTTGGAAATTCATTTATTTTGAGATAGCATAGATATAATTTTGTACACTTAGAAGAGCATGCTGCAAACCTAAGTAGAAAGGAGTCCTACTGCCAAATACATAATATATTACTGCAGTTCTATATGACCCATATAAACAGAATTAGATGTTTTTATAAGTCTCTAATTGTTTTCGTAACATTCCAACTCCTGGCACAGTTTCTTCCAGGGTTTTTCCACATCAGAGAGCCTCCCATTATATATCTTTTCTTTCTTTCCCACATTCTTTCAGATTGGTTTTTTCTTACCTTTGCAATAGAATCTGGACCATGTTATATGAACCATGTTTTCTTTTGCACACAAAAATCCAAAAGCTAGCATTTTCTTCACCATTCTTTATCCCGCAACTAAGAGGTAACTTGACAGCAAGTTATATCTTGTTTTCCTTTTTTTTTTAAAAAAAAAATTGAAAACTCTTTCCAGCCCTTGTTCAGCTACAAATCTTTATTCTTTCATGAACTACACAATGATACAAACTAAAACACTTAATAGTCCTAGTTATACTGCTTTACTGCAGGCAAGAAAAAAAGTTATATATTTGCAGAAGAATCCAGAAATTGAACCTTATACAGTAGTGTACAGGATTTGTTTAAACCAGCTTGGGAAAGGCAATTGTTAATTTTTAATTTTCTAGAATTTTGAAAGTTCCTTAAGAATAGAACTGATCCACAGTGCTTAAAGGGCCAATAAGCTGTTTGACAGTTGGTAATGGACTGCAAGGCGACCAAACCAGCCAGTCCTAGAGGAGATCAACCCTGTCTGCTCTTTAGAAGGCCAGATCCTGAAGATGAAACTCAAATACTTTGGCCACTTAATGAGAAGGAAGGACTCACTGGAGATGAGCCTAATGCTGAGAAAGATTGAGGGCAAAAGAAGAATGGGACGACAGAGAACGAGGTGGCTGGATGGAGTCATTGAAGCAGTAAGCGTGAGTTTAAATGGACTCCAGAGGATGGTAGAGGACAGGAAGGCCTGGAGGAATGTTGTCCATAGAGTTGTGATGGATCAGACACGACTTCGCAACTAACAACAACAGAATGTAGCAGTGGTAATTCAGCTGTCAGAGCTGGTTGTTATATATTTATCAGCTGGCCCTATAGACAGTGAGATCCAAGGTTTACATTCTAAAACTTTTTCACCTGCCTTTTGGAGTCAGTGAAGTCTCTTTTATTAATCTTGAGAATAGAATTTGCTTCCTCCCTGTTTATGGGAGAAAATTATTTCTGTCCTGGCTATATAACTTGTCAGCTTCAGCCCTCACATTACTTGTTCAACTTATCTCTGGAGGTCCAACCACTCTCAAATTACTGTCTTATAATATTCACTTGCCTACCTTACAACAATTTAAGAGTTACATTTTCCCAGTACTTAACAGTTCAGAATTTCTCAACTATTCAAAGTTGAAACTGAGCTTTTATCCTTCAATTTGTGAAAAACATTCCATTGACCTTGCATCTTTGAAGTTCAACTTGCATATAAATTTTATCTCTCAGCTATCTCGTTACTTTTAGAAATATAACATTTCTCAAACTTTACTACCAACATTTCATAATTAAGCCTCTGCTTAGCTGACAGCTCAAAAGAATTATAAAGGTTCAGAGCATCAGAACTCTCCAGAGCCAGAATATTTGCTGTATTCTGAATGTCTGAAATACAAGTTTCTAAAAGTTTTGTAATTTTTCTTAAAACTTTTGCTGATCTTTCAAAGCCTTATGCAAGCATGAGATTTATTTATTTATTTACTTGTGGGGCTTTTATTTTTCTGTCTTGTCTTGAATAAAGGTTTGGTTTTGCTCTCCAAAAGTTCCTGGATGACAACCAGTTAGGAGACAACATGGAGGGGGATGGAGAATTTAGTCAGTACACTCTTCTCCTTCAGCTTCGTCATCACCATCCACTGACAAAGCAGCGTACTTGCTAGCACAGCTAAATTTGGGGACAGGATTCTCTTCAAATTTCTTTAGCTCAGATGAAGATCTCGAGTCATGATCCTTGTTGCTTTCTTTCCATTCCAGGTCTTGCCAATGGTCTCTGCTGCCTCCATCTCCAGGACCACGGCCAGAGCTCCCTCTTCTGCCCTTTGGAACACTGTCCTTTCCCCCATCAGGTCTGTTTTCATCTCCTTTTCGTAGGGAACTTTTGGAGGACACTCCATCTTCAGATGACACAGTTTGACTGCTACTTGTTGGGGAATGCTGATCAGAGTCAGAGCTCTGCAAGCATGCTGGGTGCGAGCACGAGATTTATTATATCATCCACAATTCAGGCTAATTTTTGAAATATAAATATTATCTTCTGATTTGAAGAGCAGGAAGATCTACAGAAGGCCTTGTCTTCTTGATCTAAGTAACTGGATGGGGTCATAGTGGGAGCAGTAATAATGAGATAATCAGGCCTTATCCATTTGAAGCTTTAAAAGTCAATTCCAGAAATTTGAACTGTGTCTGTTAAGTAATATGCAATATGTATTGGCAGCATGGGAACAATTTATCAGCTTTGATGATTTCCCCCCCTACTAACTGCAATATCTGGACCCTTCCCAGTAGCAGTCATCATTAAAGCACCCTGCAGGAGTCAAGAAAAGATATAACCAAGGCATGGGAAATGGCTACTAAGTTCGACAAGCTCAAAGTTAAAGGAGATATGAAGGCAAGTACTGTAATAAAACCATTTGCTTGAATGCATGCATGAGTTTCCATGTGATTCAACCCTCAAAGCAGGAATACTGAATTGCACTGATATCTGTATTCATGCTCAAATAAACATGAGTGTGGTTTCCTTATAACATCTTTCTTGAATGTATGAAAGTTCAAGAGAGTTAGAGCAATTGTGCACGCACTGTTTCCTTTGAGCTCTCTGGGTATTCTAATGAATGCCTTAAGGGGCCATCACAACTAGCAACAGGAAATATGAAAGGTAACATAAAATCATATGACTGACTAGAACATGCAGTAATAATGTTCATGTTCTATTATGTATTTATTCATGACTTTATCTTATACATTAGCAAACTGCAAACTGTAATTTGTTGTCTCTCAGATGGTCTACATGACTCCACACATTTTCCTAGGACTCTGCCATGAGAATTTGGGAACAAAGTACTATAAATCCCCCCCCTCTTTTTGCCAGTGTGAGATTCATGCTGAAATTGCTGATAGACCAAGAAAAGATGATAGATGATAGATATAGATAGATAGATAGATAGATAGATAGATAGATAGATAGATAGATAAATAGATAGATGATAGATTGATATATAGACAGACAGACAGATAATGAAAGATAGATAGATAGATAGATAGATAGATAGATAGATAGAGAGAGAGAGAGAGAGAGAGAGAGAGAGAGAGAAAGAGAGAGAGAAAGAGAGAGAGTTTTGATATAGATATATAGATATTTTCCCTCACCACCTTACAAGTGACTCTAGATGCCCTGCATGATACAAAACATGAGAATAGTAAATCTGAACATACAGTAAACTAGATAGATAGATAGATAGATAGATAGATAGATAGATAGATAGATAGATAATCAAATTTAGAATTAAAACGTTCACATAGAACTGCCCTCCTCCGGGTGCCGTCGGCCAGACAATGTCGGTCGGCAGCCCCCAGGTCGAGGGCATTCTCTGTGGCCGCACCAACCCTCTGGAATGGGTTACCCACTGGGCTCTGGATGGCTCCCGACCTCCACACTTTCCATGCTGACCTGAAGACATGGCTCTTTCGGCAAATCCCCTGATCGGCTGTGTGATTTTAAATTGTGGGGATTTTAACTTGGTTTTTGGTTTTAGTATTTTATTATGTTCATTTATTGTGTAAGCCGGCCTGAGTCCTACAGGAGAAGGGCGGCATATAAATTTTGATAATAAATAAATAAATAAATAAATAAATAAATAAATAAATAAATAAATCAGTTTAAAAACAAAATAAAACAACCCAAATTAAGGTAGATGTAATAGCAAGTAATAAATATACAGGGTACAATAATTCCCATATAGTAAAAACAAAGATGAAAGATGGTTAATACTCCCTAGCTAGTTAAAAGACCATCCAGAAGATTTCAATTTTCATCCTCCTCTTAAATGCAAAGGTGAAGGAGAGAGATCGCTCTGATCACTACTGGGAGACTGAAAAGCAATACTTCCTATCTTCAGCAAATTTTGTTTACTCAAACTGCTCAAAATGAAGAGCAGTTTCTTCATTGAGCCAATTCAGATTGGAATAAGTGGTCCTGCAAGAATCAGTCTAGTATAATAGTTAAAACACCTGGCTAGAAACCAGGAAATGATGAGTTCTGCTTCCACTTTAGGCACAAAGACTGCTGGATGACATTGGACCAGTCACTCTCTCTCAGCCCTAGGGAGGAGGCAATGGCAAACTACTTCCAAACTCATCCTCTTTAAAAGACCCCATAATCCCTTGCGGGATGGAGTCTGGGCAACTGAATGGAGCTGAGTGTTTACTGGCCGGATGCCCTTCCTCTCACCAATGTGGAGTTTTTTCAGCAGATATATTCTCAGTGTGCCCAGAGAGAGAAATATCTGCCTCTACCTAGGATTGAACTCACAGCCTCCTGATTGTGAGGCGAGAGCTCCACCTCTAGGCAACCGCACCATTCAAACTACTTCCAAACTATTGTCAACAAAACTGCAGGGACTACTCCAGGCAGTTGTCAGGACTCAATACTGACTTGAATACAAACACACACAAAATGGTCTTGCAGGTACCCAGTTGTCAAAGCCATAAAGGGTTAGTAGGTCAAAAACAGCCCTTTAAACCTGGAAACCAACTGATAACCAGGGCAAGGCCCTTAACACAGTAGTAGCGTATTCCAA